>NW_012140080.1:4580701-4606736 GCF_000956105.1 Propithecus coquereli
CATAAATGTTTGTTAAATGAGTGGACCTCATCATACATGCTTACTTTATGGCAGGTAATATTTGCAGCTCTTGCAAATCAGGGAAACCAGGGCAAGAGAAAGTTCCAAGGAATTTTAGGGGAGAAAAATCCTTCATAGACTCAGGTCCAGAGAAGTTAAGCAACTTGACTCAGGCCCTGCTTGTGAAAAGGGCACATTTAGAAGCCTGATCTCCTTTTCCATTGGATTTTTCTTTCTGCTGCACTGAGTTGTGCTTCTCAGGGAGCTCACAGAGCTTGGGAAGGCCCCGAAGGAGAGCAGTGTGTTCCTGACTCCGCTCAGTTCATTAATTTTTGTGTTCTTTTTCTTCCAAAAATGATTTCAGGCAGATTACAGAGAGACATAAAATACGGTAGAAAAACACCAGAATAAAAAAGACAATCAAAGTCAGAGAGACAGTATGAGCAAACAAATAAAGCCATCCCCAAAATGTACATTTAAGGTCATATGGAGTTTGAAAAGATATGACGCGATTTGACTCTGGGCGTCAAGGCCAGAGGAAAGGGAAATATTAATAAAAACCAGCACCTGATCCACAGTGTCTGTGAAACAAAAACGAACCAGTTGCCCAAGGGAAGAACAGCACTTTCTGTCACTGGGTCCATGTCTTAGTGCCCCCCGAACACCAAGGTATTGCTAAGTCGCACTGTCATTCCAGCTCCGGAGCTTTTAAGCTTCCTTGTTGTGACAAGTGCTGCCACTGAAATAGGCTGGATTCATAAAGTCTGGTCCCAAAAGGGCCTCACGCTAGATGACTGAATCTTGATGACTGCCACCAGGTGGGTAGTAATGCAGGCTCGATGAGAGAACTTAGGTATAAATACCAGAGAGGCTGAGAGTGTAGCCCATTTGAGCTTGATTTAAAAAAAAAAAAATTTATTGTGATTAAAAAAACACATAACAAAATTTAATTCATTTTAACTATGTCTCTTCTGATTATAAAAGTAAAATATGATATGGTCTTTTTGGTAGAAAATAAAGATTTTAAAGAAGAAAAGAAATGTCACTGTAAATCTACTGTATATAGAATATTTTAAGCCTTTGGGTGTATTTCTTTCCATTGTCAGGGTTTTACATGTATATGTGTGTGTATATGCACATGTATCTATATCTATGTACATCTATATCCACATCCAGGTGTGTGTGTGTGTGTGTGTGTGTGTGTGTCTAGATAGATAGAAACAGAGAGAGAGACTCCAGACAAAGCCGGTGAGAAAGAGGTAAGCTCAAAAGATTCTCTGAGGCCCTGCAGTGTAACCATAGGGCTTTAATAGGGTCTCTTTGACCTTATCCCTGGGTGGGAAGGAAATTAGGATAAGGACTGCAAGTCCTTTCATGTGGTTGTCCTTCCATTTTTCTAAGACTCATATCCCTCAGTATAATTTTGTAATTTTCTACCTATGGGCCCTACACATTTCTTGTTGGGGTTAATACTATTATATGTGTTTTTTTTATATGGTGAACAAAAATATTTGTTCTATTGAATTCTTCCCTGACCATTTCTAATATCTATAGGTTTTTGTACTTTTCTTTTGCATTTGGATATTTAACTAAATTCTCTTTTAAAGATAAGATTTTTTTTTTCCTCTACAGAGGTTTCCTTGGAATGAAACATGCCCTGAAAGTAATGATAACGTTGTTGCCTCCTTGTTAACTCACAAGTTTTTAAAGCTCAGTTATATATATTCTTTATCTCTAAATATGAATAGAATGCCAAAATTCTTTTTCTGTTCATTAAACTTTGTGAATCAGTTTTTTCATCTATAGCTGTTACCTTCATTATCCTTTGTATGTGACTGTATGTGACTCTTGGTGGGATTAAAGAAAAAAAATAAACCAACAAGAAAAATAAGGAAAATGTATCTTTTCCTTTAATTCTTGCCTTCCTGGTTCTATCCTTTCTTCCCCTTCCTACAGATAAGTCTTGCATCTGCAATATAGGCAGATAGGACCAGCAGGTGTGGAGAACAACACACGTGTACCCTGGGGACAGCTGAAACTTCCTAAGTTGTGTAACGTTTTCTAACTTATAAGAGACCCCATTATAATATATAAAATTCACCCACAATTTTAAATAACACACATCTTCCTTTAAATTACACAGTGACACGTCTGATGGGAGAAATTCAGACTATTAAAAAGCACAAATAAAAAATATCCAAATTACCCAGAATTGTCACATCCCAAAATAACCTCCGTCTCACTTGCATTTTCCCAGAAAGACCCCGAGACAAGGGCTCGTGAGCAGGTTGTTCTTTTTGGGAAGTTATTTCAGGGAATGGGAGTGGAGGGCTCGCGAAAGGAAAGCAGGGAAGGAGGGAAAGGCAATTCGAAGGTGTGTTAACAAATTGTTCACCATTCTGGGCAGCTAGGACTCGGTCTCACTGGGTACCCTGTGAGGAGGAGTATGGAATGGGCTTCAGATTGTCCACTCAGGAGATGGGAGAGGTGAGTATGATTCAGTGGGGCGCTGGAGCCTGCTCAGCCCAGCTTGGCACCGCCTATCTTGCACATCTGGTGCCAGCTTTGTGCTCCGCTAGCAGGTTGGCAGCTTGAAATCGACCACACTGGGAGTATTTACACCATGGAAACTGATGAAAGCTACAAATTAGGGCTATTTTTGTCAGAGAACTGGTTCAACATGTATCTATATTCCACCTGAAGTATCTATCTACTGGCTCCCATCCTCCCTGACTCAAGGGTCACCCCATGAACTCCCTTGTGCTTCCAAATCCTCACAGACATCAGAAGGCTGAGAAGGTTTCTGCAGACCACAGGGTTGAGAGAACCTTCTCCCAGCTGAGGCAAGGTGCTGTCAGGTGACACTTGCACGGCGGGTTTCCACAGCAATGACTGAAGTATGAAAGCTGGCGACAGAAATGTGAGGCCCTGGAGGTGTCTAATCCAAGCACTGTGAATGTTTCAATAGTTGTCTTTTCATGTGTATGTGACACACATAAAAGCACACAGTTTCGAACTTACCAAAATGGCATCACTTCAACCATATTCTGTTTCCTTTTCATATTCTTTTGTTTACTTAACAACAAATGAACATTTTCTATGTCAACAAAGACTACTTCAGTGGTTTCAAATTAGTAGATATACTATATAGTAAGTTACTAATCTTCCTCTGTCACACACCTGGGCTGTTTTCAATTTCATGCTCTTATAAATAGGGCTATGTTGTACGTTATTTGTACATATATCTTTATATCTTTTATAAATTCCTTTAGGTGGAATTACTGGGTCAGAGGCATGCATATTTTTAGCTTAGAATATGTGTAGCAACAAAGCCCATATCTTCTGACCTTTTGGACTTTGGTACTTTGTTATTCTATAATTCCCTCATTCTAATCAAAAGTATCAATGATTCTTACAAGATTAGCATAAACCACAACAAATAAATAGATTGCTTTTGACTCTATATCCAATAGCCCTGAATAACACATACTTTTGAAAACAAAACGATGCCAGTTTAATATCTCTACCCCCAAATAATATATTTTTCCATATTTATAATCCATAAGAACAAACTTGTAGCAACCTAAAGATTGATTCTTCTTTTGACTTTTAAAACTTAATTCAAACATTCCTATAATTTCTGATAATCACCAGTCTTCAACATGCAGGGTGTCCCAAAAGTTGACATACATAGGGAAAATGGGAAATTGTAGCTAAATTTATTTACAAAATATTCATTACAAAATTTTTCCTTTGTATGGAGACTTTTGGGACTCCCTGTATTATCCTCACATGTCTTTAGACCCAAGAAGGCTTTTGTCTGTAAATCCATCCTACACAGCAATTTTATTTGGAAGAGAGCATAACACAGATGATAAATGATTCATTGTTCCTGGTGCAAAGTAATATTATTCCAGAGCACAAGGAAAGAGAAAAATAACAACAAACATTGTTGTGATATTTTTAATTGAAATTTATTTGATTCTTCTACACTGTTCTAATCTGTCAGACTTTCCATTTTTTTCTAGGCAGATCTTTAATGACAAAAAGTATGTTTGAAATCTTGCATATGTGCTCAGATATTTAACAACTTCTGACATTGTTACTGCATTTAATTTTATTGCTGCGTGAGCGATTAGAAAATACAAAACCTCTGTGGCAAAGCCAACATAGAGTTTCTGAAAGGCTTCAATCCGACATTCCTCACAAATGTTTACTGACTACGTTCTGTGTACTAGTTGAGGCGCTAGGCACCAGAAATAGTGCAGGGAACGGACAACCTCATACAGCTTGCAGTTAAAAATTATTAATATACTCCGATGGAAATAAGGAAAGAAAGAAGCAAATGCCCAGACTTCTGCATGATCTCCCAGTCTTCCTTTGCCTTCTCAGATGTTAAACAACCTCTCTGTGTCATTTCCTCTCTGAACAATGAAGCGCCTAATTTTTAAGGAAAAGCTCATAAAATTAATTTTCCAGATTGAAGCATAACCCAAACACATCTCATTTTTATAGCAAAAAACTATGAAGAAGTACTGTGAATAATAACCATGCCTATTTTAATCGATGTCAACTGTATTCTTAGTCTCTCTCAAGGTAGTTAATATTCCCCCCACCACCATTTTATACATAAAGATTGTCTGAAAAGCTCAGCTCTTGGCATAACAGGACTGCTGTCAGTGAGCACGGATCCTAAGAGGTCAGTACAGGCTTCAGGCCAAGCTGGTCCTGGGTAACATCATGAGGATAACAGCTGCCAATCATCGGTGCCCTCTCCCGGGAGTAGTGAGATGCCTCCTTCCCACCCTCTGCATCCAGCATCTCATACTTTTGCCACCCTTTCTTTATTAAAAGGTTTTCTGGAACTGACCTAGTATAATGACCAGAGAATAATAAAGTATGAATTTTAGCAAACATCAAAAAAGGGTGAATGTAGCAGAAAAGAAAACTTTAAATCAATGGGATTGCTCTAAATAGGCAACCTAAGATACTGGTGAGCATATAGAATATATTTGGGCAGGAGAAAAGCTCAAATATAAAATAATTCAAGAACAAAAGAAGAGAAAACTAGTAACAAACATCACCGGGATGGGTGGCAGGCATGGAGGTATAGCAGGACAAGCCCAAGCTTTGGATGTAAGAGCACACCTGGGTTCAAATTCCTTCTGAGCCTGTTTCTTCAACTACAAAATAAGGACAATGACACCTATTTTATAAAATGACATCTATCTCATAAGATTTTATCTATTTATAGTGAAAATTAAATATGATAATGACAGGAACAGTCAATAAATATTGGCTATTATTATGCCACTGTGAAGTCAGACCACAGAGGTGCTTGTGAATTCTACACGTGAGCACTTACTGAATGCCTTCACCTACCTGTAAAATGAGATACAACAGGATTTTGAGCTGACTCTGAACCCCAGTAATTTGGACTACTAATGGAAAAACATGGAAGGGAAGGTGGGAAGAGCATACTGATTTTTTTTTAAACTTCATTTTATTTTTTAGAGTAAAACAGCGGATTCTTCAGTTTGCATTAGAATCACTCAGGAAAATCCACCCCCCATATTTTCATTTATTCATCACATATGAACTGCAAACATAGTGTAAGCCACATATGTTTTTTCCTCAAGAAATTTCTTGTTTGCTTTTTGTTTTTTTGAGACAGGGTCTTGCTCTGTCACCCAGGCTGGAGTGCAGTGGCACGATCATAGCTTGCTGTAACCTCAAACTCCTGGGCTAAAGTGATGATCCTCCTGTCTCAGCCTCCCAAGTAGCTAGAACTATAGGTGTGTGCCACCACACGTGGCTAACGTTTTAAAACATTTTTTTTTTTTTTTTGACAGAGACGAGGTCTCGCTATGCTGCCCAGACTGGTCTTGAACTCCTGTCCCAAACGATCCTCCCACTTTGGCCTCCCAAAGTGCTAGGATTAAAGGTCTGAGCCACCTCGCCCAGCCAGGAAACTTGTTTTTAAATACAAATTCTAGGGCCTGTTTCTATGGAATTCTGATTCAGGAGATTTTTGGTAGGTCCCAGGGAATGTGCATTTTAAAAAAATTCTCTAGGTCATTCTGAGACAATGTGGCTGTGGCAAACTTTGAGAAACATGACTGGAGAGAATGTGCCTTGATTTCCCACCTTGAGGACATACTGATTGGGAAAGTCTCTTTAATGGGCTACTGATCGTGTAAAGGAAAAACAAAACTCCTTTCAGAAGTGGAAGATTTAAGACAATGAACAACTATTAATAAATTGGTTGGCAAAGTAAACTAAAGGCCGTCTTCATTGTGAAGTGAAATCTTGGCAGTGTGTTTCTTTTAGGAAATGCTTCTTTGTTCTTAATATAGATTTGGACTACTATGAATCTGGGCATTATTTTGTTTCCCAAAGAGTTACCAAATCGTTATACTTGGAGAGCTGGAGCAGAAGTGGGCAGGAGCAAAGGACATGGGAGTCATTTCTCATTGCTGATGTAAAGTCAGCACAAGGGTGGGCCTGGGAGTGCCAAAGCCCAACACCTTCCACTCTGTGCATGACGCTCTCTTGGTGTTATTTCAGACCAAGTGTTCCACATTGTGGAAAAGGTGCTTTTGTCAGATTGGATTTTGATGCCTTGTCCTGTTGGTGATAGGAGGTGGGGTCTTCCTAAAGCTCAGGGCTTCTTGGATGGGCAGCCATCCTGGAAGGTAGAAGACCACAAACTGCAAAGTCCTCATTCAAATTCTGGTTGGGGGCCCAGCTCTGGGAGAAGAAAACTGGTCTACGGTGCTCTCGTTGGGGAAGGCACTGGCCACGGCAAAATGGTGGTTGCAGGCCAGGGACTAAGGAAATAGAGCTAGTAGGCTACTGCATTCTGGAGGGGCTCCTTTTGTGACTCTGCAGGCAGTCACATCCAACTTGAAGGCCTTTGGTCTTTTACTTGCTTCTTTTTGTTGTTTCCAATCCTTTAGTAAAGATGGGCACTTGAGCAGGTTTTTCAAGTCCACAAATGTTGAGCACCTCCCATGTTTTGGGATACAATAGTGAGCTTGGCAGACAAGTATCCTATCTTTTGGGCTTTCTTTCTAACTTTAGATTCTGAGGTGTGGGGGGAGTTCAAGAATGAGCTGGTGTCCAAAGTTGGATTGGGTTGTATGAGGTGAGCTACACAAAAGGTGTGCACTCCTAAGCACCTGGCAGGATTTGCCAGGGCTGTAGAAAGATCTGACCACTTAATCCATCTTGAGGCTACAACGGATGGTCTGTCATCCTTCCCCCCTGTAGAAAATCCTTTATAATTTTGATTAAATTAAAGGTTTATGGATTTGTGCTCATATCCTTGAAGAACTTACAGGTCCAGTTTGAACTCTAAAATGTTATAAAAGAAATTCATCTCTTTGCAGTTAAAAGCATTGGCTTCTACTAAAAGTATAAATAGAAACTCTCTGATCAATTTTGATAAAAATGAGAATTGGGTATAGTTTGCAATTTTTTTAACATCAAAATAGCAGTCTGTTTGCTCTCTTTAAGCAATCTCAATTCACTCACCATGTTATTTTAATTTAAGAAAAATTTCTTTCCCTTACAGATATAATATATGCTACTATTGCAAATTCAGAAAATAAGAATAAAGGGAAGGAAAAAATTACTGATGGTCTCACTTACAAATATATTGTGATGTATTTCTTCCTTTTGATATACACAAGATCCTTCCTTAACTTACGAAGTTTTGATGTAACATTTTTTGATTTTGTGATGGTGTGAAAATGATACGCATTCAGTAGAAACCCAAACAACCATTTTGTTTTTAGTCAACAAATTACATAAGATATTCAACACTTTAGTATAAAATAGGCTTTGGGTTAGATGATTTTGCCCAACTGTGGGCTAATGTAAGTGTTCTGAGCACATTTAAGATGGTCTAGGGCTAGGCTAAGCTATGATGTTTGGTAGGTTAGGTGTATTACATGTATTTTCAACTTACGATATTTTTAATTTATGATGGGCTCTTGATATCAGGATGTAGCCCCATCATAAGTCAAGGAGCATCTGTATTCATTTTTACATTGTTGCAATTACATGGTATGCATAAAAGCACATATGCTAGTTTCTTAAAAATCTGTTTTTAAAATATCTGGTACATATGAATCAGGAAAAATATCATGTAGAAGTCCACTGCCTAGAGAAACTATACCTTCTTTTAATGTTTGGGTACATTTCCTTATAATTCTTTTTTTTAAAAAAACGTAATTACAATTACGCTGGTTTCATGTTTTGCTAACATGTAGAGATCCTGTAAGAAAGAGTATGAAGAGGCTCAGTGACAGGTCCTATCTGTTACTTGGTGGTTTAGTAGTCTTTCCCAATTAAACCTCAATGGCTCAAGACTCTCAGTATGACTTTGAAAGGTGGAGAAAACCATCATTCATATTCCATGGCAGAGAAAAAAAAAAGGTCATTATGCTGCACTAAGTCATTCTGCTTTTGTGCAGGAAAACGTCTTTTAAAAGTAATCGTCCTGGTTCAGTTTCTTAGCAAAGTGACCAGTGTAGCCATTGTTAGCAAGTGCTGGAAGAGAACACTATTCATTACTGTTTTAAGTGGCCATTAAACATGCAAAAGATTTCCTCCAAACGCAGTTGGAGGATATGGTGCAACAAGCCCATTTCCCGGCCCTGGCGGGGAGAGAGGAGCCACAGAAGAACCTGTGCTGGAGGAAGCACCGCAGGGCCACATGGCAGGGCCACGCTTTGTCCCCCACATGTGAACCTTCAGCTGGAGCTCTTGATTTAGGGTCCCAGCCTGAGTAGACAAGGACTCCTCTGGCCTCTTAGCTGCAACTTCCTATTTCTGGAGTTGTTAATTTTCACGTATATCTTGGTCATCTGCATATATTTTCTAGAAAATTATTCAAGTAAGATACAAGGATGATTCACTTTCTGAGATGTCACATACTTGACAATGACTTACTATTGCCTTCATGTATATATATGTATGTTTGTATAAAAATTCTGGTGTCATGGCCCTTTCCCTAAAGTCTTCATTGTCTTCTGGAATGTACTATTGTAGAGGCCAAGTCTGAGGTGAGCCTGGTTTGTATCCTTTTATAGAACCTTTTGTTCTCTCTGCTTGTTTGGATTTTTATTTTTAATTTAATAATTTTTATAGAAAATGTATAATGTGGATACTACTTTTGTAAACCCCCAAATATATTTTCTCTTTGCATAATACAGTTTTTTTTTCTTTTTCTTGCAGCCCATCCACTATGAAGGCTGGGTCGTGAAGTCTGTTGCCCACGTTGGGGATGTCAGCTTTAAAGAAGGTTCTAGAACACAGAGGGAGGAAGATATGTTGTGGAAATGCTGTTGGCAGAAACAACTGGGTCCTGACTGAACTGAAAGGACAAACCAGGAGTTACTCTGGGAGCAGGGGCCGCCAGGTGGAGGCTGATGCTCACACACAGGCTTGGGTAGCTCTTCCTCATGCATCTGCGTGGCTCATTTCCTTGCTTTCTTCAGGATTCTGCTTGCATGCCACCTCTTCCAGGAGGCCTTCCCTGACCACCCTGTCTCCACTCCTATCCCCTAATCCTACATTCCTGATCCTCCTCACTTTGCTTTGGTTTTCCTGACAGCACTTACCCCACCTGACGTGGAACAGGTTTACTTCTCTGTCATCTAGCACTGTGCTCCCCAAGCCCTGGGCCGTGGAGGTACAGGTTCATGGCCTTTTAGGAGCCAGGTCGCACAGCAGGAGGTGAGCAGCAGGTCAGTGACTGAAGCTTCATCTGTATTTACAGCCATTCCCCATTGCTCGCCATCCCCCCATCCCGGTTTGTGGAAAAATTGTCTTCCACGAAACTGGTCCCTGGTGCCAAAAAGGTCGGGGACTGCTGGTCTAGCAGGCTTTTTTCTAGTTCTGCTCTGCTGGACTGCACAGGGACCTGCTTCCTGGGTTTTGTCACTCTGAATGGGTGGAGCTCATGAAAAAATTAAGATTTCCCTGTTCCCACTATAGCACTTTCTTAGGGAGGCCACACCTCCCAAGATGCAATGTCCTGTTCCCATCTCACTCTTACCTCCTGCCAAGCTGTTTTCTCAGAGTGCCAGTCTCTGAATGGATGTGAAACTGACATATATCCTACTTGAAAGTAAGCTGCACAAGAGCAGTCTATGTTTTGTTGCTGTTGTTGCTCTTGTTGTTCGCTCTTGTATCCCTAGCTTCTAGAATAGTGCCTGGCATGGCACATAGTAGGCATGTAATGGATAATTGTTGAGTAAATTTGTGAATGTATATAATGGATGAGTTTGGGAGATGAGAGTTAGTTTAGAGATGGGAGAGTTTAGTGGGAGAGGCAGGAACTTGACCACCTCAAAAAGCAGCATTCATACATGGACTATTTTAAAAAAGCATTTTGTTATTTCTTCCTAATTCATACAAATACATTTAAAACATTTATATTGGCCACATTAATTATTCTTATTTGGTGTGCATTAGTGAAGTTTTACTGTTTTAAAGAAAAGAAACCTACATGACTAACTAAAACATTGGAATATGGATTGTACCTAGGTTTGATTCATTTATAAAGTGAAAAGAACTGAAGATTAAAAGGAAAATAACGTCAAAACCATAGAAATAAGTAAACTATATGTAAATGATTCTTTGGCAATTTTTTGATGCTGAATGTTTTTTTCCCTTGAAAGTATATAAAATTTCTCTTTTAACTTCCCTGAAGCATTTCCAAATAAATTAGTGACTACATAATTAATATCTAGATGTTTTGTGATTTTTTTAAAAAAAATTGGGATGAGGTCTTGCTGTGTTGTTCAGGCTGGTCTTGAACTCCTGGGCTCAAGCAATCTTCTGTAGCTGGGATCAGAGGCTTGAGCCACAATACCCAGCTATTTTGTGATATTTTGATAATGGGCTTCCACCTCTTCCAATCTTATTTTATATTTCAGACCACACGTTTACAGATTGTTGATAATGCTTTTAGTTGTAGCCTGAGATATTTCCAGGTCTAAAGCCAGGTTCACATTTTTGCTTTGAAGAGACAGAAATTCCAAACAAATACAGCTGGTCAGGCCATAAACTTAATTAAAATTTCTGCTTTACTGGATATTACATTAAATACAGCCAGAATGCCAAGAGAAATACATGAAAAATCCATTTGCATCCACATCCTGCTGCTTTCACATAGTATAAAATAACAGAATGCTAAGAGGTATGTATTTGCATGTATGTGTGTGAGAGCACGCGTGTGTTAAGCCAGTTCTCTCTTTTGGCTTGGCAGCCACAATGGTCATGTTTTGACCAACAAAAGATGGGTTTTAATTAAAATCTGGGATTGGGAAGCTGTATATTTGTTGGCTTTTCCTATCTAATGCTAGAGCCCTAATTTAAATAAGTTTTAAAGTACTGTGTGATTGTCTCTCTCCTTTTTGTACAAATCTGGGACTTTGTTTCTTTCACTATTTTTTCCAGAATATTGGCTTATTTAGAATTCTATGGAGATAATTACTCAGCTCCAGGAAGGTCAAAAAGGTCACTCATAGGAAGATGAAACATGGCTTTTTTATAGAATTTGAAGGGGAAGAAGGGCCCTAGCCCTGTCATTTGCAGACGAAGACTCTGTGCCCTGAGAGGGCGAGAGAGAATGAATAGCCTGCCATGTTAAATATAGGCTGAGCCCAGTGCAGACTGGGCAGTAAGAGCCGAAGGTCAGCTGGGGCCACATTCGATGGGTCTAGTTGACCCTGTAGTAGAACACCATCCACAGTTTCCATCGGGGGCCTTAGTCCCAATTCTCCAGAAAAAAGAGCTTGAGACCAAGGCTCATGTGTGAAGTCTTTATTGGCAGTGTGATCCCAAAGAGGGCTGGGGCTGTAAACCAGGGAACAGGGGTGAGTTGGCCACTGAGGTCAACTGGTTGCTCTTTCCCACAGGACCTTATAAGGAACCTAATGGAATGCAGCTTGGGATCCTCTGTTACGGGCTGAATTGTGTCTCTCCAAGATTCCTATGTTGAAGCATAGGAACCCCCCAGCATCTCAGAATGTGACTGTGTTTGGCTATAGAGCCTGTAAAGAGGTGGTTAAGTTAAAATGAGCCTCTTAGGGTGGGGCCTAATCTAATCTAACTTGTACCCATATAAGAAGAGGACATTTGGTTGCACAGAGATAGCAGGAATGTGTGTGCACAGAGGAAAGGCCATGTGAACACCCAGCAAGGAGGTGGTCATCTACATGCCAAGGGGAAAGGTATCAGAAGAAACCAAACCTGCTGACACCTTGATCTTGGATTTCTAACCACCAGAATTATGAGAAGAAAAATTTCTGTTGTTCAAGCCACCCACGTTGTGGTGCTTTGTTATGCAGCCCTAGCAAACGAAAACACCTTTTGATAGGGGAAAAGAAAGATTCCAGGTTTGAATCTTGGAGGGTTCACTTCCCAGTACTTCCAGGCTGTATATGCTTGGAGGCCAAGCACCTTCCCCTGGAGTCTCATGCATTGGGTCCACAGATGCCCCAGGCAGGAGGTGACAGGAGCACAGCTGGATTTAAGGAGATGTGAGAAGCAGATTTCAGCCTGTGCAGAAGTGGGCTGTAGGGGTGAGAGGTGGGGAGGGCAGGGTGGCTGGAATAAGGGACAGGTAAAGCCGAGAGGAGCTAAAGCAGTAATAATGGTATTGATGATAATAATGATACTGATAATAGGTTGTATTTATTGAGCACAGTCTATGTGCCAGATACTGGGCTATTCACTTTACATAAACTATCTCACTGAACTCTATCAAGCAAATCCTAAATCTAGGATTTAGGTATCATTATTATCCCTATTTTACAGATGAAGAAACTGAGGCACAGAGAGGTGCAGGAACTTGCCCAAGGTCATAACAGCTTCTAGCCAGTAATGGAATTCAAGCTGCCTGGCCCCAAAGCTTGCAGTCTTACTCAGCTTTCTCTTGATGCTGTGATGGAAACAGTGTTATGGAAAGATAAATTTGAATAGCTGTTTTAATTCATTTTAATTTCATATGTATGTTATTTCTTAAAGAAAATATAAGGCATTCTAGGTACAAGATTATCATAAAGTCAGTGTAGTAGTGGTTAAGTCGTCAAACTAGAGAACCAAACTTTCAGTTTCAAAGCCCAGCTCCACTACTCTCTTGCTGTGAGACTTTGGGAAAGTTACTCAGCTTCGCTGAACCTTACTTCAAACTGTGGATGATAAAAATAACAACCATCTCAAGGAGTTGTTGTGAAGAGTTAATTATTTAACATACGCAAGCTGCTTTTTGTACATAGTGAGTACTAGGTATTTTTATTATTGTAATTTCTAAAAATATTGACCAGATGTGACTTCTTTCAATAACTCTTATCCATATAAAATTCTTTTTTTTTTTTAAGGCAGAGTCTCACTCTGTCACCTGGGCTAGGTGCAGTGGCATCATCATAGCTCACTGCAGGCTCTTACTTCTGGGCTTGAGCAATCCTTCTGCCTCAGCTTCCCAAGTAGCTGGGACTATAGGCACACACCACCACATCTGGCTAATTTTTCTATTTTTTGTAAAAATGGGGTCTCACTTTTGCTCAGGCTGGTCTTGAACTTCTGGCCTCAAATGATCCTCCAGCCTTGGCCTCCCAAAGTGCTGAAATTACAGGTGTGTGAGCCACCATGCCCAGCCCATGCAAAATTCTTAAACATTACATGTACGTCTCTGAATTTCTGCAACACTTCCGTTGCTATGTGAGCTAGGGGACAGATTTTTTTAAGTATTGGTCAAATGTCAGCTGTTAAACATCACATTGCTGGAATCATAAATGAAGTCACTATTTGGCAAATAATTTCTTGGCAGGAGTTGTTCTCACCAACAGGGAAAATGAAAAAAAAATTAAATAAAATCCCCATTGTGATTTGTTAAGCATTTCAGACACATGGCTCAGCAATTTTTCCAACTGCAAAGTTGTTCTCCTTCCATCTTAGAACTCAGAGAGCTGAGCTGTGTGGATGAGGTGAACTTTTGGGTAAATTTGATTTTTTCTATAGCTGTCATTTCTCTGCAGGTGAGGCTGTTTACCACAGGAAAGGAAGATAACCCCGGTATCCAAATACGGGCATGGTCTCTGTCTTAAAAGGCCATAGTTTATTATCTGATTGCTTTAGTTTAATGTGGGGAACCTGGCTGAATGGTTGCAATTTTTGTTCTTATCTCATTTCCTCCCTTTCAAGGGTAGATAGAGCAAGTTTCCTCATCTATGAAATGAAGGGGCTGGACCAGATATCCTCCAAGGTCCTTTTTGGCTCTGACATTCTGTGGCTTCAGATTCTCTTTGTCTTGGGTAATGTTTTTGTTTTTTAGGGCATTGAGCAGACCCAAACATCCCTACATGCTTATTCCAGTTTGGGCTGCTAGGAAGACAAAGGGCAAGGTCTTACATTTCAGTAAGGCTTTACGAAGTGGCTTTACATACGCATCTTTTATTAAATCTTCGTGGAAACTCCCAAGGAATTTTGCAGATAAGGAGAATGAGACCCAGGGAGGTTAAGGGATTTGTCCAAGGTCACACAGCTTGCAGGAAGCAGGGCCAAGTTTAAAACAAGTCCTTCTACCTGTTGGTGCAATGTTATTTGCAGTAATGCCACAGTGCCTTACAATCCAAGAGATGGTCATGATGATATTATAAGGACTCTCAGTTCCTTCAGCGAACAGTGGCTTCAGCAGTGGCTCTGCTGGTTCCGATTGGGTCATGAACCAACCCTGAACCAATCACTGTGGCCAGAGGAGTGTAAAGCTTCTGATTGGCCAGGCCTAGTCACAGCCTCCTGAAACTTGCAGAGGTGGAGCCACGTAGCTGAAAATGGGAGACGAAAAATTAGGGGCAGTAATCAGATAAAGAGAGAATAAATGACACAGAAAAATAAGAAAATTCCCATTAAATACAGAGTAAGCATTTCCCCCAGAAATACATCAAAGATAAGTTATTTTTAAATGCTCCATTTTCTATTTAGTCTTAATTGAGTTTACTTTTTGCAAAAGCGGTTTTTCCTTGAATTGATGTCAAATCAAGTACGAACTCAAGGGTGGTTGAGGAAGCATAACTATAAAAGCTCAATCATTTCTAGTATTGAGATTTCTGAAATCCATATCCTTTTAGTGCATTTGGTCTTGGTTCAAATGAGACAAGCTCATTCTTCTTTGGGACGTGAAATAAGAATTTGGATCTCTCCCAGTTAGAACAAATCAACAAACATTTCTTGGGCACCTACGTGCAAGGTGCTCCTGAGGAAGAGAGGTCGTTGGGCCAACCATGTTTCCTGCTTTGTTAATTTGACTCTGCCATCTAGTTTTCTGTTTCTTGCCTTGTGATCCCAGAGTTTATACCTGTGAGACATTTTACTTTTTGGGTGTGCATCGTGCGAATTCTTTTTGGCTTAGAGAAACTGTTCAAAAGGTTTTTTGTTATTTTTTTAATGTTTTTGGATTATATTCTGTTGAACAAAACTTTCCCCTCGGTTGTCATGGCAATTTTCATATTGCAAAAGCTAGATGTTAGCCTAGAAGTTTGACAAGCAGATGACTTCCAGACAGAGGGGCTGATTTAGGATGTTTGGACAGGGACACAGGGCTTTCACTGTACTCTAAACTCGTTTGCATAATTTGCAAATGGTTTTGGTTCAAGTAAGCTAACCTCTAAACCAACCATGGAGTTTTTGGTTACATCCCAAATCCCTATGAGGAACTACTCAACTCATTCATTTACATTCTGTAGGTTTCACCTACTAGCCGACTAGTTAGCCTGTAGATGTGGGGGAAATGAGAGGTGTCTGCCTATTGCACTTGTTAGTGTCAGGGCTAAGGAAAACTTCCCCTTTGCCCTCTGAAGGTTCACTGAAAACCTCTGAGAAGAGGCAGATTAATCGGAAAAAGGGCATACAAATTTTATTAACGTGTACACAGGAGACTTCAGAATGAAGAATCAAAGATACAGGGAAAATTGTCCATTTTTTATGCTTAGGTTCGACAAAGTATGGACAACCGTGTTAAAATACGATTAGACAAAAAGGGTATGATCTAATGCTAATAGACGAAGTGGGGAAACCCAGCAAGGCCTGTCTGTCTAGATTCTTCTTGGCCTCTCTGAGCAGCATTCCTTCCTTCTGGTGTGGGGCAGGGCCCTCTCTGGAATGGGGGTCTTAATGACCTACAGTCAAACAAAGTAGGTCAGATAACTTCTTTATGGCCAGTTTTTGCACAGAAAGGCAGAGGGAAAGTTAGAATAATATTTTTAGGTTTTATGGCTAGCTTTGGGGAAAAGGGGTTCTGGTTTCTATGACCCACATTGAGGAAGAGCGATTCTAGTTTCTATGGCTAGCCTGGGGGGAGAATGGGACTGAGAGACAGGAGGGTAGGAGAAGGTCAGAGAAAAACTTTTGCTTCTGAGACTGCTGCTGAGGCCTTCATTTTGGGGTATTGTTTTCTGAGTCCCACCATTAGCAAGCTGGGTGCTGCTGTGCTTTTGCTCCACGTATCTCTTAACCCATCCTCAACTTGTCCTGGCTTCCAAAACCGTGACTCCATCCCCTTCCTAACCCTCCGCCCTGAAGCCTGAGTGTTACGTGCTGTCTGGGACCACTGCTCAGGAGAATGTGATTGGCAAGTCATAATTGGCTAAGCAAAAGGACAGTGTTCTTGTTAAAGTTGGAGTTGTAGCTCTTTATTTTATTTTATTAGACTCTTTGCTTCATTCAGGTTTGCCTTTTAATTATTCTGCCTTTTCAGTGAGAGTCTGTATATTTATTTTTGGTTTTTAATCATTGTCATTTGTGTTTTGATTGGGAGAAAGAGTTATCTGTAGCCCCAGTTCTTGAAACTGAAGCTGCTTTTTCTTTAATCATGTAAAGGAAGAATTTAAAAAGAAAATTTATTCACGTGCTATGAAATTCGCCCATTTTAAGTATATAATTCAATGACTTTTAGAAAATTTACAGAGTCGTACAACTATAATCACAATCCAATCCAATTTCAGAGCATTTCTAACACCTCAAAAAGATACCCAGTGCCCATCTGTAGTCAATTCTCATTCCCACCTCCAGCCTCAGGCCATCAGTAAAGAAGGATGTTTTAAATTGATCTAAAGGAGACAGAGAGTAGAATGACGGGTTACTAGAGATTGGGAAGGGTAGCAGGGAGGGGAGGATAAAGTGGGGATGGTTAATGGTTGCAAAAAATAGTTGGATAGTAAGATAGAATGAACAATATTTGATAACACAACAGAGTGACTATAATGAACAGTTATAAAGTTAGAATACACTTTAAAATAACTAAAAGAGTGGAATTGGCATGTTCCTGACACAAAGATATGTTAAATGCCCGAGGTGATGGCTACCTCAATTACCCTGATCTGATCAATTCACATTATATACCTGAATCAAAACATCACGTGTACCCTATAATGATATATAGCTATTATGTACCCAGAATAATTAAAAATAAAAAATTTAAAAAAAAAGAAGGATGTTTTATCCTTAGTATAGTTGGCTTCACGACTAAATCCTGCAAGTTCCTTTTGCGATTCTTGAATTGCCATTATGCCAGGGAAAAAATAAAAGAAACAAAGCTTTCATTATTTTTTTCCTAGTTAGAAAAGTAAGACATGCTCATGGTGAAACAAATTCAAAATTTAAAGAAAAGCATTTTTAAAATATGTGATTTGTAACAGGAAAAAACACTGCTAATATTTTGGCATAAAATACTTCAGGTTTTTTAAATCGTCTTATAAATAATAAATATTTATTGTATAAAATTAGGAAAATAGTTAAAAGCACAAATAAGGGGAAAATAATCACTCAGTCTCACTATCCAGGGATAACCTGTTAGCTTTTCTAGGGTAACAAATGACCTCAAAAATCTCATGGGCGTACAACAATGAACAATTATTTTTTGCTCACAGTGCTGTGGGTAGGCTCAAGCAGCTCTGTTTCAAGGTACAGGCCAATTTTAGGTTTGTTTCACAGGTGTCCATTTGTGTCTTGGGCTCAGTGATTATGTAAGACATATCTGCTCAGAGGATGAATGGAAACATGATACCTCTTAAGGCCAGAGATCAGACCTGCCATACTTCATTGGCCAAAACAAGGCACACGGAGAAGTCCAACTTGAATGGGCAGAGAAGTATACTTCTCCCATGGTGATACTGGGGGAAGGGAGTCAATATATTTTTTCTTTTTTTATTAGATTTTTGCAGTGACTTGGAAGAGAGTCAATTTTTGCTGAACTGTATTTCAGCACCTTGTTAGTATCTTGATGTTTATACTTTCGTTACCCCCATATAATAGATTTTTATGTTTGTTTTTGTTACAAAAATGGTTTCTTTTTAATATGCACATGTAAGATGCTCAACATCAGTATTTATTAGGAAAACACAAATCAAAACCACAATAAGATACCACTTCACACCCATTAGGATGGCTATTACCCAAAAAGCAGAAAATAATAAGTGTTGATGAGGCTGTGGACAGATTGGAACTCTTGCGCACACTATTGGTGGGAATGGAAAATGGTGCAACTGCTGTGGAAAACAGTATGGCGCAAAATTAAAAATAAAAAATTAAAAGTAGAATTATCATATGATCCAGCAATTCCATTCCTGGGTATACACCCAAAAGAATTAAAAGCAAGGACTTTAACAAAGATTTATACCCCCATGTTCATAGCAGCATTATTCACAATAGCCAAAAGGTAGAAGCAATCCAAGTCAATCCAAATGGTCATCGACAGATGAGTGGATAAACAAAATGTGGTATATCCATATGATGGAACATTATTCAGCCTTAAAAAGGAAATTCCATCACATGCTACAACTTGGATGAACCTTAAAGGCATTATGATGAGTGAAATAAGCCAGTCACAGAAAAACAACTACTGTATAGTTCCGCTTATATAAGGTACCCAGTATGGTCGCATTCATAGAAACAGAAAGTAGAATGGTGGATTCCAGGGGTTGAGGGGAGGCAGAGATGGGGAGTTATTGTTTAGTAGGTACAGAGTTTCAGTTTTTCAAGACAGAATAAGTTTTCTGCACAACAATGTGAATGTACTTAATGGAACTGAAGTGTACATTTAAAAATGGCTAAAATGGTAAATTTTATGTTATATAAGCTTTTATCATAATAAAAATGTTTTTTTCTGTATATATGATTTTAATTGCCTTATTAACATTTCCAACTCAATAAACATTATTTTATAACATTATTTTTAATGATTGCTTATGTAGTTTCTCATAATGTAAATATTAATATAATTTACTTAATTTATGATTAAGGACATTTATGTTCTCATTTTTTGCTATTGTAAACTTTTGTTACCATCTCTGATTACTTTCTTTAGATGAACTTCCAGAAATGGAATTATGAGGTCAGTGGATATGAATATTTAAAAATGTAAAAATTCTACATTCCCACTTCTTCATTCACTTGCCACAATGGCATATCACTACTACAAAAAATTGTATTTCTTTTGTCAGGTGAAAAATGTTATTCTACAAAACTTTTAATTTGCGTTTCAAAGATGAGTAATGAAGTGGAACATACATATTTGATGTGGCTTTTCTTTTTCCCTTCCCGCCGTATCTCCACCCTTGTCTCTCCTTTACCTTCTGTGTGACAATTGCCTGCTCATGACATTTGCCCAGTACAGGGGCATACTAAGGGCAGGACAATGGGAGCAGTCTACTGTGGGTGCAGGCAATATGGGGTCATATTGTCTGTAGACAATTTAAAACCAGTTGTAAAACCTACTAACAGGCAGTCTGAGCCTGGTGTGTTGAGTGCCTGCAGTCCCAGCCACTAGTGAGGCTAAGGCAGGAGGATCCCTTGAGCCCGGAGTTGGAGACTGCAGCGTGTCACAACTGCACCTGTGAATAGCCACTGCATTCCAGCCTGGGCATAGTATCGAGACTCTTTCTCTTAAAAAAAAAAAAAAAAAGTCAGTCTGCATCATTCTAAATACATAGCACCAATGATAAAATATTTCCCACCCAGCCCAAGCAAGGCTGAGCACTCCTACCCCTACTCTTTTTTCTTATTGGTCTGTAAATTCTGTGTATATTAGTTATTAAATTTGCTGTTTCATTTCTTTCTTTCCTTTTTTGGGGGGGGGACTGGGTCTCTCTCTGTTGCCAAGGTTAATGTGCAGTGGCATCATCATAGCTCACTATAACCTCAAACTCCTGGGCTCAAGAGATCTCCCTGCCTCAGCCTCCCCAGTAACCGGGACTACAGGCTCGGGCCCCCACTCCTGGCTAATTTTTGTTTTTTTTTAGTTTTTGTAGAGACGGGGGTCTCGCCCTTGCCCAGGCTGATCTCAAACTCCCGGCTTCGAACAGTCCTCCTGTCTCAGCTTCCCAAAGTACTAGGATTACAGGCGTGAGTCACTGAGCCTGGCCTCTGTTTCATTTTTGTGGATCGTTTTTAAATTGTTTTGAATAAGTGATTCATTCACATGTTTAAAATTCAAAAAGTATAAAAGGGTCATCAGGGAAAAGCATCCCTCTCACCCTAATCTCCCAGCTACCTAATTCTTTTCCTCCCAGGCAACCATTGTGATTAACTTCCTATGCATCCTGCCAAAAAAGAGTTTACGCATAACATTTCTCCTCTTTTAATCAGATAGAAGCATATTGTAATACTGCTCAGTTCCTTGCTTTATTTTCCCCCACTTAGTAATAGATGTTAGAGATCTTTCAATATCATTAACTTAAAACCTTCCTTTTTTTCTGCATAGTACTTCTTTATATGCATGTACCATAATTAATTTTTATCATTTACCTACTGATGGATATGAATCATTTTGCACATGTACCAGCATGTCTATAAGATAAATTTCCAGTGGTGAAAGTTTTGCATTAAAACATTAGTAGATTTGCATATTAGACATTGCTAAATTATTAGTTCTACAGGTTTTAATTTATACTCCCAATAGTTGTGAAAGAGTGTGTGTTCATCACCATAATGTGGATGTTTATAAGTCTCTTAGTTAAGAAACATATTTTCCTGAACTATTTGAAAGTAAGTTGCTCAGGCTGGTCTTGAGCTCCTGAGTTCAAGCAATCCTCCCACCTTGGCCTCCCAGAGTGTTAGGATTACAGGTGTGAGCCACCGCGCCCAACTCAATTGTGACCAATGCTTTGCAAACTTAGGGTAGTGCCTACTACCAATCATGGAGGAACACTGCTTTGGCTTGCAAGGTGGAAGTCAGGGGTGGAAGTACTTAGTAGAAAAAACAACTTAACTCATCAAATCATTCTTCGCATGAACACAAAATTCTTGTATAATGAAGTTTTGCCATCTAGTACTGCCAACCATCCATTTTCTTGCTTTTCTTCACCTTGGAAATTGAGGTTCCAAAAGTCTTCATGAATTTATGTGGTGTTTATAACAGTTGCACATTTTGCAATATCAAACAATTCATATATATGTGTGAAGTGTAATACCTAATATTTATATAGGCAACTAAATGAATATTGAACACTAGAATTGCAAAAATTTTTATTTCTACAAAAATATTAAGATTTCACTAAATTTTCAAAAAATTAAGTATACTTTCAGCTTTATTTAAATATTTTTCATTTAACCCTATATAAAATTTTGATATTAATTAATAATAAATTGCATTTGCCTTTTAGTAAATCTTTTTTAATATTTAGAAGAAAAATAATATTTTGGAATAAAAATAAATTTAAATTTTCTATATTTACATTTATTTAATTTATATTTTTGATAAAATGTATTTGAATTGTGGATACTTTATCATTACATTTTATATTTTTAATCTTTTAGATTATTACTATTCATAGTAATGCGAAATTATTAATTATAACAACCTACTGATTTTACTGAAATGAAGGCAGAAAAAGCTAATTTTGTCCAAATAAATATATAATTTATAAAATTACATGTCTTTATTTCATTACAACATCACAGCGCATCAATATAACACTCATATGTGTACAATCGTGATTAAATTTAGTTGTCTTTGATATTTTTCCAGCTTTTAGTCATCTAAAAAGCCCTGCATAAAAATCGTAGCTTTTACATGTATACTATACACATTTTATACTCATTACAAAGGTATATTTGTCAAGATATGAGAATAAAATATACTTCATGAAAGTTGGTAGCTCATTTCAAATGTTTTAAGTATCTATGGGGTTGGGCTTCCTTATGGTCTGGAACCCCAGGCCTTGTAAATGTGAGGTGGGCTTGCACATACCCACTCAGGTCTCCCCACTGGGTCCAGCCCTCAGGTTTGATTAAGGTTGCTAACCACTGGATCTCTCTGTTGGGAACATACATTTTGTCTTTGCATTCGGTCAGTAATTTGTGGGGTAAGACTTTGCAACATGTTTTAGCAACCATTGATAATCTTTTCCAAATCAGTTATTATCTTGGGGACTAGAAAAAGATGATTTTTCTAATTCTATTATTGCTTCTGTATTTATTAGATGATATTATTCTGTAACAAAGAGCCAGCCAGTCTTCCCTCCTTCCTTTCTTCCTTCTTTTCCATTTTTTCTTTCTTTTCTCGATATGGACTCATGGATTATAATTGTATAACATATTAAATATGTTACAGTCATAGTTGCTATTCCTTGTTATGCTCAGATTGTTGCAAATTTTGCAAATGGGATTCCTTTCAAGCTAGTTCCTGTGTTCTTCTGACCTGACCACTTTAGTCTTTGAGTAATTTCTGTTTTATAACCCCAAATGTTGCAGCTTGCTTTGTACTTCCCCTGCCTTAGACTTGGAATCACCCAGATCCTTAGGAAGCCTCTCAAAGTAGTTCAATCAGAAAATAAATACTTAGTTTGAGTGATACTGAACATCATTTTATTTGTTGAAGGGTCATTTTATTTTGATATCGTCAGGTTTTTTTAGAAAGCCATTTGAATGGGTATGTAATAGTATGTCATTGCAGTTTTGATTTACATTTCCCCTAGAATTAATGATACTGAGCATATTTCATGCATTTTTTTGCCATTTGCATCTCTCCTTTGATAAAATGTTTGTTTTTTTTAATTGGGTTTGTGTTCTTATTATTGGATTATAAGATTTCTTTATATATTCTTAATAAAAGTCCTTTATGAGACAGTGGTATGCAAATATTTTGTCCCAGCTTGTGGCTTGCCTTTTCATTTTCTTAGTCCTGTTATTTGAAGAGTAAATAAATGTTTCTAGTTTGATGAAATCCAATTTTCTTTTAAGGATCATGCCTTGTGTGTCTTATCTAAGAATTCTTTGCCTAACCCAAGTTCACAAAGATTTTCTTCTAGAAATTTTTTAATCTTACCTTTTACTTTAGATCTATGAACTTTTTTCATATGAGAAAAGGTCAAGCAAATTATTTTTTAATGGAACATCACCATTCTAAAATATTCTGTCAAAAGTTTCATAGGCTATAGCTCAGCTACTTGATTTAAATTTCTTTTTGTTTTTTTTAAAATTTATTAAAAAAAATTTTAAATGACAGTTGATAATTGTACATATTCATGGGGTACAATGTAATGTTCTGGTATATGTATACATTGTAGAAAGATTAAATCAAGCTAATTAACATATCTATCACCTCACTTACTGATCATTTTTTTGTGATAAGAAAGTTTAAAATCTTCCCTTTTAGCAATTTCGGTATATTCAATGCATTATTATTAATTGTGGTCACCATGCTGTGCAACAGAACTCTAAAACTTATTTCTCCTGTGTAACTGGAACTTTGTATCCTTTGTCTAACATCTCTCCTCTCCCTGTCTCTCCCACCCACCTCCCGCCAGCCTCTGTAACCACCATTGTGCTCTCTGCTTCTATGAGTTCAACTTTGTAAAACTCCACATATATGTGAGATCATGATATATCTGTCTTCTTAAAGGAGAGAATGTGGGTATTTTCCTCCACTTATTTTTTGAACTTTCATTTTTAACCAGGATATATGCCACAGTTTAAATCAATCTACCCATTAGCCATTTTCCTTGGTAGCATGAAAACTATCAGATAGGATATTTCCAAGTGCAGAGAAAAATCTTGATTCTAAATATAAAAACATTTGATGTTATTGAGCTGAAAATATAGATCTCAAAAATCTCTGACAAGACAGACTTGCTTTAGTTTTAAAAATTTCAGTTAAAAATATTAGTTTAGTGATTTCTTTTTTCTTAAAATTCCTATTTACTCAATGAATGCATTTTAAAAGTAAATCCTCAAGTGAAGTATTTTGTAATAAGATTCAGTTTGATACAGGCCGTGAAGGAAGCTTCTCCCTTTGGTGTTACCGGCCTATGGTTTGCCTGTGGCAAGGCCAGTTAACATAGCAGGTGCACCTTAATTTTCCCCTCATCTTTTGAGGGTGGTTATTAAGATTTATGGAGTAGTGTGCCTGCATATGTATGCCTGAAGAGACATCATGGAAATGAAAAGGCTCTACCACTTTATGAACGTGGGGAGGCAGCCCTTTGATTAGTGATGACGGTGGAAGAGGCTGGTATCTAATGGGCTCTTTCTGTTTGTGATGCTGCCTCTTGGTCGCATCGTTGGCCTGAAGTCTTTGTCCACAAGCAGCAACTCCATTCTGCACTGCTAAGGCTGTCCCTGTGGTCAGTCTTTCTGGAAAAGTTTCTTCAAGTACAGCACGACTTAGAGTTGGAAATGATAACCCTAGTAGGTGGCAAGCAGCACTCAACACAGTTTTGCAGAATCTCACAAGTAAACATTGTGATAGAAAAGTGGTATTTTCTATACTCTAGATATCGGATTTAATGATGAATTAGTGTCAAAGTCATACACAGAAAAGAGGGAAGGATGTTATTGGATGCTCAGCATGGTATCTACAAAAACAGTCTGTAGAATGAAGCAAATTATCAGTCTTTTCAGGATTGAGGAAAGACAAAATGGGCTGGAATGTGATGTGGAGGGGAACCTAATATAATTACCTTTTGGCTTTGGGCCTAGCTCTCTTGAAACCATGTCTTCTTTTTAAAGTCACAGAGGACAAGGAACATACAGGGAGTCATTGATATCTCTTACTTCTGCCTGTGTGGGCCTGCCACAAATTTTGGTGACTGAGAAGTCATAAAAAGGATGAAAAGAAAAGACTTACTTTGAAATTCCGTATTGTTACCAGTGCAGGAATGGCTAGGATCTTAAAATCCTTGAAAAACTAGATAGAAGAAGAATCTTCATATTCAGCTTTGTGAATTAGGAAAATTTAGTTAATACATCAAAGTTAAATTTTACTATTGAAAATATTGGATGTGATTAAGTAAACAGTTCTTTCTCCTTTTTAAATGTGGTTGGTTGGTTGGTTTCTGGGTGTATATAAGTGAGTTCCTTTATTCCCTGATTTCCAGATTTCTGTATGTCATAAACTAGATTCTTACCAGTCCTACAGGTACGAGCCTGTCTCCTTTGTAGCAGCATGAACTTGGGTAACAACCTGAGGTCATGCTGGTAACTGGCATATGTGATTGGGTGACTTTAAATGGCAGAGTTACAGAAAGTCTCTAAAAGGACCAATGGCTACTAAGGGATTATATCTGCTTTTTGAGTACTGTACTTAAAATCTCAGCACTGATGACTAGTGATTCTCAGAAATTGTTGCAGTAAGCAATTTTATTAATCATTTTATTAACTGAACTGTAGAAACATGTATGTATATACAATAAAATATTTTGCATGTGTTCATTTGTGGGGTGCCAATTCTTTCAGAACTGAGAATTCTAAAGAAAACAGTAGAACAGGTACCAATTGTCTTGCATTGCACTAAAAGCTCTTGCAGATAACATTTTAAATTATTAAATATCCACAACTCTTTTAGGAAGCAACAAGGCAATATATAGCAAATGTGGGTTCATATTCATTTACTCAGTAATTCAATTTCTGGGAAATTTTTTTTTTCTTTTTGAGACAGAGTCTTGCTCTGTTGCCTGGCCTAGAGTGCCATGGCGTCAGCCTAGCTCACAGCAACCTCAAACTCCTGGGCTCAAGCGATCCTCCT
>NW_012140080.1:4607506-4623401 GCF_000956105.1 Propithecus coquereli
AGTATACTGTTCGGCTGATTTTTTTTTTTTTTGCAAGCATTTCTTGCTAAAAGAGCAGTACTTTTTTTTCTTCTTTCTTTCTTTCTTTTTTTTTTTTTTTTGTCACAGGGTCTTGCTGTGTTGCCCAGGCTAGAGTGCAGTGGTGCAATCATAGCTCACTGCAACCTCAAACTCCTGGGCTCAAGCAATCCTCCTGTCTCAGCCTCCTTAATACCTGAGACTACAGGTGCACACCACCATGCCTGACTAATTTTTCAATTTTTTGTAGGGACAAGATCCTTGCTATGTTGTTCAGGCTGGTCTCAAGGAGCAGTACTTTGATTTACATGCTGGCACAGATCCTCTCTCTTGTTGCAGACGACTGTCGCAGGCAACACCCTGAACAGCCCTGCTCTGGCACTTACCTTTTTGTTTCCCAAACACGCTGATCTAGTTTCTGTCTTGGGGTTTTGTACTTACTTCTTCTTCTGCTTGGAATGCTCATGCTCTATATTTTCCCATTGCTGAGTCCTTCTCAGCAGTTAGGTCTCAGTCCAAATGTTATCATTTAAAAGAAATGTTCATCAACCTACCCTAGCCAAGGTTGTGCCATGAAATTTCTTTTTCCTTTTCCTGGAAATCTTCAGCAAGATCTCCAACATTTGGTTGTGTGTTGGGAGGTAGATTTGTGGGTAATTTTTTTGGATATGACAATGATATGCTTGGAGTCTATTCCAGATGGAACCAGAGCAAGTCATTGACAAATATCAATGTGCGGGAAGAGACCTGCTTCTTTCATTTGCTACAGGAAGACTCCAAAGATCTCACAAAGGATCCGGGAAAGCTCCACACTTAGGACACAGGGTGGAGGATCTGCTAAAGGAAGCAGAGTGAGACCGGGGACTTTAGAGGCCTCTTCACTTTCTAATCCTGACAAATGATGTGCATTTTCGTCTCTCTCATACCCAAGTCACCGTATATACCTTTATTATACATTATTTTATATATTATGTATGTTTCAAGAAGTCCTAGATGAAATCATGGTGGTGGAGGCAATTTTGCAGAGGCAACACTCCTGTCATATAAAAAACAAAGACACTATTTTAAGAAAGTTTATTCTTGGTATGTCTTTCCTTTCGGCACCGAACACACTCTTTTTGATACGGAGAGACAGTTGCTCTGGGATTGCCTGGGAACCATCCTGCCTGATGCCCACCTACTATCCCAGCCTTTCCTCTCCTCATCAGTTACCAGAAAACTGACCTTTTTTGTAAAGTAGCAGCGTTGAAAACTTTCCACGTTTCAGCGGGTAGAGGATATCCATCTTTGACCCAAGAACTAAGCAGAGCCTCAGGAATTCCATGGAGTAGGCAGGGGCCAGCAGCAGAGCTTTGTAAACGTTTTGAATTCACAACCCTCTCACTTTAAATTTTTTGGTTAATTACAAATATGCTAATAAAGCAAAAATAAATGTTGGTATAGAGCCTGTAAACCAGATACCCAGAAAGTGTCTGAAAAAACCAATAATTCAACATTGAGAATAGAAGTTGTGGGGCTCATAGTAAAATCTTTCTCTCTACTTACTATGCTCCTTGTCTAGGCCAAAATATAACAAATGGAGTAGAGATTTCATCTATCAGTGTGATTTACTTTCTGAAATGGTTCTTGGTTATACTTGGGGATAAATGTACTGCTACAGGATGAAGATAATAGTATAATTTGGAAAGAAGAGAAAGAAATTGCTTCAGAAATACTTTCACGGAACCTAAAATCAGTAGATCTGCAAAATCACCTAAGCTTAACATTTCTGCCAAATGTCCCAAGGAACTAACGTGAATTTCCGAAGACTCTTTCAGTGTCACAAAAATATATTTGGAAGGATTCTGATTCTCACCATGAATATATTTACTGATTTGACAGGTAGGATTAAATTCTTCAAAATTCAAACTTCATGGGTAATTTTCTTTTTTAAAAAATTTGTTTTTTTGGCCTAGAAATCTCCCTTAAATAGATTTCTTTTAAAAAGTTTTTGACCCCAAGATAGTCTAGCAGTTAGATAGTCCAGCAGTTAGTAAGGACTCTGGACTTGCATGGCCTGGGTTCAAATCTCCACTGTCATGTACTCACTCTGTGATCTGGGCAAGTTACTTAATCTCTCCCAGCCTCATTCTCTTCATTTGTAAAACGAGGGTGAAAATAGTACATATCTCATAAGTTGTTATGAAGACTAAATAAGTTAATCAACGTAAAACACTTAGAACAGCCTCCGGTGTACAATAAATCTTCGAAAAGGGTTTACTATTGTTGTTTTAAGCCTAGGGTGTCAATGCATTAGGTTAGATATTGATGGTAAAACCTAGCTGAACTGGATTAATATTCTTAAATTAGTTAATATTAATTTTACTGTAAGCAGGATCAAATATTGTTTGGACTAAGTTGTGCTGATCAGCTTACCTAGTAGTTCCCAAAACGAACTCTAAAGCAGTAGTTCTCAAACTTGAGTGTGTATCAGAATCAACTGAACAGCTTGTGAAGACAGAGATTGCTGGGCCTTGCTCTAGAGTTTGTAATTCAACAGCTCTGGACTTAGAATTTCCTTTCTAACAAGCTACTGGGGGCTACCCATGATCTTGTTCCATGGATGGCACTTTGAGACCAGTGGCTCTGCAGGTTTGGGGAGTTCATGGTAATTATCTGAAGGAAAAATTCTCCCCTTGTCTTTTCTTTTTTGTGAGAAACACAGCCTTCCTGTGGTTTCCTGGGAGCTATAGTGTTCTTTATAAACAGCTTGATGCCTTTAATTAAGTTAAAGTCTCCTTTTACTGCTTTACTTCATCTTTGCAAGTACTTCCTAGACAGTTCATCTCTGGTCTGGAGTATTGGTGTTTTGTTTGTTTTGTGTTTTGTTTTGCTTTTTAATTGTTAGGAACATTAACTTTGCAAAACAGATCCTTTTTGTTTCCTGGTAGTGTACCACGACCACAGTCTGATCTTGGGCCCATTTCCTAACCTATTTTTGGTTCCATCATTGACAAAGAGAGTATCATCTCCCCCTTCACAGGGTGTTGTGAGGGTTGAATGAAAAAATGTAAGGGAAGTCTTTACTGTGTACCTGACCCAGAGCAATGGCACAATAAATGTGAGCTATCGGTGTTCAACAAAGAAGACATAAAGCTGAGTACTGGATTTAAAAAGCAAAGTCATTGAAAAGTAATAGACAAGAAAGTATCTTTTTTTTTTTTTTTTAAAAAAAGGGGGGATGGGAGTGAGGAGTTTTTAAAATTTTGATCAGATCAAGGAAGCCAAGTCACTGGTTAGTTCACTTCAACACCTAATAATATCACACATGAGTTAAGGCCAACTTATGGGAGTATTTTGACTTGTTTGAACCTGAGGGACTAGTCGCTAGACAAACCTGGCTGGGGTTTACCAACATGCTGGCAAAGGAGTTTTGCTGCCTTTGTCTTCTCTCCATCAGCGTTGTGCACACTTAATTTCCTAGGTAAAGGAAACTAATTCATCTTGTATCTTTTCATATTGTGAATGCAATGCTTTCTCTTTCAGTTGATTTATTTTCTTGAAGCATACATTTTCCAAACCACATTTCAGAAAAATCACAACTTAACATAATTGGGTAGGAGTTGCCACAATTGAGTAACTCATTTTTGCAAAAGTTTAGGATTCTTTGGAAGAAATTGTCAGTCTCACTTTTGCCTAAAATCATTAAGTTGATTCTTTTCATACATATATATTTGTTCTTCTGGCAGCACCAGACATTATAAGGTTATGTCTGTAAAAGTGGATCTTTGCAGCAGATATATTAAAATTCTAAACAAGTCTCCAAAAACTTCCTTATAGTATAAAACAATAGAGGCCATTATTGTTGACATTACTATGGCTGCAAAATAATTTTAAAATTTATTTTGGGTGGGAGGCACCACATAGGGAAAAGAACTTGGAGAAATATAAACTTTTATGGAGAGAATTTTATATAAGGACTTCTCTTTTACAGCAAGGCAATCCAAAACATGCATTTCAATAAAGTGAATGAAACAATAACTTTTGGCCTAGCAGCAAAATATGAGCTCAAAGCATTTCCTCTTTGTTTTTAGCTTAACTATTCATAATGTGTGTAGTTACCAATTTGCAAACAACTGACTTAAAATGAGTCAGCAAACAGCTAACCTCCTTCTGGGTCCTCACACTTTTATTACCAGAGCCCCGCTCATTGGAGTTATTTTGGAAGAACAGTCTAAAAAAGAAACAAAAATAAAATTCAACTGGAGACTTTGGAGCAGTGGTCCTCAAACTGTGGCCCGCATCAAAAATCTCCTGCAGAGGGCTTGTTTCAACTCATATTGATAAGCCCAGATCACGGTTGCTGACTCAATGGGCCTGGAAAAATTCGCATTTCTAACAAGTTCCCAGGTGATGTTGATGCTGCTGGCCTAGATATCCTACGTTAAGAACTACTGATGTAGAGTTGTTGAAGTCAAAACACTGGAAAAGAAGAAACTAATGAATTGTGATAGGTCAGTTCTACTGCTTACCTGTGGGAACCTTGGCAGTAATAATAGAAACTACCCGGTAGAGTGGTGGTCAGGACCAAATGAGAAATTATGTGTAAAATACTTAGAAGATATCTAATGAATGGTGATTACTGATACTCTTCCTTAGTGGCTCCTGTGCTTTCAATATCCGAAGCATTATTACTGAGCGCTAGGCACTAGGGCTCTGCAGGTGACGGAGGGCCAAGCTGTCCTCATGGAGTTTACAGTCTGATATTAATGAAATAATCAGTTGTTAAAAGAAAAACTTTTCACAAATTAAATTTAACCAAGTTTATTTGAGCAAGGAGTGATTCCCAAATTGGGCAGCCAGCAAAAGAGGTTCAGAGAACTCTGCAACGTGGGCAAGCAGCACCTACAAACAGAAAATGGAAGCGAGGAACAGAGACAGCCTGACCAATCACAGCTCAGTGTTTGTCTTATTTGGACATGGTCTGACCAGTTGGGAACCTGTGATTGGCTGACACCCGGCTATTTGTTATAAAATGTACTCTTAATTTAGGCTTTCAGTTTATTTACCTACTAAGCTGAGCTGCAGTTTGTTACATAAGGACTCAAGGTACAGAGGCAGCCTCAGGGCAAATTTAATTTAATTTAACACAGTCAAATCAAATAAAATGACAGCCATGGCAAGTACTAGGAAAACAAGATACAAAGTGCTGTGAGCACATGTGAGATGGAAACCTGACCAGTATTTTCGGATTCTGACAGAATTTTTTCACTGTCTGCTTTACTGTATGAAATCTCACCAACTAGAAATTCATTTGAGTTGACCATCATCTGTCCTCAAGGGACAAATAACCCCTGCAAGGTATTTCACTTCGCCAGGGACACTGAAAAACCACGATATACAATGTTTTTTCCACTTTCAGTTTTTCTTTTTAAATTGTGGTAAAATACACATAACATAAAATTTACGACTTTAATTGTTTTTAAGTGTACAGTTGAATAGTGTTAAGTGCATTCATATTGTGCAACCAATCTCCAGAACTCTTTTCATCTTTAAAATGAAACTCTTTAATCCATTAAAGAACAACTGCTCGTTTCTGCTCCCTTCAGCCCCCCGAAACCACCATTCTATTATGTTTCAATGAATTTGACTACTCTAGGGACCTCCTATGAGTGGAATCATACTGTATTTATAATTTTGTGACTGTTTATTTCACTTAGTGTAATGTCCTCAAAGTTCATTCATGTTGTAGCATGCCAGAATTTCTTTCTTTTTTATTTTCTTGTTTAAAATTTATTTTTATTTTGTTTTAATTTTATTTAATTTTTTAGAGACAGGGTCTTGCTCTGTCACCCAGGCTGGAGTGCAGTGGCTCAATCATAACTCACTGAAACCTTGAATTCCTGGGCTCAAATGATTGTCCCAATCTTTCCTTGTTATAGGTTATTAATATTCCATTGTATGTACAGTATATACCACATTTTATTCATTCATCCATTGACGGACACTTGGGTTGCTTCTACCTTTTGGCTGTTGTGAATATTGTTTCTATAAAAATGACTATAGAAATATATCTTCGAGACCCTGCTTTCAATTTTTTTGGTTATATACCTAGATGTTGAATTGCTGGATCGTAGAGTAATTCTACCTTGAAATTTTTGAGGAATTGCCATACTATTTGCCATACGGCTGCAACCATTTCGCATTCCCACCAAGAGCACACAAAGGTTCCAATTTCTCCACATCCTTGCCAACATTTGATGATATTACTTAGGGAGAAAACATAAAAGAGAAGAGGTCTAAAGACTAAGCCCAGGAGCTCTCTAAACCTTAGAAATCAAGAAAATGAGAAGGAATCAGAAAAAGGACCAAGAAAGAACAGCCGGGAAAGTAGGAGAAAAACTACACAACCATGGTGTCTTTCCATCAAAGTGAGGCAAGCAATTCAAAGAATGTCAAATGCTGATGACAGATCAAGTAATATGAGCACTAAGAAACATTTAATGGATTTAGTATGAATAACATGAGGACATTTGGGACCTTCATAAGAATAGTCTCAAAAGTGGGAGGTGGGGATGAGGACCTGATTAGAGTGGGTTCAAGAGAGTATGGGATACATTCATGTTTATAGCAGCATTATTCACAATAGCAAAAGGTGGAAACAACCCAAATGTCTATTGATGGATGAATGGATAAGCAAAATGTGGTATATACATGCAATGAGTATTATTCATCCTCAAAAAGGAAAGAAATTCTGACACATGCTACAGTATAGATGAAGCTTGAAGACATTTATGCTAAATAAGCCAGTCACGAAATTACAAATACGGTATAATTTCACTGATATGAGGTACCTAGAGGAGTCAAACTCAGAGGGACAGAAAGTAGAATGTTGGTTGCCAGGGGCTGGGGCAGGAGAGAATGGGGAGTTGCTGTTTAATGAGTATAAGAGCTCTAGTTTTTGCAAGATGAAAAACTCCTGGAGATTGGCTGCATAATAACGTGAATATATTTGACACCACTGAACTGTACACATAAAGATGATTAAGATGGTACATTTTATATTATGTGTATTTATCATGATTAAAAAGTTTAAAAAATTTAAAAAATGGGGGAGAGAAATTGGAAGCAGAAAGCATAGAACTTTTCAAGGAGTTTTTCTGTGAAGGAAAGGAGAAAAATGGAGTAGAAGGGAGGTCAAAAGTGTTTGTTCCTGTGATCCTAGATTGTTCATATTTATGAAGAAAAATTGTGTTTATTAATATGAAGAAGCTTGCATAGATTCCCTCTCTTTCTGTGGGAAGACTGTGAGAGAGCAGGGTGTGCACACTAGTGGGCTGAGTTAGGAATGTCCAGGTAAGAAATAGGCATTTGAGTTTTTGCATTTATAAAAATGGAATAATAATATTATCTACGCTGAGGTTAAGGGTGATTATTAAAAAATACATGAAAAATATTTTCTTTGGTACTTAGTGCTGAATGAATGCGAGGTGCAGTTATTGTTAGTTATTGCTTATTATTTGCTACTTGGAAAAAGCAAAAGTCAAAATTTTATGTTACTTTTAAATTTGTGAATTACTTAAGAAACAATATTAGGCTACTTTATTAGAATGACTTATGTGGTTAAACTGATTTAGTAGTGATTCCTTTGTCTGCATCCCATATATTTTCCATTTGATTCTTAGATCTTTTATGAGGAAATCATAATAAACAGGATTTTTCCCCCTCAAATTTGATTTGGTTGTATTTTGCATGAAAAAATGAAATAGACTATTTTTATAAAGCTATAGTTGCTAGTGAGCTAGAAAAAAATCTCCCTGTTTGAGAAGGAAAAATGTGTAAATTTTCCACAACATTTACCTTGCACCATGAGAAAAACAAAAAACAAATATGCAAAAATCACGTCTGCCTTGGTCTTTTTGAAAGACCCTAGTTATCTAGGCTCCAAGAAAAAGGCACGCTCAATTTTGTGAATTACCATCTTATGTGAACAAAATGAAGTCTTTATAATATTCTTAATTTGATTTCTGAAAGGGATTTAGATAATCGGGCAATTTACAAAAGAGTGTGTTTTATCTGGGGCCAAACCTGCTTTTTCTTTGGGTTGCGGATTCTCTGCCCCCTTGTGGCCTTCCTTCTTCCTGGGGATATGTGTGTGTGTGTGTGTGTGTGTGTGTGTGTGTGTGTGTGCATGCGCGTGCGTGCAGGGAGGAGGGTGTTTAAATACTACTGTGTTTTGCATTTCAAGGCTGGTTTGAGAGGAGGGAGGCTGTCTGGTTCCCTGAAAGCCAGACTGGATTGCTAATCACATTTGCCCAGATGGGGAGGGTTGAGGGGGTGGGGGTCCCTCAGCCTACAGGACTTAATTTCGGAAATTTAGTTTCAGAGTGAAGAGAGGGAGGCTTGCTCTCTAAATTGAAGGGAATTATGTTACAGGCATTTGATTGTGTGAGAAGGCAGAATCACAGAACAGGAAGGAAATCCTCAGAAGTTATTTAATCTAATCTGGACTCCAGAAGACATTCAGGACAGATGGGCAGTATCCTAATCTCCGTGTTTTATCTTCCTGTCTCTTTTCAAGGATAGTGAAATTCTTCTTTTAAAAACATTATTTATCAGAATATATCTTTATTATAAAACATTTGGACAATGCTGAAAAATATAATGAAGAAAATAAAAATCACTTATAACCCCATTACCTGGGGAGAATCACTATTCACATTTTGGTTTAACTATTCCTAGGATTTTTTGATAGAGAGAAGTTAAAGATACACCTTTGCATTCTGCATATAATAAAGTAGGGGTTTTCACATAGTATAGAGCAGAGTTTGGCACAATATGGCCTGTAGGCCTATATTACTCTTGAGCCAAGGATGGTTTTATATTTTTAAACGGTTGGAAAAAAATCAGAAGAATAATGTTTGTGACACGTAAAAATGATATAAAATTCAAATTTCAGTGTCCATAAATAAAGTTTTATTGGAACACACTCATGTGTATTCATTTCTGTAGTTTCTATGGCTGTTTTTGTGTCACGGTGGTAGAATTCAGTAGTTGTGGCAGAGAGGGTAGCATTAGAAAGCCTAAAATATTTACTATTTTAGGACCTTTACAGAAAGTCTGTCTATAATTTACTTGGTATACAGTAAGCATTTTCCAATACCCTTAAATGCTTTTCTTTTTTTTTTTTTTGAGACAGAGTCTCACTCTGTTGCCTGTCAGCGTAGCTCACAGCAACCTCAAACTCCTAGGCAATCCTTCTGCTTCAAGCGATCCTTCTGCCTCAGCCTCCCGAGTAGCTGGGACTACAGGCATGTGCCACCATGCCCTAATTTTTTTCTATATATTTTTAGTCGTCCAGCTAATTTCTTTCTATTTTTTTTTCTTTTTTAGTAGAGACGAGGTGTCGCTCTTGCTCAGGCTGGTCTCGAACTCCTGAGTTCAAACATCCGCCTGCCTAGGCCTCCCAGAGTGCTAGGATTACAGGCATGAGCCACCGCACCCGGCCCCTTAAATACTTTTCAAAAGTAGGTAGTAAAATTATTGTTGATTTAGTTTTGTAGGATGGATTCTACTTTTACCTTCTCCCTCATTCTCCGGATCTTAAACATAAAATTTTTTTACAATGGTCTTTTAAAAAATATTTATTATACGTAATTAAAACATACACTAAAGTAGAGAGTACAATAGTGCCATATATCCATCACCCTAGTTTGATAATTGTCAAGATTTTGCCACATTTACTTAATTTTTCCCTTTTACTTTTGGCTGAAATATTTTAAAGGAAATTACAGAGATCGTGTAATATCATCCCACTTGAGTGGTGTTTTTTAAAATTATAAAAGTAGTACATGTTCATGATGAATATTGAAGTAAATAAAAGCGATACAGATATACATAAATACATGACGTAAAAAGTAGAAATCTCTTCTTTACCTCTCTCCACTCACTCCCCTGGCAGTTTAATGGGTATCCTTTTAGTCGTTTTCTTATGTACCTAGAAATAATTTTTTATAACTTAGATTAACCACTTAAAAATATTTGTGGAATGAAGGAACAGGAGAATAAACCCAGATGCAAGCATGTATGACAGCACTTGTACGTTTACTAACCGAGAGTGAAGACTGTGATCCTCTTAAGTTATTGGTTAGGGTAGGATATATTTTCTTCTTCAAATGCCACCTGTCAGCAACAACTCACATCAGAAACCAAGAGTAGGAAGGTGGTGTGGTGGGGACACTCCTTTTACTGCCTCTGGTCACCACCCCACCCTTAGGGTGCTCTCAGGTAACAGGCGAATGCACATAGTAAATTATACGGAACTTGCACTCGGCTCCCCCAAAAGAGTCACTATATTTAGTCCACCTTATTACTTTTTAACTTTTTATTTAAAAAACAAAACTCAGGGGAAGAAGTTGCAGAGCAGAACTGGAAGGAGAAAGGTATCGGCAGAGATCAACCCCTGAGAGGCTTGGAGACCAGTGACAAGGGTAGGTGGAACAGTTTGTCTCTTCTTCCCTCACATCCCTGACAGTCACTGGGTTCCTGAGCTGCTGGAGAGACCTTCTGCCCACACGAGTCCAGAGACTGCTGCTGTCAGTGATCTGGGAGCTTCTTGTGGACAGGACACCAGGCTCCCAGCCCCTCTAGGGTGCTTCCTGCCCCACAGACCTGAGTCTGGATGGCAGGCGCCATATTGCTTCTCTACCCACTGTGCACTTAAACTCCACGGGTTTCGTCTTGCTCGTTCCCACACAGACATTTCCCAGCTCTGGCCCAGACTAAAGGAGCCACGGGGGTCCAGCGGGTCCCAGGTGATCTATGTGACTCCACAGCCTGGTCATTCTGGGCAGACTGCCTCCTGGAGAGAGGGATGGACATGACCAGAGTGTGGACTTTCCTCGACCTAAGCTCTTTTTCTCCCCTTACCTTCCCCCACCCATGGCTGCTGAGAGAGACAATTGAGCCGCCACACAGAAGCTTCCACAGAGAGGGGGCTTGGACTTTTCCTTTCGTGGTCCTGCATTGGACCGAGGGGTGCTCAGACTATGAGCTCCCTGCCCACCAGCTGTCCCTGGTGCTGCTTGCTTGGTGACCCCATCAGAGTGGGACATGCCCTGAGATGGAGGGACATTGAAACTGCTTGGGTACCCCATGGGCAACTTGGGACCAGTGTGATTCTCCCTGGCATGGTCAGGGCTTGATCTCCAGGGTCTAGGAGACAGGCCTGCAGACCAGATCCCATAACCCCAGGTCTTGATCGCATTGCCCAGGGGGGAATATTTGTGAAATATTCTTGGGAGGTGTGGGTGCCTGCAGAGACAGATCATGGAGAAGAAGCAGTGTGGGTCCTAGCTGCAGCATGCTTGTGGGGAACTCCTCCTCCCATGGGAGAGCTGAGCTGGGATCCTGGGAAGGGAACTTCTTGGGCTGCAACACAGTCGTAGGGGAGTTTGGCTGGCTTGAGGTCCTGTCTGCCAGCAGAGGCCCGGGAGAAACCATGGAATAGGGGAGGGTGGAAAGGAGTGAGGCTTGCTTTAGACTGCCGGATCCTGGGTCTAAGACAGGCTTGCCTCCACATGCAGACTTTCTTGTTGAATTAGGCCACTTCAGTCCCTGCCTGGTGGCTTTGCCCAGAAGCTGGGAGCAGACCTTTGACCTCTACACATCCCTTGACAGCATTTGTGGAGCTTGAGGTCAGGCTCAGCCCCGCCCAGCCTTACTCCCCTACCAGCCTTTGTTGTGGTGGAGAATAAGGACTCACCTGGAAGTTCCAGGACCCCACCCACCACCTGGGGCATTTGAGTGCTCCTCCTGAAGGACTAGAGCTTGTCATAGGACCCAAAAACACCATTGCGGCTTGTTCCTTTCAGCAAGCTCCACCTACTGATAGGGAGGTCAATTTGCATGCCTTTTAACAGAAAGAAGAGTTGGTTCTTTAAAAAGATAAATGAAATTGACAGGCCTCTCACTAGATTAACCAGAAGCAGAAAAGAAAGGACTCTAATAAGCTCAATCAGAAATGGAAAAGGAGATATTACAACTGATACCATGGAAATACAAAATATCATCTGTGAATACTACAAAAATCTCTATGCATATAAACTTGAAAACATTGAGGAAATGGACAAATTCATGGAAACATGCAACCTCCCTAGGCTCAGTCAGGAAGAACTAGACCTCCTGAACAGACCAATATCAAAGTAATGAAATTGAAGCAACAATAAAAAACCTTCCATCAAAAAAAGTTCTGGACCAGATAGTTTCACATCCAAATTTCTTCTACAAAGAAGAATTGGCACCTATACTGCAGAAATTATTCCATAACATTAAGAAGGAAGGAATTCTCCCCAACTCGTTCTGTGAAGCCAATATCACCTTGATACTAAAGCCAGGAAAGGACACAACAAAAAAGAAAATACAGACCAATATCCCTTATGAATATAGATGCAAAAATTCTCAATAAAATTCTAGCAAACCAAATTCAGCTGCATATCAAAAAAATAATCCACCATGACCACGTGGGCTTCATCCCAGAGATGCAAGGATGGTTCAATATGTGCAAATCTATAAATGTGATTTACCACATAAATAGAAGCAAAAATAAAGACCATATGATCCTCTCAATAGATGCAAAAAAAGCATTTGACAAAATCCAGCACCGCTTTTTGATAAGAACTCTTAACAAAATAGGCATAGATGGAACATACCTCAATATTATAAAAGCCATATATGACAAACCCACAGCCAATATCATACTGAATAGGGAAAAATTGAAAGCATTCCCCCTTAGAACTGGAATCAGACAAGGTTGTCCACTGTCACCACTTCTATTCAACATAGTACTAGAAGTCCTAGCCAGAGCAATCAGGCATGAGAAGGAAATCAAAGGTATCCAAATGGGAAAAGAAGAGGTCAAACTCTTCTTTGTCACTTCTTTGTCACTCTTTGCTGATGATCTGATCTTATATTTATAAAACCCCAAAGAGTCTGCCAAGAGACTCCTGGAACTGATAAATAAATGCAGGAATGTCTCGTGTTATAAAATCAATGTACACAAATCAGTAGCATTCCTTTACACCAACAGCAGTCAAGCTAAGAATCAAATCAGAGACTCAATACCTTTCACAGTAGCAATAAAGAAAATAAAATACATAGGAACATATTTAACCAAGAAGGTGAAAGACCTCTACAGGGAGAACTACAAATCACTGAGGAAGGAAATCACAGAGGATGTGAACAAATGGAAAAACATGTCACGTTCATGGATTGGCAGAATTGACATTGTTAAAATGTCTATACTATAAAACATATCATGCTCATGGATTGGCATAATTGACATTGTTCAAATGTCTATGCTATTCAAAGTGATTTACAGATTCAATCCAATCCACATTAAAATACCAATGTCATTTTTCACAAATCTAGAAAAAATAATTCTATGCTTCATATGGCACCAGAAAAGACCTTGTGTAGCCAAAGAAACCGTAAGCAAAAAGAACAAATTGGGAAACATCAATTTACCATACTTCAAGCTATACTACAAGGCTATAGTAACCAAAACAGCATGGTACTGGCACGAGAACAGAGACATAGACCAATGGATCAGAATAGAGAACCCAGATATAAAGCCATCCTCATATTGCCATCTGATCTTTGACAAAGCAGACAAAAACATACACTGGGGAAAATAATCTCTATTCAATAAATGGTGCTGGGAAAATTGGATGGCCACATGTAGAAGACTGAAACAAGGTCCACACCTCTTACCATTCACAAAAATTAATTCACAATGGATAACAGACTTAAACCTAAGGCATGAAACCATAAGAATTCTGGAAGAAAATGTTGGAAAAAACTTATAGATATCGGCCTAGGCAAAGAATTTATGCAGAAGACCCCAAAGACAATAACAGCAACAACAAAAATAAATAAATGGGACCTGATAAAATTAAAAAGCTTCTGTACAGCCAAAGAAACAGTCAATAGAGTGAACAGACAACCTACAGCATGGGAAAAAATATTTGCATGCTATACATCCAATAAAGGGCTAATAACCAGAATCTATAAAGAACTCAAGCAAAACATCAAGAAAAAAAAATCAAACGACCCCATTAAAAAGTGGGCAAAAGATATGAACAGAAGCTTTTCAAAAGAAGAAAGACTAATGGCCAATAAACATATGAAAAAATGCTCAACATCTCTAATCATCAGGGAAATGCATATCAAAACCACAATGAGATATCACCTAACTCCAGTGAGAATGGCTTTTATCAAAAAGTCCCCAAACAACAGATGCTGTGTGGATATGGAGAGATAGGAACACTCATACACTGTTGGTGGGACTGTAAACTAGTACAACCTCTATGGAAAGCAGTATGGAGATACCTCAAAGAACTAAAAGTAGACCTACCATTTGATCCAGCAATTCCACTATTGGGCATTTATACAAAGGAAAAAAAGTCATTTTATAAAAAAGACACTTGGATTAGAATGTTTATTGTAGCACAATTCACAATTGCAAAGATGTGGAATCAACCTGAGTGCCCATCAACACGAATGGATTAATAAAATGTGGTATATGTATACCATGGAGTAATAGTCAGCCATAAAAAAAAATGGTAATCTAATACCTTTTGTAACAACCTGGATGGAACTGGAGGCCATTCTTCTAAGTGGAGTATTGCAAGAATAGAAAAACAAACACCACATGAACTCACTATTAAACTGGAACTAATCAATCAACACATATACACATATGGAAGTAAAACTCAATGGAAATCAAGCAGGTAGAGAGTGGAGGAGAAGTTGGGTAAGTTCACACCTAACAGGTACAATGTACACTATCTAGGTGATGGACACTCTTATAACATTGACTCAAACTGTACAAAAGCAATATAAGTAACCCAAACTTTTGTACCTCTGTAATATTCTGAAATAAAAAGAAAACACACAAGTGACAATAGGCATACGAAAAGGTATTCAGCATCACCAATCAGACAAATGCAAATCAAAACTGTGATGAGATATTACCTCACATCTATTAGGATGGCTAATATCAAAAAGTATAGAGATAACAATAGTTGGCAAGAGAGTGGGGAAAAACAAATCCCATGCACTATTGTTGACTGTAAATTGGTGGTGTCATGGTGGAGATTTGTTTAAAAAAGTAAAAAATAGAACTACCGTATAATCCAGCAATCCCACTTCTGGGTAAATAGCCAAAGGAAATAAAATAAATATCTCAAAGACATATCTATACCCCCATATTTATTGCAGTGTATTATGCACAATTGCCAAAATAATGGAAACCACCTAAATGCCTGTTGAGGATGAATAGATTTGAAAAAATATAAGTGAACAAACACACACACACTGCCATTTCAACAATGTGGATGGGCTTGGTGGACATTTTGCTAAGTAAAATAAGCCAGACACGGAAAGATAAATACTGCTATGGGTAATATAAAAAAGTTGCTTCTGAACTCACAGAAGCAAAGAGTAACAACACTGGTTGTAGGAACCTGGAGGCAGGGAACATCGGGAGATGTTGTTCAAGGGTACAAACTTTTAATTACAAGATAAATAATCTTGGGGATCTGTTGTACAGCATCACAACTATAGTTAATAATAATGTTTTGTATGCTTAAAATTTGCTAAGACAGTAGACCTTAAATGTTCTCACTACAAATAAATGGTAAATATGTCACCCCAAAAAAAGAATTAAAATATTTAAGAATAAATATTCATAATGCTACCATTCTTGATATGAAATGGTATATGTACTCAGAGCAATATTCAAAACAAGATAAATAATCTTGGGGATCTGTTGTACAGCATCACAACTATAGTTAATAATAATGTTTTGTATGCTTAAAATTTGCTAAGACAGTAGACC
>NW_012140080.1:4623451-4626116 GCF_000956105.1 Propithecus coquereli
TCTCTTAGGGAGGAGTTGTTATGGGTTGAATTGTGTCCGCAAAAGATATGTCAAAGTTCTAATCCCCAGTACTTCAGAATGAGAGCTCATTTGGAAACAGAGTCATTGCAGATATAATTAGAAGAATAAAAATAAGAAAAATATTTAAGAATAAAACATTTTTAAGAATAAAAAGTACTTAAAAAATCGGTTTATAATCACAATGAACTAACAGCTTTCAAACTCTTAATATTTGTCTTTTCAAAATTTGTATGCCTGTAGGCTAGAAATTTAAATTGATCACCATTAGGCTGATTTTGAAAAAGAAATAGAAAACTAAAATGAGCTTTTCCTGTTGTAAAAAGCTCTGGTAATGGAATCGTCGGATGGCTGCTGCCTGTGGCATTCTGCATGACAAAGCATTTTCATATCCCAGTTATTCTATTAATTGCACGCGTACATGCGTGTGTTTTTTGCTTCCTCTATCACATTTTTACAAGGAAGCCAAAAACAGTCATAAAGATCTAGGTGATAAATTTTAAGCAAACAGGCAAATGAAAAATAACAGAATTTCGAAATATCCATTTGAAAACATTTTCAAAAATGGCCCATGAACTCCAAAATAACTTTATACACATTATATGAAGATGAACGGATTTTTAAGTTTCTAGTTCCCATTTTCAGAGGTGATAAGAAATTTGAGGGTTTCTCCTAGGTGTATTCTCCCAGCTACTTATTTTATATTAAATGGTAAGTTTTGAATATAGGCACCTTGTCTTAATCAATTTTATTTTTATCTTTCCTGATCCCAGGGCAGCTGTGTGTGCTTGTGTGGATTGTGAGTACACAGCTCTAAAGGGGGCCTGGAGTTGAGCAACGCACATCTGTCTAACTGTACACGGCAGCCCTGACCAGCACCGTGAACTCAGGTAGCAAGTTTTGATATTGACTTGTTGAGCTGAAATCAATTTCCTTTAATTCTCTCCAAAATCACGGACAGGTTTTTGGTGGGCAGGATGCATAAAAGGCAGGCAGCAAACACTGGCCTAGATTAATGTTTGCACTGAATGCCTCAGTGATATCGTTTAGCATACATTAAGATGGACCCTAGTCTTTGTTCTACTAAAACCCATGACGGAGTTAACGGGAGGAAGAGACTGTGCAGGCTGATAGCGTGCACTCTGCAGGGTGCCAAGGGCTGACTTCTTCTGTGTTCTAATGTTTCCTAAGTAACATTTTATATCTGGAGGCTGAGTTGTCTGACATCTTCACCCCTAGTTATCTACCTTGTGTGTTCCTTGCACTCCTTTCTTTTCAGCGCACAGAATTCAACTTGGCTTTGAAGTAAAGGAGACTGTTTTTCGAGTGACCCAGCAGCTGCTATACTTTGGTGAAAGAATTTTCTTCTCCACCCAATTCTTGTTTTCTGTTTCTCTCCCCATCACTTTCTCCTCTACCCCCATCTCCTCCAGCTGACTCTACCAAGTTACCGCAACACAAACCATTCCTGTCTATCTCCTTTCCCAAAGAAATGCTTCCTTTATTCATCTGCTTAAATAAGTTAAACAAAGTTTCCCTTTCCCCTGAACCACCTGCTCAAAATACAAGCGGGAGACCAATTATAGCCAGGAGACAAATCCCCTTTGAACAGCTGATCCAGGGAATGGATTTGGAGGCTTATGTTCGGTCTGAATCGCAGGGTCATGCCAGGGTTATCCCTAGAGCAAATCGTCCCCTTGGCTTCCACTGAGCTTACCCTGAAATGTGCAAACCGGGTCTCTTTTCCCATGGATTATGAAGCTATTTGGTGAAGGCTGCTCATTTGATGTACTAATCAGCATCTTGACATAACATGTGGGAAGAGTTTAAAAGTTTGCCTTTATACTGCAAGGCTTCTAGGATACTATCTAATTATGTCCCACAGAGATGCCTGTGACTGGAAACTTGAAGAAATGACTTCTGAAGAATAGAACGGTACTTCTCAGACTTTCATGTGTACGCAAATCACCCGGGGATGTCGTTTAAATGCAGATTTGTATTCAGTAGGTCCAGGGCAGGGCCTGAGATTCTGTATTTCTAACAAGCTCTCAGGTGATGCTGTGTGGTCCACAGACCGCACTTTGAGTACCCTGCTTTATACACAGTCAGCCAGGAAACTTTCTGTTTGAGGCATAATTAATGAAACTTGGAATTATTCCTTAACTACTACCCAGGAACCTCCTCTGTACAACTGCCCAAACGCAGATGAGTGCTCCCTCATTCTTGCCACCCTCTACATAGTTTGTCTTTAGTATTGCAGTCATCATATTTAATGATATTTATCTGTTTACATGTCTGCCTCCTGGACTCTGAGCACGTGGGGGTAAGAGAGCCATCTCTCATTCATCTTTGGATCATGGGCAACACAACATGTTCCAGATCTAGAACAGGATCTGGAAAAAACAGGAGGTACTCCACAAATATTTACTGAATAAAAGAAAAACTGATAGATTCAATTCATAAAATTGAAAACTATCTGTCCCAAACACCATAAATATGATACAAAAGCAAATGAAAAACTGAGAAAAAAATATTTGCAGTGTGTTAAGATCTCTTAGGGAGGAGTTGTTATGGGTTGAATTGTGTCCGCAAAAGATATGTCAAAGTTCTAATCCCCAGTACTTCAGAATGAGAGCTCATTTGGAAA
>NW_012140080.1:4626656-4627530 GCF_000956105.1 Propithecus coquereli
CTATATTTATTATTTTAATTAGAAGAAATACAATGTTCTGAGAGTTTAGGAAAACAGGCCCTCTTCTGTACTTGAGTCACATTAGCTGTTGATTTGACACCCAAATATATCTTAAATTCTTCCACTTCTCTCCATGTCTTCTGCCACTGCTTCCTTCCAAGATACCGTCATTGACCTGGACAACTGACTTAATCTAAATGGTCTTGCTACTTATCTTGCTTGGAGCAGCCAGAGGGAATCTTTTAAAAAACTTAAACCAGACCACGTGACTTCTCTGCTCAAAACCCTCCAATGACAGCTTTCATGGCATTACACACCCTCTGCCAAGCTCTCTCCCTCTCTGTCACTGAGCTCCAGTCCCATGGCTCCTTCCAGTTCCTTTGAGGAGCTCTTCTTGTGGGGCCTGCACACCATGCTAGTCCCTGTCTAAGAATACTTATCCCTCCACTCTGCACTTTCAGGTCTCAGCTTCAGTGGCACAGTGTAACTTCCTTGGCATGCCTCCTCCAGCCCTACCTAAGTTAGGTCTCTGTATTATAGTTTCTCGTCGTGCTCTGTTCTTCCTCCTCTCTCTCTGTCTAGATTGTAAGCTCTAGAAAGGCAGGTACTATATGTTTTTTACCCACCACCGTAATTTGGGTATAGAACCAAACACAAATGTGTATTTGTTGATTGAATAAATGGAGGTTAATTTGGCAAAATAAGTCACACACCTTAGAAATGTGCTTTTCTTTTCAGTCAGCAATCCCATTTCTAAAAATATATTTTCAGGAAATAGTTAGGGATATGTGTCAAGACTAGTCACATTATAACTTAAATAAGAGCAAATTAAATATTAGAATATATTGGGAACAAAAATAAATGCCTAAAAATG
>NW_012140080.1:4627825-4658474 GCF_000956105.1 Propithecus coquereli
TTTTTAAAACATTCTGTAAAAAGTATATTTCTTGTATTATTAGAAAAAAAAAGTGATCAAAGTTTTTATTGAGTGAATGAGTGAGAGTTACCTGGGAGGTTTGGTTTGAATTTCAGACTTTCATTCTTACAAAAAATGAGATGACTGCTATAATCAGAAAGATAGTATTATAAGATACTGTTTAGATTTCAGATGCTGTTGTTCACTTCCACACAAGCTTATGCTGTGGAGGAAGATGTCCCATCTGTAGTTAAATCCCAGGCCATCCACTGTTTTTCATAGCTGAAAGGTTATTCTGCATATTTTGTTGGATGAACTCTTTATAGTGGAATTTTTGTGTTTTGTTTTGTTTTGGATTTTTTTTGTCTTTGGTTTTAGATAAGAATTGAATGCAGAAATCTTCAATTTCTCCTGTCAAAAGAATTCCAATACTTCGGCAGGGATTCAAACAACACATTCTACTATATAGGCCAAATACTGTGTAAAAAAATGGGCTCTGGATCAAATTTATGAAAACATATGAATGAGTTTTATCATTTGAAAAATTTCAGAGATAAAATTATATCTAATCTTAGATCTTTATTTCCTGAAATATCTTTCCATCAGGAACCTCAATGACGCCCTCGGGTTCTCTGGAGACTTTTGTTCTAACTTGGCAGAGGTGAGCTGTGTTATTTCTTTATTTTCTCCTTTGGTGTGGCTCTTTGGTTAGATTCCCACGGACCCTTTTGCACAGTCATGTACAAGCACAGTACTAATTTGTATCCAATCACCAGATTTGATTGTGTAACACTATTCTTTACCAGAAAGAACAAATTAAAGGAACATATTAGTTTGTATATTTATTTATATATGCATACACACATACATGAATATTTACATATCAATAATGTGTCAATGACAATACAATAGCAGGGCACTTTTTAATCAGTGTCCTGCAGATAATGAAGCTATAAAAACCAACAACCAAAAAAAGTGTTTAGACCCACTCCGTTAGGGAACAGAATCTCTTTCTCCTTTCTCAGAGTCTGAAATGCTATTATTTGGGGGTTGGGGGAAGGAAGCGAAGAGGGGTGTTTAGGAGCAATGAGGAAAGTTATGAGAGTGAAAGGGTAAGGAGAAATTTCTTATAGATACCCCCAAGTTCAAATTAACCAACCAAATTAATAAAGTAATTACTACCCTTCTTCCCTTGGAATAGTCCTCTGTGCTCTCATGATACTTACTCCATGTGTGCAGTCATCTTTGCTCACCTCGTTGCTGTGACAAACTCCACCTCCAACACTAAAGGCCTGTGTGGCTTCTAGGCCTCAAGGTCCTCAATGAAGTTGTTGTGAGAGTTCAATGAGATAAAGCATAATATGCTTGGCCTGGGGGCTAACAGATATTAGTAATGGTGCTAGTCTGTGCTTCTATGTCTGTCTTCATCAGGGTCGTGTCTATTTCTCTGCATCCTCCTGGGTACCTAGCAAAGTGATCAGAACATTATAGATGCTCAGTGAGTATCTGTACAATTTGAAAGAAATGCAGCAAGCTCTTCTTTCACTAAAATGTGTTCTAATTCAGGCTAACTAATTCAGGCTAAGGGATTGTAAATAGGAAATTACAACCCCTTCTTGCTTCCTAATTAGCACTTTTTGGGATGTGGTCCAGTGTAAAAAAAATTAATATCCTCTATCTTTTTTTTGACATGGTTTCCTATTTAAATAAAAGAAAACATTTAAATGCTGTGTATTTTGACTTCAGTCCTTCTTATTCATGCATATTCTTAACTGCTAGCCTCGGATTCCACTAAATTTTGATAATACCAATTATGTCTCAGATGTTCTGGTTTAAACATTTAGTTTCTATCTACTTTATGTGGATGTTCTCCTCCTTCTTCTTTTGAAATAAAGACACAGCTAGCCCTAGATATCCCTAGGAGGATTCAGAAGAGCCAGGTAAGTGGAATTATACTCAGGGGAGGGATCCAGACTGAGGGCAGGGAACAGGTGGGAGGGAGACATACTTTCTCTGTGTATCTTTTCACTTCTTTTGGAATATCTTTCACCTTTAATTAACTGTGTAACTTCTTTTTGTCCATACATAATGGGGTACCACCTCAGTCCTTCAAACACACAAAACAAGCCCAATAACTTTGGGAATGAAAGTGTTGCTCACTGCATTGGCCTCCTAGTGAGTGTCCAGTTTTTAAAATCTTTCCTTCTTGCTAAATTATTACTGAACTTTGACACTATGGACAAGCTGTTCTTTGAAGGCCATTCTATTCCCTCCTCCTTAGTCTTTACCAAGGGTCTCCATTTGAACCTGGAGAGGTTGTCTGGTTCCTGTCTTCTGGTCTATTAAGTGCCCTTGCATATGGCTGAATAGAGGTTAGTGTCTGGGAGAGGGAAGCCATTGCCAAATTAGTTAATTAGAATTCAAATTTTTGGAAAACACAAATCTTTGTAAGCTTACATTATTCTAAGATACTGTGGAAATTCAAGCACATCCAAAGGGTACCAATGACAGATACAAACACAGAAGCATTCGCTTTTTAAAAAAATCCTAAATAATTAAGGAGGCTAATCTAAAATTAAGTAAAGTCCTTAAGGAATGATTTTGCTAATCAGTATTTCCTATCCAGGACTGACTACAAAAATTCTGGGCACAGTGCAAAATGAAAATGCAGGGCCCCTTGTTCAAATTATTAAGAATTTTTAAGACGAGACACCAGTGCATTAATCCAAGGGTGGGTCTGTGCGACTGCGTGGGTAGTATGCCACCCCCATGAAGCGGGTCTATGCTGTGGATCCTGCCCACATGGTCTTTGTATGGCAAGGAAATTGTCTTTGCATAGCATGGTGATTTAGAGTGTAGATTCTAGAACCAGGAGATCTAGATTTAAATCTCTGCTTTGCTACTTATTAGCTAAAAGGCCATGGACAAGTTATTTATTTTCTGTGGGCTTTAATTTCCTTACCTGTGGAATGGGGAAAATAATATCACCAAACTCATGGGCTAGGGTGAGCATTCAATGAGCTAATACATTTAAAGCACTTTGAACAATTCCTGGCATAGTATATGCTCAATAAATGGTAGCTCGTGTGTGTGTGTGTGTGTGTGTGTGTGTGTGTGTGTGTGTGTGTGTGTATTGCCCTACATTGCCCTATTGCCTGTTGGGGTAGCATTCACATCTTTGAGGTTTGAAGCTGCATCTTTTTCCATTTTCCCCTTTTATTTATTGAAACAGTTTCTGTGTGTGTATCATACTTCTGTTAAGAGTTGTCCTACTCCTTCTCAATCCCAAGAATTTCAAATAATGAGTAAAATCTCTATAATTTGTAACCACAAATAAAAGCCAAATGCTCCAATTTGCCTGCATCTTGCAGTTAGAGCACTCAGTGCAGCATAGGCTAAAAGCACCGGAACAGATCGGCCTGTTTACTGTTTCTCGCTCCATTACCTGGTCGGTGTGGCCTCACACAAAGTACTTCTCTGTACTTTCTTTCCATTACACAATTCATGCTATTAGTGGAGAGCAAAGCCAAGAGTAAACACTTCTACACCCTGTTCTAGTTTGATATGATATTTATTTAGTTATAGGTGACGTCGACACAAACAGATCAAAGTGGTAACCACGTGTCTCCAAACACTGGGCTAGTATAAAGAGGGGGCCCAGCCAACTTCCAAATGGAACCCATTTTGGAAGGGGTTTTCCTGAAGGGAGAAATGCCCCATGGCTCACTGGAAGTGAGTACAAACTTGTCAGAAATATGGCTCAGAAGCATCTGCCCAGCGTGCTGAGAAAACAGGTCGGGGACAAAAGCCTTAGCCCGGATGCCACCTGTACCGCTTAGTAGCTGACAAATCAAGTCCCTTTCTTGGGCCTTTTCTCCTCACCTGAGATGTTGGGATACTATTCCCTGCCTCAGAGGGCTGAGTAAGGATTGAGAAAACATATGGGAACAAGTTTCATAAACAATCATAGCTCCTATTCTCTGCCATGATTGCAAGAGAACAGCTGAAGAATACATGTTTGACTGGTGAACAAAAATCAGTGCTTGTTGTGATACCACTTCTTTCAGGAGGCCCAGAGTCTGTAAATTTGCATATAAAGAAAACTATCAGAATATTTATACAAAGAAACAAAAGCTGGTGCTCTGTAGTCAGACAGACTTGGATTGTGGTCCCTATCTGGCCACTTACCAACTGGGTGACTTTATGTATATTGTGGAAACCCCATCAGCCTCAGCTTTCTCCTTGGTAAAATGCTACTGATAACAGTGCCTAACATGGTCAGAGGGTTGTTATTTTACAATTAAACGAGATAATGCAAGGCCATGGCATTGCAGTTTGCAGACCACATTTTGAGTAGAAGAGACTAAATTACACACAGTGACCAGGCAAGTTACAGCCCGTCACGACCAGCCCAGCAAGCATTTTTCCAGGAATGATTTGGAACAGTCCCATCACCTTGCGGAACATTCACGTTGGCTCAGAGAGAGTTAGGGGGAATTATTAAATTTTATTTGTTCACAAAATAAATTAGTAATCAGTAGCCACTGATCATTTCTAAGGGGGCCTTTAAACACTTTCTGAAAAAGAGCTTGGCATGGTTTTTGGCAGTTTTATGCAGGTTTTATCTGCACTTTAACCTATAAAAACCAACTTATGAATCTCTGAAAATAACATTCAAATTAGATAGATTTCAAAAATGATTAGAGTCAGAAGTAGCTCTTCTAAATTTCTTGGACTGTTACAGCACTGGATTATGAAAGAAAATCGTGATTGTGGAAGTGAGGGTTTCTGGTGGTTTCTTCTAAAGACAGCCAAGCTCAGTCTTTATGACCACGTCCTTGCAGCAGTTGAAGTCTTCTCTTCTGATAGTGGACACTGTAGCTCTTTGCTCAGGTCCCCTTCAGGGCTGGGGTGCTCATTCCCCCAACTGCCGAGCACGTTCACAGCCGAGTTTCTCTTGGGGACCTGCCCTACCTTGACAAGGTCATGCCCCACCCAAGACTAGGAGGAGGGAAGGCTCAGCCCTTGTTTGGATTTGGGACAATGCTCTGAAGGGCTCCAGGGCTCCCCAAGGGATCTGTTGATGCCTTTATTGCAACTGCATCTCTGCCCTACCTGCTTCCTTTACTCCCTGTAGGTGCTGTTTGTGATATTCCCTGCAAACCTCCCACCTAGGGAACCTGACTGAAGACACTTCTCTAGGATTATTGTCTGAGAGCTTCAATAACCTCACATCAGTGGTCTCAGCTGGGGCTGATTTTGCCTCCCAGGGGATATTAGGTAATGTCTGGAAACGTTTTTGGTTGTCCTAAGTGGAGGCTAGAGATGCTGCTAAACATCCTACAGTGCACGAGACGATCCCCCCTCCCCCAACAAAGATGGCCCAAAATGTAATAGTATAGAGGTTGAGAAAACCTGGATTAGAAATATTTTGAGCACAGTTCTTCATTTCCAAGAATGACGATGGAAAATAATCGTTGTGATTGAGATCATCAAATAATGGTTAACGTAAGAAGAGAACCCGTTACCATGAGCCCCAGTTTCCTTCCCCAGCCTCATGTCTTCTTCCTACGTGCTGCCGACTTGATACCAGCTGGCTGGGAAAACGTCCTCTGCAGCCAGGCCCTGGCACTTCCCCTGTCGTCAGTTACAGCAGTCAGCGCTGGAAAACACCAAGCAGCACTTCTCACTGGTAGTTTCTTAAATGAGGCCTTTTCCTCTGCCGGCCTGCTTCAGCTTTTCCCCTCCTGCTTTCCACATCAATGGTAATTTTATTCACCTATTATTTTTGGGGAAGGAATTTTTCATTAACTAAGAAAGCTTACTTGCTCCTTTGGTTAATGCTGGGAGGTCTCATGCTTTCGTGAACTGGAGCTATTTCTTGACCCAAATCAGGCCAGGCTGAGTCTGTGTTACAAATGTGCCACATTCAGCAAATAGTTGACATTGCAGAATGTGCCCTGCCTTTGAAGGCCAATGCCGACTCCCCGAGGAACCAAAGCCTTCACCCCACTGGGGGCCAGGCAGCTGGCGACTTCTGCACACCCCTCCTCCCATTTGTTCAGGAATGAGACACATTTGGGGGCTTAGACCAGGGTTCCCTGAGGTGTTCTCCTTCAGGGGGTGAGGTGGGAGGTAAAAATCTGTGCTGGGAGGAAAGAAATAATGAGTTCTTTTTTGAACATGTTAAGTATAAGATACCTATTAATCAGTAAGTGGAGAAAGCAGGTGAGAAGGAAAGGAGAGAGAAGAGCTGATTGAGAATGAACTGCTCATGAGACGGAAAACCAGTAGATGGTAGGAAGCAAAGAGGGGAAAGTGTTTGAAGAAGGAGAAACCGGTAAGCCGTGTCTAATGCTCAGGAGAAGTCTTAGTAGAGTGAGTGCAGAGAATGGAGGTTAGATTCCCAAACTCAGAAAATCGAAATGAGAAAGGAACAGGAATCTAGGACACCTAGCTTGGCCGTGGTAAGAGTTCGCACCTTGACTGCAGTACGTGGATTGATAGCAATCTGTTTACGTGTTCCCTAAAGGTCACTTTGAACACCCTCTTCCACTGTCCCCTTCTTTCACTTCTCTCCCCATCTCATCCCAAATTGCAAAGCCCTGAGCTTTCTGTCATTCAAGAGAATTTACTACCCTCACCTGACTAATTAAGAGGACATCCCAAAGTGAAAGGGACAGGGGAAGTTGCCAGGACGGTGGCCTTCCTCTATTTGTGCTCCTGGTACCTCCTTCCTGCACCACGCCCTCTCCGTGATGAGTATGAGCAGAGCCGGCAGGGGACAGAGTGTTGTTGTGATGCCACATCACCTCTGTGACCTCGGTTTAGGTTGAGTGAGAGTTTGGGAGTGGAGGATTTTTAAGGCCCCTTCGGATTCAAATACTGTGTAGATCTGAAGTGGTTCCATTTCATTTATCGGTCAATTTAGTCAAAGCAACACATTTCCCCTTCTTGAATTTGCCTTCAGCAGAGGGGGAAGTGGAGGCTGCATTATTTCCAGCACGTAGAAGCTCAGTCTGAGATGCTTAATATTGCAGAGTACATTGATTTCTTGCTAACGATCCCTGAAGCTGACTGGTTTTAATCGTGTGAGCCTAGCAAAGCACAGACACTCAGATTTGTAATAACGACTCTGTGAAATCAATACAGAAAAACCTTGGGCTATATGAGACTGCTGCTACTCAGTGAATCATACTATGTGCTAGTTCCTCAAAGATAATGGGTTTCAAAACCAAACATACATCTTCAGTGACATGTTGGCTATTTGTCATGTTTTCTGGTGGTAGAATTACAGCAGCTTCAGTAAAATCCATTTGGTGGTTGGGTCATAGATTAATATCTGATACAATCATGGTCTTAGAACCACAAGAAGTAAAGTTCAGGGGGAGGGAAGCAAGTTTGCAATTATTCTAGGGTTTTAGTAACCCTCATGCCAAATTTTGGCACAGAAATTGCTCAAACATTACAAAAGCAATATAATGCAGGACTTTGACTACTAAGCACTGTAATGTGATACTATATTCTTGAAATAGTAAACATGACTTCCATATGTGGCTAAGTGTGCCCAGCGCTGCCAACTATAATGCAAAGCAAATCGATTTGCATCTGTTTTGTTCACACCATTTTAACTCCTGGCTTCCCATTTGAATCCTCGACACAATATAATTACCTCTACATTTTTCTCAACTTAGCAGAAATGTTTTCCCCATGACAAGGAAAATGAAATTGATTTTCTGATTAAATGACTTCGGTTAGTCCTTCTGAGTTAATATTGCTTCTCTGTGACAGATGAGTCAGCAACATTTATTGAGCCCCCACTAGGCAAGAAGTATTTACAAGGTGTTACATAAATCTATAAGAACAATAACTTCGTGGCCTTCCTAACCCATCCATGTTTGGAATTAAGCAGCTATTTCTGTCTAGATGCCAGGTTGACACCTAATTCTCTCCATGTTGTGGAGAAAGGGAAGGTTGTCTTGGCAACAGTGTGGAAAAAGTCAACTAGAAAAATGTATTTAACCTAAAAGTGCAGTCTTAGCAATTGAATATGGATGCAAGTTCTCTTTGCGATTTAGGTCGGTATCCGGGTACATACCTCTATTCAAAAACATGAATTAAAAAAAATACGTAATACAGTCATTTGTTGCAAAAACCAAAAAAGTACAAAGGATACACAAAAAATGTCTCCCTTCTGCGGTCCCTCAGGTACCACTTTCAGTCGCCACAGGTATTCACTGCCCCATCTTCTGTATGTGCTTCCAGAGATATTAAATGCATAAAAAATCAAATCATATATATTATTTATTTTCTCTGTTCTTTTAATATGAATAGTAGCACACTGTATACATTGTTCTGAATGTGTTTTCCTCATAATGATATTTCTTGGAGATTCTCGCCTATCAGCACAAAGGGAAATACCCCCATTCTTTTTAACAACCCTCTAGTATTCCATTGCGTGGATGTATCATAATTTATTTAACCAATTCCCTATTGATTTGTTTACTGCCTTGGTTTTTTTTTTTCTTAGCAAACAATGTGCAATGGATAACTTTGCATAAATTTCATCTTTCTTACGTACTGGTATATTGATAGGGATAAATTGCTGAGATTAGGATCCCCGAGTCAGTTTTGGTTTTGATAAATACCAACACGTTGCCTTCCACAGGGGCTGTATAAATTTACTTCTCCACCAACAATGCATGAGAATGTCTATTTCTCCGTATCTACCCTAACATAGCATGTTATTATGTCAGCCTTTTTATTTTTGCCAATCTGAGAGGGGAAAATTGTATTTCAGTGATTTTGGGGGCTTGGAGGGCAGGTGGATCAAGAGTGAATCTAGATAGAATCCAGATCTCCTGTCTTCCAGTCCAGAGCTCTTTCCTCTAGACTCCACCACAGGACACAAACAACACGTAGTAGGAATGCAGCATGTGCTTACTGCATAAATGAAGAGATGGATGCATGGATGGATGGAGGACAACTTGATGTAGATGGAATGGTTAGGGTCATTTACATTTACGTCTCTCTTGTAAGTATACTTGAACATTGTTTCATGTTTCATGTCTTCACATAGTTTTTGTTCCTCAAAAAATTAAAGATAGAATTATCATATGGCCCAGCAATTCCAATTCTGGGTATATACCCCAAAGAATTGAAAGCAAGGGCTTGATTAGATATTTGTACACCCATGCTCATAGCAGTATTATTCTAATAGCCAAAAGGTAGAAGCAACCCAAGTGTCTATCAACAGATTAATGGATAAACAAAATATGGTATATACACATGGTAGAATATTATTCAATCTTTTTTAAAAAGGAAGAGAATTCTGACACACGCTACAACATAGATAAACCTTGAAGACATTGTACTAAGCGAAATAAGCCAGTCACAAAAAGACAGATACTGTGTGACTCCACTTATATCAATTTCCTAGAGTAGTCAAATTCATAGAGATAGGAAGTAGAATGGTGGTTGCCAGGGGCTGGAAATGGGAGGGAATTGGGAGTCATTGTCTAACGGGCATTGAGTTGTAGTTTGGGAAGAAGGAAAAATCCTTAGGGAGATGCATGGTGATGATGGCTGCATAACAGTGTGAATGTATGTTGAATGTTAAGTGGACATTGAGTTTTATCAAATATCTTTTCAGCATCTATTAACAAGGATCATATGAGTTTTCCCTTTTGGTCTAAAAATATGATGAATTAAATTAATAGATCACCTAATATTGGGTCATTCTTGCATTTCTCAAATTAACCCCTATTAGGTTATGGTTTAATTCTTTTAAAGTGTTATTGGATTCTGTTTGCTAATATTACATTCAGGATTTAGTTGAAGCCCACAAAGGAAATTGTTCTGTTTTTCTCCCTGTTCTCCTGCCCTCCTCCTCTCTTTCCCTCCATTGCTTCCTCTCTCCGTTCTTTCCTTCCTTCCTTCCTTCCTTCCTTCCTCTTGTGTTAGGTCATCTATGTTTTTGTCATGATTCTCTTTAATAGCTACATTATTTTTCTATGACTAAGCTACAACAACGTCACCAGAATATTCCAGCTATATTTCTATTAATACTTAGTCACCAAATCCTGAATGTTTTATCCTGTTGATAAATTACTCCTAATCCATTCTGAACAAACAATATATCCTAAGGAGAAATAGTGACCTTTTCAAAGGATGCTGCTATTTGAGAAACCAGATGACATGGTTTTATATCATATTAACACATTTCACAAACATTCATTGATCACCATCCATGGGCCAACGACGATATTAGATGTGGGGAATAAAAATACGACTCAGATATCTCTTGTTTGGTGGAGAAAGAGGAGTTTCAAGCAATCACTGGGCTGTAAGATACAGGCACAGTAAGGGTCTCAGGGAAGTCTTCACTGCTGAATCCTCCTCCTTCATTCTTGTTTCTTATCATATGTGCTGCTCCACCTACACTCAGAATCGGCATGTAGCCGCACATCTGGCAAAAATCTCCCACTTTTACTTATCCCAGGGTTGTCCCAGGATCCAAAGAACTTTGTGTAGTAGTTCGTACTTTCTCTGGAGTCATGAACTTCATAGATAACCTGATGAAAGCTCTAGATCTGCTTGGCATGTAAGTGGCCAAGGCCACACAGACCATGAGTGGTAGAGTCAATGAAGCATTGAGTCACGGTGTCCAGAAACAAATTTGCCGAGCTCCCACTGTGTCCTGAGAACAGGCTCTGGGAACGTGAATGGAGAAACTGGAGCAGAGCCCTTCGAGGAGGGCTTAGAACTCCTTAGGAAGTGACAAACATCTTTGCATTACTTATCTAGTGCAAATCTGGGTACTTGTGTTTGTTCAGTCTTTGTCTTTCTGTCAGAACTGTCAACTAAAGTGCCAACTGGGCCAATGTTAAATTCATATTATTTTCTTAGTTTATGCTTGCACTTGCTCTGCATTTGTTCCAGGGAAGATTTGCAGCTCCTGTCACTTTTAAATGACCTCCAGAGTTACGTCTTGAAAGACATTGCGCTCCAGCAAGATTCTCTACCAAACTTAATACAGACACAGGCCTTCTTGAGTGGTGGAAACCAGAGGTGCACCATATGCTTACCTTACAATGACAACGAATACCTTACGGAGCCAATTATTTTCAGTTTCTGTAACTCTTTATTCCTTAGACATTTGCTTCTTGGAATCTACATCTATAGGGAACTTACCCGTATTTCATATTGAGTATTTTTTCCTGTGAGTGGAAATTCTAAACTGAAAAAGAAAAATCAGCTAATCCCACACACAATTCTGTAACAGTATATTCTAGGTAAAAGGCAATGCTAGAATGCCATTCACATTCTTTACTGTAGGATTAGCTACAACAGCCAGAGACTAATGTGGCTTTCAGAATACTTAAGTTTAGTGTAATTATAAGTGTACATAAACTGATGATTCATGAGCTCTCAAATTATACATCTGCATTTAATTTTATGTTGAAGTGTTTTTAAATCCTCAGAAAATGATGTTACCAAATGTTTCTGGCTCACTAGATGTTCTATTTTTAAAAATTCTTAATCAAAGGCAAAGACCCATCCAACACCTTCATATAAAATTTGATGAGCGGGAGATAAATCTCTTGTAATGTAAATACATCAGGCTGAAAGAATTCAGAGAGAGTCTTCTTGAATCTTAAATGCGGCTAATAGCCCACCAAGATGATCACTGCTGTTTTGTCTTTCTTCTAAGAAAGGCTATAAGACAAGGCGTGGGTTGACTTAGGATGAAAAATGTGACAAAGTCACAGTGTGAGTGGACAGGTTAGGTCACCAATCCCGTCATCACCCCCAATTGTCTTACTTAACTGCCTTACTGCTTAGTATCCTGACCAGAAAGGATCCTACTGGAGTCAGAAATTCAACCAAGCATATTGCCACTGGGTGGCACAATTGGAAGTCTATAAAGAGGTCTGGGCTTTAAAAGGGCCTTTTTCCCTCTGTCCAAAGGACTGGGATTTATAAACACTGAAGCTGCCGCCCATTGTGATTGCTTTTTCTTTGGGACTGTTTATAAAAGTGAGGAAGTCTGTGGCCTTTCAAAGAGTGTGGATTTCACATTGGAAGTCTTTGTGTTGTTATTCTATGTGAAATTAACTGGACCATTTTTGAGGTTTGTCTTCTTTTTGATCTGATGAATCCAAGTAGTGGAACAAGAGGCAGAGTTTGGACATGGCTATGAACTTGGGGACAGAAAGTGCCTAGAGCATTTGTGCTCTGGCATCATTCCCTATTCCCGGAGGTCTAGTGTGGTCGGCACCAGCCACGTGTTGTTATTTAAATTTAAATTAATTAGATTGAATAAATCAAAAATTCAGACCTTCAGCCACACTAGCCACATTTCATTTGCTTAATAGCCTAATGTGGCTAGTAGCTAACATCTTGTACAATGCAGATATAGAACATTTCCATGATTGAAGAAAATCCCATTAGGCAGGGATGCTGATATCCTTTTCTTATTGTCCTCAAAAGAATAGACAAATACTGAATGTTTTCTGCTCAGGTTACCTAAAGACTTTGGGAGGTGTTATTGACTTGCATTGATTATGCAATTTGAACCAATAAACATTTGATTAACATATACCCTATATTAAATAGACATAGTTTGCAATCCTACAATGTTGTGTTACCAAAGTTTAGGACTTGGGGTAAAATAATATACACATTGGATAACACATTTCATTGACATCAAAATTATCTTACAATTGAATTTGCCTATTGCATATTAAGAATCAATTCAGAATCTAGATGCTTTCCAAAGATATTAAGGAAGTGTAATGAACAGACCTTGGTGATCAGTTGGAGGAGAGGGATGAGGACTGAGGATAGCACCTGGGTTTCTTTTGGGTTGAACAAAATTGAATGGATGATGCTGAGATAGGGTCATTGGAAGGAAGAGGGAGGTGGTGGAACTCAACTGTGACACCTCCTAGGCAGTGTCTATCTGGATTTGGAGCTGAGCTGGAGGGTAAGACTTGGGGAGATGTTGAAGAGATGAGACCCCTTCAAAAGGGAGTGTGGTGTGAGAAGGGAAGAGGCCTAAGGATGGATTCTTGAGGAACCAAGAAGACGGGCAGAGAAAAAGTACCCTGTGGCCAGAGGCATAGAAAGACTATCAGGAATTCATGTTCTCATGGAAGCCAAGGGAGGAATAAGTTGCAGGAAGGCAGTAGAGGAACAGGAAGTGGGTGCAGCATCTGTAACCTGCAGAGCTCCCCTTCCTAGCACCTGAGTCTCCTTCCTCCATTTCCTGGCCCCCAGACCTCTCTGTTAACTTCATGTATATCCTCAGCCTCCCTAAACGATGTGAAGGAAAATACAAAAAGATGCTGGGAAAAAAAACTCTATTATCACTAAGATTTTGATAATTAAATGGAATTATTCAGTCATTCCTAGTTTCTCTAGATCCATTTTTATGCAATAATGTAGTCTTTTTGTCTTCACTATCCATTTCATTCTTCATTCTGAAGAATTTTTTTTAACCTTAGGTGTTTCATTTCAGTCTTACAGGGAGGGCTGCTCACCTTCTCAACCTCTGACTCTCCACCGCCCCCATGGGGAGTGCTTGAACGAGGCTTCCCACCTCCCCTGCCTGATGCTGGTTCTCGAGCTCTCGCTCCCCTTGAGGAGATCATGTTAACATCTTCACTGAATGAGCTGGGAAGAGAAAATTTGCTTGTCTAATATTTGTGGCAATGTTCAGAAGTCTTGCTTTCACGTTGTGGAGGCAGTTTGGTAAAAAATGAAAATTTCAGGCAATTGTGTTCTTTTCTCCACAGAGCGTATGTCCATCTCTAGGCAGCTGGTGTTGGGTATACAATAGACAGAACCAATCCCACGGTTAGTGAACAGGTCTTATGTGCCAGCCCCTGTGCTCAGTATGGCGGGGTACAAAGGTGCAGCCAAGATAACAGCCCCTGCTTTTGAGGGGTTTGCTTGCTTGTAGTGAAAGAATGCACATTTAAACAAAAACCCTCCTGAACATTTCATTTTGCCAAGCAGTTTTGGAACTGTGGATGGTCTGTGCTGAAATTAGGTTGGGTGTCAGTGTGTGATTTAACATGATGAAACAGATTTCACAAGATGTATGGGAACTAATCTGATTATTTTATAGACTCACCTCATCTTTCTCTAGGACAGCGGTTATCAAACTTGACTGCACATTAAACTCTCTTGAAGAACTTTTAAAAAATACCAATACTCAGGGCTGACACCTTGAGCAGTGTGGTCCACAAACAAACATCACTGGCATGACCTGGGAACTTGTTAGAAATGCAGATTCTCAGGGCCCACCCCAGGCTCATGGACTCAGAGACTGTGTTTGGGGTCCAGCAATCTGGGTTTTAACATGTCCTTTAGGGATTCAGATGCACAGGAAATTTGACAACCACCGCTCTGGAGATTCTGATTTAATTGGGCAAAACGTGCGGTCTAAGTTTTGGTCTTTTTAAAAGGCTCTTCAGGTGATTCTAATGTATAGACAGATTTGAGAACCACTCCTTTAGGAGAAAAGTTGCTAAAACTTTTGTTTGGGAACTGTTTAGGTTGGTCCGACATTAGAGAACCTGTTGTTTCAGCTGTCCTTGGATGGTGGTCAAATTGTCTGGAAGGGATTTTCATGCTTTGCAAGTACATGAAGGGAAGAATCTACTCACTCTAAACTAGCGTGTGTGGGAGCAAGATTTAGAATTTACCAAAAGCCATTAAGAAATAATCCCTAAACTGAGGTAAACCCGTGCTACTCAAATGCTCATACTGATCACCTAGGGGTCGTGTTAAATGCAGATTCTTCATGGGTAGGGCTGGGGTGGCCTGAGATTCTGTATTTCCAACAAGCCCTCAGGTGGTGCGGATGCTGTTGACTCTGGGACTTTGGGTAGTGAGTTGGAAATTAAGACTCAGATCTAACCCCAGATATACTGAATTGGGATCTACATTTTAATAAGATCTTGATCTTCTAAACGTATTCTGTACTCTAGAAAAAGAGAAAGCATTCTAATCTCTAGAAGATACAGCTTTGATAGGAATTTTTGTCGTGCACAGGTTTGTTTTGTATAGCCCAGAAGTTTGTATAGCCCAGAAGAGGAGAATGCACAAGGTATACCAATGGGGCTGGGTTCCTGGGGTTACTAATGTGACAGAACAATCATTAACAAACAATTTATTTGGATTTGGAGTCTATTCTTTAAAAATTTCATCTTGAGACAAAAATCCCTGGAGGTTTGCTAAATTGCAAAAGTGACTGAGTGAAGTTAGAGCTTTGAAATCTTGATTAGGAGTTTTTAATTGAAGCTGCTTCAGAAAATAATAAATGTTTGGGTTGGAAATATTTTTAAATAGATAAGGGCAGAGGATATTTGAATGACCTATGCATCATTAGAAAATTTAATTTCTTTAATAACAAATGTGGCATATTATTTAAGCTAAAAGTAATGAAGTAAGAAATTTCAGTATCCTTATACACAACATTAAAATATTAATCCTCTAGTTTTGAAGCAGCTAATAAAAAGCAGCTTATTTCACATCAGATTAAGTATTTCATTAATAATTTGAGGGGTTTTGGGGATTGATTTTTAGTTTTCCTGAGAGGAAATAGCAATATCAAATTATTTTAAAAACAAACATTTATATAATTCTCTTTAGTAAGTATCACATGTTAAAAATCTGCCTTCGTTTGAATGATTCATACATCATAAAGCTAAAACCCACAATGGACTATAATGTGTTTTTGTTGTGTTTACTGTTTAAGAATCAAATGATATAGACTATAATTGTCTAAATTGTGGGATTTTAATATGACGAATTCATAGGATTTAGAGCTGGAACAGATCTTAGATTTTGAATCCAAAATTCCCTTCATTTTATAGATGGGGAAACTGAAAGCCAGAAAGTTTTCATGCCTCTTCCAGAGTCCCAGAGAGCGGGATTTAGAGCCTGATGGGCTAAGGCCAAGAGAGGCAGGCAGGGCCTTGAAAGTCCTGCTCGGGGGCTTGTCAGGCCCCCTTAGTGCCACCTCTCACCTTCCACAGAGAGCCAGCCCCCTCTCCAGCGTGGAAAACAGGCTCGAAAGCACCACCTTTAAAGAAAGACCAACGTGGAAAATCACTTTAGGAGAACCGAAAACCACATCTGTTTGGCTTTGGACCCACAAGAATTACAGAAATCACCTCTTCTTTGCCCACCAATTATGGTGATTAAATTACTGTAAAAATCAAACTTGAAAGAAAGGGAATGCTATTTCACAAGATGATGGCAGAATATAGAGCTATTCTCCCACCTTCTCCCACCAATTTCTTTTTAAAAATTCAGAGCACAGGTCTAAATTGCTAGTCCTAATCTTAGAATTAATTGCAGCTTGTCTAATTCCAAATGTTTGCACCATGTATGTTTAGTAAGCAGATCTATTATGAACCTTATTTATTTGGATAAGTGCTATTGGCTCTTGAAAATATAATAGCTGACTGGCTCAATTCATTGGCATAATTTTTGAGGCCAGTTGAAAATTTGGGCCCTCACTTACATGTTGGCACAGTTATCTAAAACCCAATGGGAAAACAAAGTAACATACAATTACAGTTTCATTTTACTGCAAGAAAAAAGCAATAAAACATTTTTAAAAAATTCTATAACAATAAATCAAGAGACAGGAATTAGCCAGCCTTCATCTAGTTAACACTCAAGCATTTTAATGTAGAGAGAATTCTTCTTTGGGTTTCAAACTTTGCCATATGTAAAGATATACAAACACCTAATAAATGTATAGGTGTTTTCTGATTAGGTTGTTTGACACAAATATTTGTCTGGTTGTTGAAGATGAATAGGAATTGTATATTGTGTGGAAACTTCTAGGAGTCAGTAAAAGAATAGGATTGATATAAATATCCAATTTTGCCTCCCTGTGGCCAATTTCTTGCTTTCTAAAACCTTATGGATATGATCCAAAATATACACACATATATATATACATATTTAACTTAATGTTATTGCAAATAAGAATTTGAGCAATGTGGACTTGATTAATGTTAACTGGATTTTATAATATTTTTTGCACAAGTCTTCAAAAATAAAATTTAAATATATGCAAAGAAAAATACACATTTAATTTATATTGGCAATAAAAATGAAATAAAATAAATATAGTTTTAGAATAAAAATCAGACAATCTTGTTAATAAGAGAATAAATAGCTCAAAAGAACAGCTGCTTTTTTTATGATTCCAATATTGGCCTTCAAAATGCTATAATGTAGCTCAAATGTACAAATTAAATAGTGTTATTACAGTACTTAATGATAGCAAGAATAAACATAAGGCTTCATCCTGTTTTCTTTATCTAAAAGTCTTCTATTAGAGATGTGAGCCTACTCACAGGGAAAAAATAAATGAAGGTCCTAGTAAATTTTTTGCATGACCAGAACATAGAAAAAGATCATGGTTTAACCATGCATCAAACTATTATTTAAGTGAAGATTAATAAGGAAAGAAAATGAGTGCATATATTTGACTCTGTGCTAATAATAGACTCGGAGCACAAGAGGATATGTGAAAAATCCATCTAATAAGCACATGGAAAATGCTCAACTTCACAAGAAAGCAAAGAAATTACCATTTACACAAGATATTTTCTTTTCTTCCTATTGAGACACCGCTCTTCATCTCCTTCCTCCAATACTAATACCCAATATTGATCAGTGTGGAAGGATGGAAGGAAAGGCACTTTCCTAGCCTGCTGGTGGAAGTGTTTGTTGATTCTTTTCCAGCATATGGTTGGGCAATGGTTATGGAAAACTGCAAACTTGTTTATGTCTCTTTCCCCTAGGAAATCTCTTAGAAAACAATGAGAGGCATACGTAAAGAGTAATATTTTCATAAGTATATATAACAAAAGAAATCACATAAGTCTCCAATAATTGGGGACTCAGAGATAATTTATAGTACAGTACACCTACACCATGAATACTCTGTAACTATTAAAACTCACATTGTGGACCAGGCGCAGAGGCTCATGCCTATAATCCTAGCACTCTGGGAGGCTGAGGCGGGCGTATTGTTTGAGCTCAGGAGTTCGAAACCAGCCTGAGCAAGAGCGAGACCCCGTCTCTACTAAAAATAGAAAGAAATTAATCGTACAACTAAAAATATTTAGAAAAAATTAGCCGGGCATGGTGGCGCATGCCTGTAGTCCCAGCTACTCGGGAGGCTGAGGCAGAAGGATTGCTTGAGCCCAGAAGTTTGAGGTTGCTGTGAGCTAGGCTGACGCCACGACACTCACTCTAGCCTGGGCAAAAGAGTGAGACTCTGTCTCAAAAAAAAAAAAAAAACAAACTCACATTATGAAATATTCAATGTAGTGGAAACATTTTCATGATAAACTATTAAGTGGAAAAAAGCAGGCTGTAAGGTGGTAAATACTGTATGGCTCTGATTTTGATAAAAATGTGTACATATTCATAGAAATAAAAGGCTGGAAGGATATACACCAAAGTGTGCACAGTGATTATCTCTGGTCGGTATTAATATACGTATGTATGACTTTCTTCACTGAGATTTTTCATATTTCCCAAATTTGCAACATGCTTATCAAATTTTATAAGTAGGGAAAAATATATTTTTTAAAACAATGTATCTCCTCCAGCTTCCTGTTCTAAATTACAAAGCTATGAGTTGCCGGTCTTGTCCTAAAACATAACCTAGGAATATTTAGCATCCCTCCTTCAGTGAAGTTCTGCAAAGCCACTTCTCTTACAATTCACATTCACAGCCTCTCCTGCTCTTCTCGCGTAGAGGAACTGTCTTCTCTACTGCAACCTCAGTAACCTTTATTTCATGTTGGAACACAGTTCTGAATCCACACTTTGGCTTTCTCATCTCCAATCTTTTCAGCTTTTCTTTTCCCATCCCTTTGCTCGCTCTTTCTTCTTCTCTGAGTCTCCTCAGGGAACATCCCAGGAAAACCTGCTGTCCATTTTCAAACAAAGTCTGGAGGACAACACATTCTTCCCTTCGGTATCAGTGCGGACACCAGAGGAACCCGGCTTCCCCCTGGGAATTCCAGCTCTGCGGTTCAGCAGAGCTACCCTACCACTTCGGAGGAGTGAAGCTTCTGCCTTCCCTTTGGGCTTTCTTGGTCTGACACAGTGAAGTGTGACTCCAGGAAGGAGCTTGCTCATACTTGGCCACCTCCTGAAGTGACTTTGTTGAATTGATGGTGACTTTTCCATTCCTATCACCCAGCAGCCACTGCTGGGTCCTCTCCCGGGTCATTCAGTGTTAGTCTTCATGATGAGTATCACCTATCTGCCTGATTTATTTTGAAATTTCACTATTTTATTTTAACTGTTTCATTCATGCAATTATTTACTTATTGATTGATTCAAGTAATATATTCTCCTTGTCAGTTATTTCAAATAACACAGAATTAAATAAATTTTCCCCATAGGTAACAACTATTGTCACAGTGTGTGTAAGTACACCCAGATATTTGTCCACATCTCTGAAACGGTGTGCGGTTTGCATGCACACATATGTGTATGGACATGTACGCAGATTTTAATTTTTAATTTGTTTTTCAAAAATGGTATCATTTGTGACCTTGTGGCGCAATGGTAGCGTGTCTGACTCCAAAAATGGTATCGTTCTTTTCTACAACTTGCTTTCATTTTGTCATTGTGCTGATGATAGCAATTTGGGTTAATTCCAGATTTTCATTCTAACAACAGATGCTACAGTAAATATGCTTGTTTATCTTTGTGCCACCTCTTTGAGAAAGCCAGAATCTTTTGCGGGCTCTAGCTGCAGCCAGCCAAAGGGTCATTAATTGTAACATTTGCTGTTCATGCCTATAGTAGGCAGAAACCCACAAATGCTCAGCCTGAATACTAGCTGTGACAGTTACAGTTTACTGAGTGCTCCCACGTGCCTGCTGTGGTACTCGTTTACACATCCCCGTTTTACAGAGAAGGAAACAGACTCGGAAGGGACGGTGACTGGTGGGCATCACACAACTCAGAAATATCTGACTTCACATCCTCTGCCAATTTTCCACTCCACCATTACAGCTTCCTTTTAAAGCTACAGCCCAGTCCCGAAGTGGGTTGGTGTCCTCCGGGGCAGATTCCCAAATCAAAAGTCTTCATTGTTCATAATGGCACAAGATTCTAAACGGGAGATGAAAAAAAAAAAATTGGTGTCAGACCATGCAGATTCAATTTTATGGACATAAAAAGGTATTCACAAATACATACGAAATGTGAGAATGGTGATTGAAATTTAGGTTATTAGGTGTGAAATGTTCGATTTCCTTAAGTACTAAGTTTCACAGTTGATATCTCTGACATTTTATTTTGACACTTTTTGTTTTATTTTTATTGTGAACGTACATCCTCAATCTTTCAAATGCATGTTTGGCTTGTGATTATCTTTCAAAAATTTTTCACAGCAATTTTTGTGAAACCATGGATAAGTCAAAAATTCATGTTATTTTCCAATATGAGTTCCGTTGTGGAACCAATGGAGTGCAGACAGCTCGAAACATCAACAAAGCATTTGGGAAGGATATGGCTAATGAATGCATAGTACTTCGATGGTTTGAGAAATTCGGTTTTGGTGATTTTAATCTTGAAAATGAACCACGTAGACCACCTGAGACCAAGGTGGATAATGATGAGCTGAAAGCTGTAGTGGAAGCAAATCCATCTCAACCTATGTATGAATTAGCAGCAAGGTTTGACGTTGTTATTCCAACAATATTGGACCATTTGAAACAAATGGGCAAGGTAAAGAAACTGGATAGATGGGTTCTACATGAATTAAACAAGCGTCAGAAGAGACATCGACTCAAAGCTTGCCTTTCTTTGCTGTCACGACATAAAGGTGAACCATTTCTACACCATATTGTCATGTGTGATGAAAAATGGATTCTTTTTGACAATTGCAAGCATTTGGCACAGTGGTTGGATACAGATGAAGTGCCGAAACTCTGTCAAAAACCAAATATCCAAAAAAGCTAATGCTGTCTGTTTGGTGGTCCAACCCTGGTATTGTACGCTAGAGCTTCATGAAACCTTTGATTTCAGCAGATGTCTATTGCAACCAACTGGACGAAATGATGAGAATGCTTGCAATTAAGCAGCCGAGACTGGTCAATAGACACAGGCCAAACGTTTTGTAAGACAACGCTCAACCACATGTTGCACAACAACACTGCTCAAACTATAAAAGCTGGACTTGGAAACTCTCTGTCATCTACTGTATCCATCAGGCCTTGCACCAACTGACTATCACTTCTTTCAGGCTTTGGACCACTTCTTGCAAGGAAAAATATTCATTTTTCAACAAGCTGTGGAAAACACCTTTCACGATTTCATCACCACTTGCTCTCCAGGCTTCTTGGCTGCTGGCATAAACAAGCTACTGTTAAGATGGCAAAACTGTGTTGATAGTTTAGGCACAGATTTTGATTAATTGTACTGCTTCTTGTTCGAAGAATAAATCACACTTTTTATTTGAAACTGGACATTTCATATTTAATGACCTAATATTTCCTGGCAACTAGCCAATAAGCATCGGAAATAATATCAGGCCATGACCTGATACAACGATAGACTCTCCCTTACATGTACCCTTAGAGTTGGTCACCAATGGATATCTAATAGATGCCAACATTGTGGTTTACTTGCTTTTGCAGTATAGGTATAGCTCTAGCAGCTTTTGCCTGTTGAGATAAGTTATCCTCATACATTCTCTTTAAACTTTATTCTTTGCTATTAAACTCAAAATAGCGTTATATGAAAAGTTAACTCTCAGCAGATAAAGAGATGGATGTCACATGCCCTTGTTCCTCCTCCAGTGCTCCTTGCCCACAGCACACGTTGTTCCCAATGTAACTCTTTCACCCTTAGCCAATGCTGTGGTTTGAATGTGTCCCCTCCAACATTCCTGTTGAAACTTAATCCCCCTGTGGTAGTATTTGCTTTTCCTTTTTTAGAGGGTTTCACTAGGTCACCCAGGCTGGAGTGCAGTAGTGCAAGCACAGCTCACTATAATCTCAAACTCCTGGGCTCAAGCGATCCTACTGCCTCCTGGGCTCAAGTAATCAGGAGTCCTCAGCCTCCTGAGTAGCTGGGACTACAGGTGTGTGCCACTGTGTCCAGCCCCACTATGGGAATATTAAGAGGTGGGGCCTTTATGATGTGATTAGACTATGAGGGCTCCTCAGGAATAGATCAGTGCCCTATAAAAGGGCTTGAGGGGCCAAATTCACTCCTTCCACTCCTCCCACCATGTGAGGACAAAGAATTCATCCCTCTGGAGGATGCAGCAATAAGGTACTATCATGGAAGGCACCTGCCAATGCCTTGATCTTGGACTTGCCAGCCTCTAGAACTATGAGAAATAAATTTCTGTTCTTTACAAATTATCCAGTCTAAGATATTTTATTTTATTTATTTTATTTTTTGGTGTGAGAACCCATTATAAGTTAGAGTGGAACCTTATATGCATCCAAGCCAATTTTCTTGCAAACCCATCAAAACTTGAAAATTACACTCTTTAAATCTTCATGACAAATTAATTGGAATGTATAATAGTAACTAAAATATAAATTCTATGTATCACAAATGAAAGCAGGAAGGCAGAGAGAAGCATTTTGAGAATGAGCTAGCACAAAGGTCATGCCTTCGCATAAGGCATTTTATTATAGCAGCACAAACGGGCTAAGACAGCCACCCTGTAACATAGCTTCAGATGCCTTCTCAACCTGGCATTTCAGGTGGCCGTTACAGATCAACTGACTTGGCTGAGAACTGGGATCTGTCATCTCCAGATGTATTAAATTCTTTCAATACACATTTGAGTGCCATGGGCCTGGTATTGTACTGGGTCCCAGAGGTTCAGCTGTGACCAATATAAACTTGGTCCCTGACCTTAGGGAGCTGACTGAGTGAGGAGGAAGGCAGACAGTGACTGAGCATCTATTTTTCCAAGTCTGTTGACAAGCACACAAAGAAGAGCAGGGGCTACAAGAGCACATCATGAGGAGACTTTTCCTTAAACTGAGCCCTGAGTGATGAGTGGGAGTTGGCAGGTAAGCAGGGCTGACCCGGGGGGCAGCCACACTTTACAGTGGAGAGAAAACCGAGGTGCAGAGAAGTGAAGTAACTTATTCAAGTTAGTAAGCAGTGGACTAGCCTCAAACCCAGGTGGTCTGGGTCTAGTGTCTGTGTCTAATGATGAGTGGCTCTCTCCCTCCCTTCCAATAGCTTATAAAGCTGCCAATCTCTCACTAGGTCCATCCCCACCAGTTCCTGGGCTAACTCTTTCCTGCTCTTTGCAGGATCACATCGGGACCTGGGTCTTCATCCATCCTGGTATAAGGCCTACTAGTCTTCCAGTTTTCACAGTTAGTTGAGACCTTTTCTATTTGCCTCTTATGGTTAATTTTATGTGTCAACTTGGCTGGCCCATAGGGTGCTCAAATATTTGATTAAACATTATTCGGGGTGTTTTTGTGAGGGTGTTTTGGATGAGATTAACATTTAATTGGTGGATTATAAGTAAAACAGATTGCCTTCCATAATGTAGGTTGGCCTCATCCAATCAGTTGAAGGCCTGAATAGTCCAAAAAGACCAACCTTCCCCCAGTCAAGACAATTCTGCAGAAGACTGAGAGTATTACCTCTCCTGGGTCTCTAGCCTGCTCACTCACCCTGCAGATTTTGAACTTGCCACCCCCATTATCATGTGAGCCATTTATTTATTCCTAATGGTGAGTCTCATTCTATGCACCCAGCCTGTTGGTTTTGTTCCTCTGGAAAGCCCTGACTAACACACCCCTATATCCCTAGCATTTGGCTTTGAGTGTGGGCTTAATAAAGGAGTGGAATTAACAAGCCTGGAGCACCTGCCCACAGAGCTTTAGCCTTGGGCCTTCCTGTTTTCTCTTGGTCCCATCACCCATGCCCAGCTGGTTTGCCTGGCTTTCTGGCCTGTGTTCCTGATCTGTGCCCACTTTCCTCTGCCAGGATAGAGGCTTGCCCTGGGCCCAGGTCCCTTGGCTGACATCCTGCTTAATCCACACTAGCTTCCCAGTTTGAGGGCCGGGCTGGTGTTGCCCTCATCACTGAGCCACCTGACTTGATTTTGTCAATGACAGGAGAGCCCACCTACCAGCCCTGGCCCCCAGGCTGGCTCCTTTTGGAACCTGATCCTTCCTGCTAAGAAAAGTTCAGGTTTCCTTTGCACCCTTTGGAAATGTTTGGATTCTGTTCCAAAGCTCTACTCCCTCCCTTGCTATTTCCTGGGCCAGCCATATTTCTGGGTGATAGCTCCTGGCTCTGTGTGGGCCTCTCTGGTCCTGGCTTCCTCCTTTTCTCCTCTGATTTCTGCCACTGCGTCTCAGCATGTCTGACATGAGACCATGGAAAGGGTGGGATGTACATGTGCCTAACCGTTAAGAGGGAAGGAGATAAGAACTATAATGAAGCTCAAAACAGGGGCTAGGGTGTCCAGAGAGGGGAGAGAACACTTTCTACTGGAGGAGGGAGAAAAGTTTCATGGAGATAGCTGCATCATGCTGGGCTTTGGAGCTAAGCAAGATTTCAACAGGAGGAGCGAGACATTGGAGGGTGGACACAGATGCCTCAAAGTGCAGGATGAGGTCCAGAGCAGCAAAGGGTGCAAGGAAGCTGGAGGATGGGGTGTCCTTGCAGATGGAGAAGGGACTGGGAACGTGGTGGGGGTAGGGTTGCAGAGAATGGGGGAGAATCGTTTAGTGCAAATATTACTCAGAATGAGCAAAGGAGGTGGTCCTTTGTCGCTTGACCAAATTCACTTTTGTAAAATAATCATAGTGAGGTACCTTATCTGAGACTTTATAACTCCAAAATTAGAAAACAACATTTTTATACGTGTTTAATGGCTGTTTGGTGTAGGAGCTCTGGCCTGAGGGCCTGGAGAAGCGGATTCTAGTCCTGGCTGGACTACTATGAATAAATAGAAGAGCTTTGGGGGTGTCAGATCCCTCATCTGGGAGACGGGGCTGGGTGGAGTGGACTGCACAAGGTCTAACATTCTTTTAAGCTAAGAAATTTTGAGAGTTTGACATCAATTTTGCTCCCAGGAGTAATTACGAAAGCAGAGTGATATATTTCTATATATGTATATATATTTGTGTAAGGATTTTTAAATTATAAAATTTCAAACATACACAAAAGTATGTTTATCCAGTTGTTAAGATCTTGCTTCATTTGCTTAATCTACTCATTTCCCCTCCCTCTTTTTGGATGAATTATTTTAAAACAGTGACAACATGCCATTTTACCTTTACATGCTTCAATATTCTAAAATATGCAGACATATAAAAAAAGAATTACAAAGTCATTATTACCCCCTGGAAAAAAAACTTTGTATCACCCAATATGCAGATCTTAATCAAGCTCTCTCAGTTGTCTCAAGAATGTCTGCTTACAGTTGTTTTGTTTGAATTGGGATCTAGATAGAGTCCACATGTGACATTTGGTCACCATGTCTCTTTAATCTTTTATTTTATTTTTATTTTTATTTATTTATTTATTTTTTGAGACAGAGTCTCACACTGTTGCCTGGGCTAGAGTGCTGTGGCGTCAGCCTAGCTCACTGCAACCTCAAACTCTTGGGCTCAAGTGAACCTCCTGCCTCAGCCTCCCAAGTAGCTGGGCTACTTTTTCTAGAGATGGGGTCTTGCCCTTGCTCAGGCTGGTCTCAAGCTCCTGATCTCAAGCAATCCTCCTGCTTCGGCCTCCCAGAGTACTAGGATTACAGGCGTGTGCCACCATGCCCGGCCAACAGTAAAGTTAAAAATTACTCATCACAGCTTTAACAGAAAGCATTTTTATTAGTTTATTTTTTTATTATTCACTATCCTAAGGGAAAAAGAGACCTGATCATATTGGTACTCTGAAAATATGGCAAAAACCTCAAGCTATTCTAATGAGAAAAAAAAAAAAATCTGATCTATTCCTGGAATAACAACTTTAATTGGACAAATATATTTTGAGTGCCCAATATGTTTGGGGATTGGAAGATACACAGGTGAACAACCACTTCAGGATTTCTGCGGAAGGCTGGAATAACCACTTCCAGCTTGATGGATGTGGATTCCTAGTGACGGACAACTCAGTGCTCCTCCATGGTTTTGCAGATTTGCGACCATCTCAGCAATGAAATGCATATTTTGGCACACACGCCACTTGCTGAAGAAATAAAAATTTAATGGACATATATCTGAAATTTTCTAGCACTTCAGGGAGATTTTGAGATTTATTCTAGCATACCATACAATGAATTTTATTGGGAACTGCAAAAATATATAATTTTAATAGAAGTAGGTAAGCATAAAACGTTGACACTACTTTGAAAAAATATTGGCCATGCCAAAACAGCCTCCATAAAAGTTTGCAGAATGTTTCAGAAAAGAATCAGAGAATTATTAGCGGCTGATTTTCTTGTGGAGCTTTGGCCAGGGTCTCATTTTTAAGGAAACGTATCTATGTTTCCAAGGAAAAAGCAGGTATTTGCTGCTTTTGAAGAGAGGCTATATTGCTGCTTTTTATAGCTACGTGAGGAAAGATCACGGAGGTTGTTTTGTGCATGTTTGGTGAAAAAGCCTAATTAATAATTAGAGGTACAACAGTCACATTAAATCAGACATGTTTTAGGAAAACACTTCAAGGTGAGATGACAGCACTCTTCTGCATTCAAAGGCTGGAAATGTAAGTATTACGCAATGCGGCATTTTTTCCTTGGAGATGATGCCGTCTTCAGCATCCATCTTCACCACGCATTCTAAGTTGCAATGGTTGATTTCTTGCTGTTGGTTGTAAGTCATGAATCTTTGTCCTGTAGCACTTTAAAGCACCACTCCTTTATGGTATCTTTGCACTTCATTTTCATTGGTCAAAACTGGGAGACTAATACCCGCCCCATCGATGATTGAGAGATACACGTGAAGGTACATACAACCCACTCAGCACGGTGCCTGGTGACCAACACACGCCTCTGTAGTAGCTCATACACTTTGGGGTAAGGTTAGTGAGCAGCGACACACCTACCCCAAGGGAAAGAAAATCGGATGGGCATTTCCTGAAGGTGAATCTTGTGCCAGGTTCTTACTATGTCTTTACTGAGAGCCTATAGCAGTTCTTCCCAAACTGGATCACTGGGGGACCTTAAGAAGTATATTGTGAAAAACGGTTCTATGGTTAGTAAATCTGCAAAAGCTGTAACGGGCACATTAGCATGTTAAATGCTGCAGAGAGCCCAATAATAAAGAAAACTATTCAACTTTGTTTAATGTAGCATTTTTCTAACCTTATTGCAGTGATAGGAACTTATTTTCCTGACAAGACTATTAACAGCCTGTAGGACATTGGTACACCTCAGAGCACAGTTTGGGGGCTGCTGATCTAAACCCTTTAAGTCAGTAGGGGACACTGTGTCCTTGGTGATTCATGTGGTCCCAGTCTATAGCAGGTACGGAACAGATGTTGGTTGAATCAATGGCTCAATGCATATGTCAACTTCCTGATGATTCTTGCCAAAACAGTGACTTCCTGCGGGCACAATTCGTTTGCATTGTCACCACAAACAGGGACTATAGCACACACGTTTTCTCCATAAACCTCTGTTTCTGCTATGTTGCTAGTTTCTACTATGTTTGCTAGTTTAATGAATTTTATTAAAAAGACTTTTGACCAGCCAAGGTCTCAATGTGATCATTCTTTCTGGAAAAGTCACAGTGATGACTTCCATTTGCAGCAGTTGTCCAAAGCTGAGGTGGCTGCCTTCTGCTAACCACTCCCGTTGGTCTGACCTGAGCAATGGGCAGGGGCCAGCGACTCCTGAGGAAGAAGATGCTTCCAGCTGGGCCCTGCGAGAGAACTCTGCTCTGCAAAAGCAGGCGGGAGACACTGAATAAAGGACTCTGTTCTCCAACAACAGATTTCATCATCGCGAGGTTCACATGGGGTGTATTTTCGTTTTGTTTTTCCCTGCAGTTTCAATCTTCTTTCCTCCCAGAAAGGGTTCTTTTGTGTTTGACCTCATCCCGGCGCTTCGGTAAACTTCCTGCCACACCAGCTCTTGATTCGCCTTCCTGTGCGGACTTGCCTCGGCGGTGAAGCCACCCTCGTTAACAAGTTTTCCCTTCACTGGGCTCTGCACATCACCCAGCTACACATCTTCAAACGTGTTCCCTTCTGTGGGGAAACGAGCTATTGCCAGAGCCAGGCTCGGGGACGCGGAGGACTGGCTCGTTGGCCGGCTGCCCCAGTGATAGTCTGGAAGCCATCAGTGGAGGAAAAGGATAACACAGCTGTGGTTTTCAAGGAGACAGGTCCTGGTTTTCCTACCTGCCAACCAGGTTTCCCCCTGAAGAGTTTTTCGGCAAGTGCTGTAAAAGAGACCTTTTAATCTTGTTTCAAAAACCTGGAGCCCCAAGTCGTTCCAGATCTTGGGTAGAAAACAAGCCAGGGAATTGTGCGTTCCTGAGGAGGCGGGCGGGATGCCATCGTGATTCCGTGTCTCAGCTTTGCATGTGCTTGAGAGGACTTGGTGAGCTTGGCCTCCAAGTGCTTTCACCCACAAGCATGATAGGGTTTGGGATGGGGGCGGAGGGTGTTGCAGAGGTTGATGAACATAAATCTGTCAGTGGGTGATTTTCAGACATCTGCCTGAAGCACTTTCAGACAAACACTGGAATCACTGGAGCCAGGGAAAGGCCTGACGATGCCTGGGAGAACCTGAGCCTAAAAGATCGCCCGGGACACTACTGGGCCCAGAAAAAGGATGTGTCAGTAATAAATAGTTTATAATTTAAATTTGGGTGGAAACAAGAGAGGGAAAAAAAGAAAAGAGACAAATGAATCAGGATCAGGAGCCTGTTTTTTTTTATTTCAGCATATTATGGGGGTACAGATGTTTAGGTTACGTATGTTGCCCTTGCCCCCCCACCACCAAGTCCGAGTTTCAAATATGTCCATCCTTCGGGTGGAGGAGCTTGTTTTTGTTGGGAAGTGAATGCATGCTGCAGAAAGGCACCACCAGATCCTTGCAGGGTCTGCTGTCCTTCGGGCTTCTCCTGTCACTCCTGCCACCAACCTGTCTTCAGCTGAGTGACAAAGCCCTGGGAAGACCCCAGGATGTGGTTTCAGAGATTTATTCAACTAGGGCATTTCCTCTTTCTTACTGTATGACTGGCAGAGTTACCTCCTATGTCACACCAGACATTTCTGCTGCTTAGTGCAGCACAGTCAACAGCCGTTACTGTGGTTACATTTAAAAATACTTTCAAAGTTTAGTTGTTGATTCAGGGTGTTGGATGCACGTGGTGGAAGGCAGCTGGATGCCTGGGCTTTTCCAAGCCTCAACATCCTAATTTTTAAAATGGGGATGATAATACTTGCCTTGGAAGGTTGTTAAAAGGACAAGCACACAGCTGGGACAACAATAAATATGATTTTGCCTCCCATAAAATGCCAGCTTTTCATGCTGGAGCTAAGTCCTAATTTAAGAGTTGTCTCGTCTGACTGGCATAGTAATGGAAGTGACATCCACATAGGTATTTGGCAGGAATACAAAAGGGGACCCATCCCATTTCCTCCTCTGACGGTATTTATATGATTATTTACTTTCTGCTGCCTGTGTCTCTGTTTCAGTTTCTCCTTGTTATTATACATGGTTTAAACTGGCATCTCATGCGAAAAAGGTTGAGAGACTCTGTCCCCAGTGTTCAGATTGCCCTATGAAAGTATAATGCAGAGAAATCCCCATCAGCATGAAACAGAATGGGCACAAGCAGTGACAGCCTTTGAATGAGAGGTGGATTTTTGGCTGTTGTTTTCCATGTGTCAAAGAGCAATCAGCTGGTTTCTCCCTTATTCCACCTGAAGCATCCCATAAACTTCAAATTTCAAGACACACTTTGAGTGGACAAGGGGAAGAGGCCTCTTCTAATATCCTTAACTTGCTGCATCTCTGAATTCCTAAAGCAGCAATAGCTGATGCTATGCTACAGGAATTAGGAGACAAAAGCAAATAGGGACTATTTATTCAGACATTGCATTTATTCAGACATGGTTTGAAGAGCAGCTTCACAATCCGCAATTATGTGATTTGGGGCATATTCATTTACTCTGATGACTCCTGGTTTCTCTCTCTTCTTCCTCCACTGTGTTGTTGTGAGAATTAAATTAGGTAACACATGTGTTTAGCACAGTGCATTGCACATTAGTAAACATCAATACGTGTTTATTAATAATAATATACAGTGTGTTTTATATTATTGCTCTGTACACATCAGGCTAATCTCTTCAGTTCTAAGTACCATAAGGACAGGGACTGTGTCTCTATTTCTTGAGTTCCACACAAGATTACTACACCTCGGCTGGGCGCGGTGGCTCACGCCTGTAATCCTAGCACCCTGGAAGGCCAAGGCGGGCGGATTGTTTGAGCTCAGCAGTTCGAGACCAGCCTGAGCAAGAGCGAGACCCCGTCTATACTAAAAAAAATAGAAAGAAATTATCTGAACAACTAAAAATATATAGAAAAAATTAGCCGGGCATGGTGGCGCGTGCCTGTAGTCCCAGCTACTCGGGA
>NW_012140080.1:4658545-4660391 GCF_000956105.1 Propithecus coquereli
CAAAAAAAAAAAAAAAAAAAAGATTACTACACCTCTAATTGCACACACACAGTAGATGGTCATTCAATATTTGAAACACTGGTCACTCATGGCAAGGCAAAGGCAACCATTAGAAGAAGAACATGGATCTAGAATCTATTTAAGGCTCCTTAAGTCATTTTTTAAAAGGTCCAAATACATTTTTGAAGTTTGCCAATAATACCTTAACAGTATTCCAAAATTTCCAATCAATTCTTATATTTCTAGCCAATTGTTTTCCAAACATATGAAGTTATCTGGTTGTAAAACCTGCCAGACATTTCTAGTATTTATCCCTAGGATTCTTTGTTTCAGTTTGGAATGATTCTGACATTCCAAGCTACCACGGCCTATGTTTCTTTTCTATAAATCCTGTGATATTAAGCTCATTCCCTGAGTTCAGATTACCGCAGAGGGATGTTCAACTTGATACATGAATTTTGTATTATTGACCTAGCCAATCTGCAATGTATTGGTTCCGAGAATGGGCAGCAATAATGATGCCTCAGCAAATAAGATGCAGATGTTTTAGAAATATCCATGCCAGACAAAAGTGTTTTGCAAAAATGAATAGATGCTATTGGTAAGAGTATATGAAATTCTTATCTAAGTTTCAAAATATGTTTACTGCATGCCTTGAGGCATTGGTGAGATAAATTGAAAATGTAGATATTATTTATTTCAAAAAAAGTAGGACTAACACTACACATACTTTCAATCTCACTGACTCTCTGTAGGGTCTCCCTTCTCTGTTACAGTGCCTTATTCTCAGAGTTGCCGGAGAGAGGACTAGATGGCATGGCTTGACTTAGGGGGCATGTTCAGGCTACAGAGCCAGTTCCTGGCCCAGGGATTGTGCCAAAAATGTCCTGCATCTACTTGTACAGAGTTAAACACTGGACTCTCAGCAGAAGCACACAACACCATCCCACATGCTAAGCTGCTATATTAAGAGGGAGAAATTCCAAGGTTCACCAAAATTGAATTTCTTAGGCTTTTGTGGATTGATAATATAACATCTTGAAATGATTATGTGAGGAAGAAAACTGAAAAGTACCAGACAAGTTCTCCCAAGCACCATGTACTCAATGGATTCTGATTGTAAACGAACATTCGCATCTGCGGTATTTGAATCCATCCGACTAAAGGAAGCCAGCTTATCTGTATGTGAAATGTGCTACTTCCATTGGTGGAGTGACAGATTCGGTCATTCCAATCCTTTTTTTTTTTTTTTTTTTGGTTTCTCTGAGGTCAGGTTCTAGAACATACTTCAAGACCTGGTCCCCAGCTTGAGAAGGACAGGGAGCCACAGGGAAAAACGTCAGAGGAGGGAAAGAAAGAGAATGACATCTCCCGTTAGGTCTGCCATACTATGCAGCCTGTGTAGAAGGCCTGTGGGTCCAAGGGAAACTGAACAGCCACTAGTAAGGGCAGAAAGGGCTTGTTTGTCTTACAGATTAATCCCTGTTTCCTTATTTATCTTTCACTTGAACCACTCATTTACCTAGGACACCTTCACCCACAAGTTTGAGTATTTTTACCCCTCAATATTGGTAAGTTGCAAGGCAGTTTAGGGTAAATGGGAGCAACGTTGTGTTACTCTGTGATTCCCAAGATTCCTACTGGAAGCATTTCCTTTGTTATTTTACAAAGAGGAGGCTGGACTTTTAGGGATGCATCAAAATGCCATTTGCAGCCCTCAATCCACATGGTTTTCTTGGGTGTCCATTTGGAGTGGATGAAGGTGGGTGTGGCTGGACCCATCTTCACGGCCCAGCCCACTCTTCTCAGGAATGTCCCATGGTTTCCCCATCAGGTCCACCGGCAG
>NW_012140080.1:4661513-4672197 GCF_000956105.1 Propithecus coquereli
AAAAAAAAAAAAAAAAACTAAACCAAAGAAACAAAGATGCAGGTACAAGTCTATTAATTGATGTATAATATATAACATAGAGAGGCAGAATGGAGCGTAGTAGAGCTCTGGAGAAAGATACTCTGGGTGTGAATCATGGCTCTGCCACTGATCACCTGGGAGACCCTGGGCAAGTTCCCTAACCTCTCTGGGCCTTGCTCTCTCCTCGGCTGTACAATGGAGCAATATACTACTATTGCTCATCTCAAAGGATTGTTGAGAGAACTAAATACACGAAAGCATGTAAAGCACTTGGACACATTGCCTGACACTTAATAAGTGCTATGAAAGTATTAACTTTTTAATATAAGCATTCTCTTTGCCCTCTTCATCCTACTTCTTTTCTTTGTCCTCTTCTTCCTCCCTTTCCTCCTCCTGTTCCTCTTCCTCCTCCTCCTCCTCCTCCTCCTTCTTATCAGTATTATTATACATGCTAAATAGCCAGAACTGGCTATGTAATTTGTGAAGCACAGGACAAAATGAAATTGCAGGGCCTTGACCAAAAATCAGGAAAAATCCTTTTTCTTTTCTTCTGTCTCTCTCTCTGTTACCCAACCTTGATGGGGTTCTTTGTTTGCTATTTAATGCCACACCTCCTCTCAGGCACAGGGGTATTCCTGGGGCCGGTGCAGATCCCTGTAAGTGCCTGGGGCCCCTCCCTACCACTTGGTGCACTGGGTGTGTGCACCCAACTCCAGCCCTCGTGGGCTTCGGTCCAGCCTCTGCCAGGGGTGGGGGTGACGGAGATCCCTGGGCTGTGGGCAGCAGTGGGCTGCCAGAGAACCCATCCCAGGGAGGCAAGGAGGTGGTGGAGGAGGGGCTGCATATGAACAGAGGCCCCAAGCCCTAGTGCATGCTTCATTGTTCCATTGGACTTCGCTCACAAAAAATTCATTTGCTCGTCTACCAAATACTGACTGAGTATCATATCTACGTCAGACACAATGCTGAGTGCTGTAGATACACCAACAAATGAAGGAGCCAGAATACCTGCCGTCATGGTTGTTACCCTAGAACCATGTGTCTCTGCTCTGGACAATTTGTCTTTATTCAACTTTAAATTTAGTTGTACATAAATAGATATAGGTTATGTATAATTCTTATAAAATCAAGGCTCAGTTATTCTTAACACATTCTTGCTGTCTCTGTACAGTCCAAGTTACACAATGTCCTAGGTAGATATAGACGAGTAAACACATAAACGTAGACTTTATTCGACTCTGATTCCGGAATGTGGAGCAGGCACAACTGAGTGAGGAATGCTTATTTCTCTCTGCTATGCTATGTGGTAGGCACACTCAAGAGTTGTAAAGTTTGGCTCCAAGAAATGCTTCCAACCCATGCATCCTTTTGTCATGCATTTTGTCATGTATGTTTATACATTGTAGTAAAACGCAATGGGCTGCTATAAAGGAAATGAGATTGAAGTATATAGACTTAATATTCATCTGCAAGTCAGCAGAGTTCTTTACATATAGTAGGCATTTGACAAAAATTGGCTGATTAAATTAAAAGTTTGTTATATCATTTATTGCTTTGCTATAGTATCATTGATTGAGATATTTATTAACAGCTATTTTTTTTTTTTTTGAGACAGAGTCTTGCACTGTTGCCTGGGCTAGAGTGCAATGGTGTCATCATATCTCACTGCAACCTCCAACTACACAGCAACCTCCAACTCCTGGGCTCAAGCGATCCTCCCGCCTTGGCCTCCCAGAGTGCTAGGATTACAGGCATGAGCCACCTCGCCCCAGCCTACAGCATTTCTTGTTTGTCTCCACCCTTCCCACTTCTCCCCCAATTTAGCATTTCTGTTTTCTTTGCAATCTGATCCCTTGAGAACTTCTAATTCTTCTTTTCATTTTTGTATTTACTGTGGCCACACGTCCTGCTGAACAGTCTTGGCAAAAACATTCTTCTCCCTTTTAACATCTGTAAATATAGGTTCTCAGAATTTCACTGAAATAATTTTTGCACCTCCCCGGAGAGAGAAAATGCTAACACAGATATTAGAAATTGTTCATGAGATCTGATTTGTGGCAGATAAGATGGCTTCTTCAAGACTCAATTTGGGGATAAATGAGTTACTTTATATTCCATTTCCTTTAAAAAAAAATCTGATTTTGTTTAGGCCCCTTATTATATTTAGCTTCTACTCTCATAATCCATCAAAATCACTAGCTGAAAGGTCAAAAAATAAAAATAAGCGTTCCTGTTTTTAAGTGTGCTGTTTAAACAATGGCAACACCCCTGAACACGTGGGCCTCTCTCCCATTTCTTCTAGGATGTCCTGCGAACCAGTCACTTGTCTGCCGTGTCTAGTGAACCCTGAAGAATGGATGAGAACAAGCCACTCTTTCTGCACAGCAACTTTTTATAATAATTGTATTCAGTCTAAGCCTAAAGTCTTCATTTGGTTTTAGTCTCCCTTTTTAGTTAAATCTAATTTATAAACTTTATCGTCATGATATGCCATGTCTACAGTCGGCCACAAGAAGGGATGAGAAATGCAGAGCAGTGGAGACAGACCCAGACACAAAGGGTTATGACTGCGTCTCAACTGTCATTTCTGGTGAGGTACAGACCCCACTTTCAAGTAGTTTCAAATGTCCTTGCCAAGAGAAAAGCCTTCCAACAAGACGTGTGAGTGAATAAGTACCGTGCGTTTTTAAGGTGTGGCCAGGTTTCCACTCAGCTTTTCTTCTTTCCCATTAGGCTCCCCTAACTGTCAAAAGGCTTTCACATGCTTATGGCAAATAATAATAATGTTAAAAATAATATTTGCTGAGCACTTACCTGCACAGACTCTTCCAAATGTAGGGGGTGTCTGTCTAAGTGTATGGTCATATACTGTCTGTAGGTGCCTCACTTTTGGGAAGTGGTTCTCAGACTTTATCAAGATTAATCACCAAGGGGGAGTGTTTAAAATGCAGATCACCACCAGAGATCTGATCTGTAGGTTTAGGATGGGGCTTGGGAATTTGAAATTTTCACAAGCCGCTGGTATATTATTGGCTATTATGGGCCATACTTCGAAAAACACCGTTTAGGGTATTGAGAGGGCTCTCGGCTGTCACCATATACGTCTTTATGCCATGGAGAATATTCCTGGAAAGCCATATGCAAATACGTTTTGGGGGAAGCTTGTTGAATTTTGCCCATGACTTGAATTCTCCTTTCCGAGAGGCATGTCGTACTTGTTCTTCTGTTGCAGCAAGTAATAGCCACCTGTCAACAGCACGTGAATGTGACCCATGAAGCTCTCCATTCAAAGGGATATCTTAGTGGTTCATTTGTGACGCTAAGAACCCATTTCTTCGGTGAATAACCATCCTCTGATAAATTAATATGGATTAGCATATGGGATAATTTCTCGAAGAAAGGAAACAACCATTCTTATCCCATGGAATGATGACAACTTGTCAAATGTCCTAGCTGAAATCACTGATGTTCCCTTTTTCAGCATTATTTGCTTTTCTTCACTATAGATGGGCTCATAGTTGTGCTGCTAGAGGGTCATAGACTTGGATAGAGGCTGTGTTTGTGATTGTGTTTCCAGAAATTTCCAGAGTTTTCCCTGACATAGGCCTTCCAGCTACAGAATGGGGCAACACTGGGGAGAAGCAACTTTGGATTGGGGCTGTTGCCTCTCAGGCTGACTCTGCGCCCAAGGCTCCTGCACTCAGAAAACAAACTTAGGTTCAAATGTAAAACGTTCGTAAAAATCAGAATGGTGGTATTTGTGACCTATTGCCAACTTGTTTAACCTTTTAAATAACTTTTCTTTCTTCTTTCTTTTTCTTTTCTTTCCTTCCTTCCTTCCTTCCTTCCTCTTTCTTTCTTTCTTTCTTTCTTTCTTTCTTTCTTTCTTTCTCTTTCTTTCTTTCTTTCTTTCTTTCTTTCTTTCTTTCTTTCTTTCCTTTTCTTCCTTCCTTCCTTCCTCTCTCTTTCTCTCTCTTTCTTTCTTTTTTTCTTCTTTTTCTTTCCTTTTTAAAAAAATCTAATGGCTGGAATATGGTGTGTGAGATTTTAGACCCAACATTTTCTCCCTGCTGTTGGAAAAAATTTCCCCAGAGTGAGAAATTTTGTACCTGGTTTTAGCCATGAAAAGGTGCAGCTGTTTGTCAATGATAAAACTGCAATTCTCCCCACACAATGTGACGATGCCTGCCCTTGGCACCTTACAGTGTTAACAGGGCAGAGGGGCATAAATTCTCCTGTGGCTAACACAGAAACAGAGCTCACAATTCTGGCTGTGCCATCCCATGTGGCTCTGGTCAGAAGTAAAACCAAACCAAACACATTCAATAAGAGCAGATGCCTAAGTACTTTTTAAACTGATGGCTTTCTGAAGCTGTTTTCTCTTAAGGATGGAATAATTTGAAACACCTTTCCTACCAGTTCATCCACCCTGGCAGTGGCTAACCAGTTCCCTGGGGCCTCCCTGCTCTTGGTGCCTGCAAGGTTTGGTCCACTGAAGGGCAAGCGTGGCCCAAGATGCCCTTGCCTGGCCACAGGTTTCAGAGGACATCTGCAAATCATTGTGCAAAACCGAAAAGTACAAATTAACCACAGCTCGGCTCTCTTGTGTTGAGTGTGATATTTCCTGTTTTGAAGGTTTCCTTGGTATCACACATTGGCTGCGAAATACCAGCTGCTCTAAGTGACTCAAATTTATAGACCCTTTGATCACTTCTCTCGCCATGTTACCCAATTTCTAGATAATTGAGAAGAGAGTTAAACTATCCCCTTATGTAAATATGAGACTTAATTTTTTAAAAAATCCAGTCTTTTAGCATGCGCTATAGATAGAGACTTGCCCTTTTTTGCGTCTTTAATTGGCCTTATCAGTGAGGCCCTTTCTCTCTAATGATATTAAGTCCCAACAGTGCTTTGCAGTTAGACCAAACTGGAAATATTGTTAATGACAGATTGAAAATAATAAGACAGATTGAAAGTAATAGAGGGACTTACCTAAGGTTGTCACTCTTTGCTAATCCATTTCATTTTTAGTATCCTTACGGTCTTTGCAGAATAGAATAGTGAAAGAGAAGGAGCAAAATGAAAGAACCACAGACCGTGAGCTAGGTCTCCTAGCTGAAGGACAGGTTGAAAGCAATAGCACCAATTTTCATTAGGTTCTTGTATTTTCCCTCTTGGTAGAAATTCTAAAGTGGTAATTAGGGCTTACAGATGGTCAGAGGGAGACATTTAGACTCGCGATAATTGGACTTGGTTTGCCTAAAAGCCAAAACAGCTGGACAAATATCCAAGGGGATTCATGGTATTATGACACTTGTGTGTCATGTCCCGATGAAGCTTAACAAATATTTCTATAGTGTTCCTGACATTTAGCTCATGAAAATCCTCATTAAGCCTTTTTTTTGCAAGCTTCTAAGGAAAGGGTATTTACCTCCCAGCACAAAATGTTTACTGCCTGTGGGGCAGACCTAGTTCACTGCTAGTCAGCTGTACTAGTTAGAATGTTTCTCCCCATGCCTGAGGCCCAATTTATCTCCTTGAAGTTTCATCCATTTATTCAATTATTCAATTAACAGTTCCTGAGCACTTTGCCTACCCGTTGATGACTATAATATGGGTCTTGGTTTTGTGGGGGTTCTGGCCTACTTCATTTTTTTGTTATTGCTCCCTTAAGGAGTCTTTTTAGATTTTATTTTCCCTAATCACCCCTTCATCTCATGAAAATTAAATATTAGAGATCTACTGTATATCTGTTTATGTGCTACGTATATTTACCTGTGCTTTTTACATAAAAATGCATTTTTTTTGCCCCTCATGAACCAATTTCTGCCCCTTGGGGAATAGAATACATCTCTGGCTAAAATCCTGATATGGATATGTCAGAATATTCTTTCCCCTGTCCTTATTCTTTTACTGCCACACTTTGCACATACATCTACAAAGACTGTGTCATATTTCATTTTAATTATTTGCTTAGCCATTTGTAGTGAGTTGAATAATGTCTCCCCAAAAGATATGTCCACCTGGAACCTGTGAACATAACCTTATTTGGAAAAGGGTCTTTGCAGATGTGGTTAAGATTCTTGGAATGATATCATTCTGGATTATTTAGATTATTTATTAAATCCAATGACAGGAGTCCTTATAAGAGAAAGGCAGAGGGAGTTTTCAGACAGACGCAGAGGAGAAGGCCACGTGCAGATGGAGGCAGAGACTGGAGTGATATGGCTACAAGCTTCAGAATGCCAATGAATACCATTAGCCACCAGAATTGATTTCCCCTAGAAAAGATTCTCCCCTAGAGCCTCTGCAAGGAGTGTGGCCTTGCCTAAACTTAGGCTGTGGTCTTCTCATCTCCAGAACTGTGAGAGAATAAATTTCTGTTGTTTTAAGCCACCAAGTTGGTAGTAATCTGTTATGGCAGCTTTAAGAAATGAATATACCATTTCTCTCCTCCACTCTACCCTGCACTCCCAAAGGCATGGGATCTTGTTTACTTACGTATTCGTAGTGCATAGCCTGATGACTGGCATACAGTAGGTGCTCAGCTTATGTTTGCATGGTAGGAGCAGTGAGTAGGAAGTGCCTCTAAGCTTACTGCTTCCTCTGCTAGATAGACTTGGAAGTATTTGGGGACAATGACCATGTGCACCTTCCCTTCTCCCCACACTCCCCAACAATCTTCTCCTGGGCGAGCTGAACAGTCCCTGTATCTTATATTCTAAATTTGGAAATAAGCATTTTAAAAATGTTAAAATACATAGACATACATAACTTTATACAAACTGGATAATATTATATAGGTTCTTCTGTAGCCTGCTTTTTTTTCCTCATAAATAACTTGTTAAGGGCATAAATGTAGCTATATATACAATAAATGTAGCTATACATCATCATTTTAATAACTACCTGGTTTCCATTGTGTGGGTTACTAGAATTTATTTAACCAATCTCCTATTGATGGATGCTAATGTCCTGCTTAAAATGGAATAGTTGTTTTGATATAAGATACTGCAAGTCTGGCCTCACCAATATAGTGAGACTATTATTCCTTTTACTTGAACACTACACTTGTTTCAATGTGGCTGATGATTTCATTAGCTATACAAGGTAGTTGCTACTGTCTTTTGATAGCAGATTGCTTTCAACACTGTCATTAACTAAAACTCCTACATCTCTCTCCTTTTTTTTTTTTTTTTTTTTGAGACAGGGTTTGCTCTGTCTCCCAGGCTAGAGTGCAGTGGTGTCATCATAACTTACTGCAACCTCAAACTCCTGGACTCAAGTGATCCTCCTGCCTCAGCCTCCCAAGTAGCTGGGACTACAGGTGAGCGCCACCACACCCAACTAATTTTTCTTTCTTTTTTTTTTTTAGAGATGGGGTCTCACTCTTTCTGAGGCTGTTCTTGAACTCCTGGCCTCAAGAAATCCTTCTGTCCTGGCCTCCCAAACTTCGAGGATTACAGGTGTTAGCCACCATGCCCGGCCCTCTACATCTTTTAACCTGAACAGCTATGAAGTGGAGGTGCTCCTAACTTGTGTTTGAATAGTCGATTATATACATATTGAAAGAATTTATGTGGGATTTTTACATAACTGTAATCAGAGCTTAGGCATGGTCTTGTTTCTGCTTTTAAATCTAACAATATATCATTATCATTTTTTCCTATGCCGTTGATTCATTTTAGTTTAAACTTTTCAGATTTTAAGATTTTACATTTATCTCTGTTTATTATTGGAACTTGTCTTCACCACCCATACAATACCTTTATCTGGCATTGTATTGGCATTCATTTTGGCCCATTCAAGAAAAGGCTCGTACCTTAATTTGTCTTACGTCACCTGTAATTCTTAGTACAGTGCCCAATGTGCAACATAAGAGAAGCCCAATAATCACATGATGTTTTACATTAAATTGCTCCTGAGAATATAATGACTTGTACATGGTGGATCCAGACAGCCTCTTAGCAACCAGCACTTTCTCTTGCCCTTGTTCATTAATCATCTATTCAATAATCCATTCTGGAATTCACAAGGAATTGATGCCCAGTTCACTAGATTATAAGCACCTTTCCCCTTTTCTTGAAAGTCAGGAGTGAGGGCTGGGAAAGTTTTGTGCAGGAAGTGGAGCTTTGGTTTGGTGTTGATGGACAGGTATGATTTGAGTAGAGGGAAGGGAAGGAAGAGGCCATTTGCAAACCAGGGCCTCTTCTTAGCAAATGTGATTGGAAGACAGAATTGCTCGCAGACACAAGAGAGATGTTTTATATTTATGAAATTCAGCTCAGCAAGCACCAGGACAACCTTGAAAAAGGGAAAGTGGTGTTGGAAGCAGAGAATGCTTTTCTCTATCTATGTCCTGTGACACACATAATCCTTGAACGTAAAGCCTCAAGTACGTAAAAAAATATATTTATCATCACCCTTCCTATCTTCCATTTGCTGCCTAGATGTGGCTGTAGTCCTTGGCCGCAGTGTGGAAGGATAGTGGGGGTGAGTAGGAAAAACATAGTGGTACAGAAGCCCCCTTTTCCCGTGAGCTGGGAATGGCTAAGAAAGTAGCTATAAGTGACATAAACCTCATTGGCTGACACTAATTAGTAGCAATATAAATAGAAGTGCAAAGTCTGAATTACCGAATACCCAAGAGAAAAAAAGGGGATTTATAAGTGTTCAGTAAATCAACCTAAATTAACAAATACTTGCGTCTGCAATTGTTCATTATAACGCAGCATTGTAGTTGCAGAGTTAAAATGGCAAAATCAAAAAATTCTTGAGTTTCAAACTTCTATAACGTTGTAAGGGCCAGAAAAAAAAAATGCCTTGTTTCTGTCACCCCATCTGTATCTGTAACTCCTCCCTCTGTCTCACCTCCTGCTGGGCCTGTGTGGCCTTGAAACTCACAGGTTCCAGGAGGGAAAAATACCATATCTCAATTTCAGTTGTCATTTCTTTTTTGTAAGTGAACACATAATAATCGTACATACTGAAGGGGCACAATGTGATGTCTTGATACTTGTGTGCATCGTATGATGTCCAAATCTGGGTAATTAGTGTATCTATAACCATAAACATTTATCATTTCTTTGTGGTGAGAATATTCAGAATCCTCTGTTGTAGGTGTTTTGAAATATACAGTACATTATTAATTATAGTCACCCTGCTGTGCAAGAGAACACCAGAATTTAGTCCTCCTATCTAACTATAACTGTATACTGTTGACCAACCCCTCCTCAACCAGTACCCCAGTCTTTGGTAACCACTTTTATGCTCTCTTATATCCATGAGATCAACTTTTTTAGATTCCACATATGAGTAAGATCATGCAGTATTTGTCTTTCTGTGTCTGGCTTATTTCACTTAACATAATGTCCCCCAGGTTCATTCATATTGTCATAAATGACAAGATTTTATTCTTTTTTTGTGGCCAAATATTATTCCATTGTGTATGTATAGCATATTTTCTTTATCTGTTCATCTGTTGATGAACACTTAAGTTGATGCCATGTCTTGGCTATTGTAAATAGTGCTGCAACAAGTATGGGAGTGCAGTTATCTCTACGACATACTGATTTCATTTACTTTGGATGCATACCCAGGGGTGGGATTGCTGGATCACCTAGTAGTTCTATTTTTAATTTTTCAGGAACCTCCATATTATTTTCCATAATGACTGTATTAGTTTCCATTCTTACCAACAGTGCAACAGTCCCTTTTCTCCACATCTTCACCAACATTTGTTATCTTTTGTCTTTTTGATAACAGCCATCCTAACTAGAGTTAGGCAATATCTCATTTTGGTTTTGATTTGCATTTCCCTAATATTTAATGATGTTGAGAATTTTTTCATGTACCTGTTGGCCATTTATTCTTTTGTGAAATGTCTATTCAGATCTCTTGCCCATCTTTTAATCAGATTTTTTGTTTTTTTGCTATTGAGTTCAATTCCTTATATATTCTGGATATTAACCCCTTGTCAGATGTACAGTTTGTAAATATTTTCTCCCATTCTGTAGATTGTCTCTTTAGCATGTTGATTATTTCCGTTGCTGTGCAGAAGCTTCTTGGTGTGACATAATCCCATTCATCTACTTCTGCTTTTGTTGCCTGTGCTTTTGAGGTCTTACCCCCCAAAATCCTAGCCCAGACCAATGTCATAAAGCATTTCTCCTACTCTTCTAGTAGTTTCATAGTTTTGGGTCTCACATTAAGTCTTCAATTATTTTGAGTTGATTTTTATACGTGGTAAGATACAGGAGTCTAGTTTCATGCTTTTGCATGTGTGCATCCAATTTCCCCAGAATCATTTATCGAAGACATTATCGTTTTCCCAATGTGTGTTCTTTGCCTTTTTGTCAAAAATCAGTTGGCTTTAGATGTGTAGATTTATTTCTTGACTCTCTATTCTCTTCCATTGGTCTGTGTGTCTGTTTTTATGCTAATACTATGCTGTTTTGATTAATTTAGCTTTGTAGCATATTTTGAGTTCAGGTAGTGTGATACCTCCAGCTTTGTTTTTTTACTCAAGATTGCAACCAGAAAACAACTAACAAAATGGCGATAGTAAGTCCTTATCTATTAATACTTACTTTGAATGTAAATGGATTGAATTCTCCAATCTAAAGACATAAAGTAACTGTGTAGATAAAACAAAACAAAACAA
>NW_012140080.1:4672762-4683941 GCF_000956105.1 Propithecus coquereli
TATATATATATAGTGTGTGTCTACACACATACACAGAACTTTCCATCTAACAGCAGCAGAATACACATTCTTCTCCAGTGCACATGGAACATTCTCCAGGATAGACCCTATGGTAGGCTACAAAATAAGTCTTAACAGTTTTTAAAAATCAAAATCATATCAAATATTATTTCTAACCACAATGGTATGAAACTACAAATCGATATCAGTTGTCACTTCTGAGATCCCACTGAGCTAACAATGTCATTTACTGCATAACAGGATTTGTTGTGATGGGGGCTATAAATGGTGTTGGGAGGAACCAAGTTTGATTTCAATTTACCCTTTAGGGCAGGGCAGGTCCTGGGGTGCAGGGAATTTTTCTGCTCATTGCAGAGACTCAGCATAGTGGGTGAACCAGGCACAACGTTCAAGGGGACAGGAGTCGGCAGATGGTCAGCACCAGGAAGTGAGAAGGTGATTGGGATTGCCTAACAGGATGGTGGGAACTGCTGATGCCAGATGAAAATGGGCTGGAGGCAGAAGTCCACACAGATCCTCAACTATCATCCAGGGTCTTATGCAGAGGTGTTGTGGTCCAAACTGACACAACAGAGCTCAGGGACACAGGGAGTGCTGATGATGAGTGTGGATGGTGCGGCAGAGGGTCGTCCTCAGCAGAAGACAGGCCATCTTAGCAAGGTGACCCAGCAGAAGCCCAACCCAACAAGCTGCAGGGGGGCTGCTCATGCTTAAGATTCAGATGCAGACACCACATTACCATAAGGGGGCACTGTAGCGATGGATAAATGTCACAGGTTGGGCTCTCAGGGAAGCAGATTCTGAGATGCAAATCAGCAAGATTGGAAATGCTCTTGGTTGGGATCAACACCTGTGGAAGGAAGAGATGGGAAACAGGACCGAGCAGAGGGAGAAGTTAGCTGGGATGCCATCTGTCTTAGTCAGTGTGGGCTGCTGTAAGAAAACACCATAAATTGAGTGGCATATAAATAACAGAAATTTATTTCTCATAGTTCTGGAGGCTGAAAGTCCAAGGTCAAGGCCCTGGCAGATTCAGTGTCTGGTGACGGCTGCTACCTAGATCACAGATGATGCCTTCTCACCGTGTCCTCATATGGTGGAAGGGGCAAGTTAGCTCTCTAGGGCCTCTTTTATAAGGGCACTAATCCCATGGGGTGGAATCCTCATGACCTAATCATCTCCCAAAGGCCCCACCTCCTAATACCATTACCTTGGGGCTTAAGATTTCAATGTATGAATTTTGGGGGGACAAAAACATTCAGGCCATAGCATCATCCCAACAAACACCTTAGCTCACTCCATGGAGAAACTTGGGACAACCCCTCAGAAATTGTCCTGAGTCGGGGGGATGAGGGGATCAGGCCTTTATACTCCCGAATTGATTAGTCTTTGGATTTCAACTGCAGCAGGAAGCAAAGCAGACAGGACTTTGGGCCAGACCCTTTTCTTCAACAGAAGCAATTCTCAAAGGTGGCTAACAGCTGAGAGCCATCTTCTGGCTGAGCTCCCAGCAGCTGGGGGAATAAGTCCCTCCTTCTTGAGAATGGTTCTGGGGAATGCACCACAGCACCCACCACAGTGGATCTACCACATGCAACAACTTGGGGGATGTGAGTGCTCATGGACATGAATGACAGGACTGGGACATTAGAACTTTGATCAACATAAAGGGGAAGAAGTGATATTATATTAAGTCCTACTGGATTGGCCTTTATGGGGGAGAGGAGGCAAGGGCGAGGGAGGGAGCAGGAAAGAATGGGAGAAACTGGCCAAGACCATCTGTATACCTCCCCTCTTGGAACCCAATTGCTCTGTGGATATCTGTGGGACATTTCTCCCTGTTCATTCTAGCAAATCATGTACATCATGGCCCTGGGGCTTACAAAGCCATAAAAATGTTCAAACAGTCAAATCTACTCATCATGTGCAAACATGCAATTTCAATTTGGAGAAGTATTTCTCAAGGCACTGATGCAATTTTGTCCCTTAGACTTAAATTAATGTTTTTTTATTGTGAGATTTCCAATGTGTTGTTCCAGCCATTTTGCATTACATTTTTTTTAATCAATGTATTTTTAGAGAGACCTGTCCCCACTCTGCACAGCTTAAAGTAGCCTTTGATTAAATACTACTTAAAAGGCAGGAAGGAGGAAAAATTGTTTAGATTGAGTCCAAAAATAGAAAATTCTTATACCAAAAAAAATTGCCCTTTGAAAAATGAAGTGAGTAAGCAGTGGGGAACTCTTACTATGGTTTGTTTCGATGTCAGCATTTAATGTGTCACAACATTTGGCGCATCTTGGCAAATTATGAGATTTTTCTAATTCTTAGAGTGTCATGAAACAGCTGTTGTTTCTTTTCTAAATAGTACTAACTCTGCCCCCCTCCCTACCCTGGACTGCGCAGGTTTCAATAGCTTGAAATTTCGATGCAAGAGCTTCAATTTCACTTTGGAATCCTTTCACAGATTATGTATGTCCACTTTGCATGTGGGGTGTGACGCCGCGTGAGTCTGTTGTTCGTGAAGAGATTCAGCTGTAGTGGCATATGGACAACACACTTTTAAAATGGGGTTATTTCATAATTGCATCGACTCTGTCCAAGAAAAGGGAACACATTCAAATTCCCTATAATTCAAACCATTTGTTAGCAGAGCCCTCCATCCTGAGCTGGAGAGGATGGGTATCCTTGAGGGACTGTTGTGTTCCAGACCATCCACGTGGTTTGAAAGCTCATTCTGGCCCTGGTCCCCTGGCCAGGGAAGTTGTAGGAAGAGAGGGTTTGCAGGTGAGGGCGATGAAATGCTGCCCTGGGTTGGGCAGAAGCAGTGCCCGGGTGCTGAGATTCCACGTGCTATTCATCCAAACTGGTGACCAAACCTCTGGTCAGTCTAGTTATCCCTGTGGGCCACCAGTTATCCCTGTGGCTCTCATTCCGCAAGGGCAGAAGCAGGTCACAGCAATAGCCAATGTGACTCAGGGAGAATAAAACGTGGACTCAGGAGCTGAAGAAAACTGGGTCTGCATCTCATTGCTGGCACGTTATTGGCCTTAAACAAGCCATGTCACTTCTCCAAACAGCAGCTTCCTCGTTTCTAAAATGACGATAAACACACGCCTGCATGTGCACACACACACACATACCTTGCATGGTGGTGGTGAGAATTAGAGACTAAAGTGTTCTAAAGACTAAAGAGCTAAAGTGTTCAGCATCCTGCCTGGCCTATAGTAGACACTCAATACTTGCAAGCTGCTGTTAGCGTTAGCTATTATTAAAGAAGGTTTATGAAAAGGGTCTTTCTGCATAATGTAAATTCCCTTTATGTTCATCTTGTGCCCAGTCTGGCAGCAAAAAGGGCTTGCTGACAGCATCCATCTTTCCATTCACAAGTCACATGAAATATATGGCCTTTTTCCTAAAGGGTTCCCAAAGGTCTGCTAGGTTTCCTGGCAATGAGACAGCAATTCAAGCCGATCCAGGTACAGAACAAAGTGGTGCCAACGGCCACATTCCTCGCACAGAACACTCCCTACCCGGGCCGTCCACACGGCGGCCGTGTGTGCCAGCCTCCCAGGCCTGGCTCACCAGGCAGCTGCATAAATTGCTTCAAACATGAGGTTATTTATGGCATAACCAACCGTGATTTTGGCCTAGCTCTTGTTCTCCTTTCTTAAATGATAGCATTAGTGCCAGGGAAAGACATGCGGTGTAGGAAACTGAATTCCACAGACAAACATTGCCAGGTGCAGGCTCACCGACGCGATTGATTGCACGGGGCCTGCACGGTGCACCGTCGGCTCTGTAATTCCAGGCTCCGGGGTGGCAATCACTACCCTGAGTGAAGACAGTCCACTGTGCATCAGCAACAGCTGGGTGGAGAGGAACGGTTTGATTTTTCTGCAATTTCGAAGTTTCGAGAGCTCTCAGCAGGGTTTTTAGACGGTGGTTATAACCTTAGCAGTGAGGTTGAAAGAAAAGAGAAAAGAATACCTATGACTAGGTCGTCTAGCTTCTTCGTCTGAAGAAGCTTAGACAGATGGAACAATCTTTCATTCTTAGTGTTCCCTAATTTTCAAGTCAAATTAGCAATATATTGGAACTACAGTTAGATTTCGGATCCGAATTCTTCCCATCCCCATTCGATCTAGTGTCCTTTTGTGGTGGGAAATGGGGAAGGGGATGTGAGCTGTGGCATTGATTTCAGGAGAAAAGGCCAATAGGAGAAGTGTGAAGCTTCATAATTTTCTAATTTTGCTTTTGCTCCAAATCCTTATGTCCTATGAACCAACTGAGGAAGTGGGTTCTCAATTGGCCCATGGAACTTAAATCAAATATATATGTATATTGAGCCATGTCAGTGTGAACGGTCATCTGCTTAATCAGGGACCTTAGTTCCAATGATGGAAGGACAACAGGAGATGATGTAAAACTGGGGGATGTGACTATGGTGATTGTTCCTTCTTCCTTTGATACCTATGTTTATATATTCTTCAGTCACTCATTCGATCAGATGAATATTTGTTCAAATATTTATTCTGCTATGTGACACACTGTGCTAGACACTTGAGAGAGAGCAGTGAGTTTTGCTTTCTGTGTGGTGTTCTAGGGAAAAGGTGCTGTGATGCCCACTAAAAAAATCACCAATTCTAATTTTATTTGCAGATGGGTTATTTAAATTATTGCTGCCAAGTCTAGCCAAGGCCTTAGCCTTACAGGGTGTTACACAGAGGCAATTAGGGAGGACAGTTATCACCCTGAACTTAACCTTGTGGAAACAGGCATTAAACCACCATTGGTAGGATGCAGAACAAAGTGCTTACTTTTGTCAAAATAGGAAAGGTTAACCTAAGGAGCATACTAAGGAAAGCTATCTCCATCCATGTCCATGTTCACATCTGTATCTGTATTAAAGACAGTTCATTGTTTACTCCTCTGACACCCTCCAGAATGCTCCGTTTCCATTCCGTGATATGTCTGAGAGCGGAGGGGCCTCTGTTGCGGGTAGGCTACCTGAGCAGAGGTGGTGTTACTGCTTGCTACTCAGCACGTGTTGCTCCCTCTCCTGGTTTAGAGTCCATCAGATTTCTTCTGGAAACGTCCCCTTTCTCCATTTTTATAATGTGGGTGGAATTTTGGCCTCTTTAAAACTCCGTGGGAGAGTCCTAATTGGCTTAAGCCAATTACTGTATCTATTTCCTCTGACTACAGTGATTGGTGCAGAGAGAGGCCCTTAATCCAATAATAGCCATCGAGATGGGGAAAAAAACCTTTGCTAGAATGTCAGGAAAAGAGAGACTCCTCTCTTTCCTCCATGGAATCTACTAGATTTCATGGTGTGAATGTGTAAGGATGGAGACCAGACATTCATTTTGTGATCCCAGGGAGAGCCCTGAGCTTCAGGGGTGAGGCAGGGAGAAGAGGGCAGAGTAAGGAGCTTGAGGATCAATCCAAACTGTGGAAGGAAGTGCACAGAAATGGAGAAAAGACAGATTATTGGTGATAACTGTGCCGCTAGATCAAGCCTTATCTGAAGTGAGCCTTATGTTTGGATCTTCCAATCACGTGAGCCAATACATTCCCCTTTTTTGGTGGAGCCTCTTTGAGTTGGACTTTGGACCAGGTTTGAAATAAACAGTCCCAGCAGGTACCATGAATTTGAACTCTCCCTGGATATTGTTTATACAATGAGTTGTATAAATTTCCACCAGACACGCCTTTATGTAATGACAAAAGTAAGATGCATTCCGAAGGAGGATTATACACATCTCTGCTCGAACAAATTAAGAGTTAACTGTGATGAATGGCTGGGATGGCAAGGAGAAGCAGGAACTGAAGCCTATGCATGAGTGAAGGAGGGATTTTAGATTTTCTCTTTGTAATTTATGATTTTCTGGAATAGCTTCCACTCTCCGAATATCCTCATGAAAGAAGTCTATAAAAACAATCCTAGGACTATACAGTTATTAGAATAACACTAGGTTTTTCCAAGTGCTCCACGTCCTTTTCCACTCACAGGAGATAGTTCCTACTCAGGACAGACACACAGCCAGTGGTTGCAGGTCCACAGTGCTGGGCTGCATGAAGGAGCAGAAAGATGTTTGTGAAGGAGCCCGGAGGAAGGCAGGTTACCTGTGCCAAGAGCAGAGTGTCTTTTATGTCCTGTGATAACTTTGAGATTTCCCTTTCCTATTCCTTTCTTCCCATCTATTAATGAGCATGAACTACATCCTGGCCTTTAATCATTGATATCATTTCGTATATATACTTTTTCATTATCCTCATCTCTCCTTTGCTTCTACGAACATCTGTTACCCAGACCTACTCTCGAGCGTGGAGTGTATACATGGCAGCTTTCCCCATCTCTGAGCCACGAAGCTAAATTTCCTATGCACTTTCAAGCATTAAATTGAAAATTAAGCTAAATGTACCATATTTTGTTATAATTACAGTTCAGGGAAAAAAAACTTTGTTAATTAGGTATTCACGAAAGTTATGTGGTCCATATGCTATGGTGGAATTTATAGTCCACAGTAATAAAGTTTGGTAATAAAGGGATAGTGATGAGTGAAAGGGACAAATGTAAATTAACATCCTCCAAATAAATCAAGCAGTTTAGGAAACTGGGCCATTCATGGCAACCACATGCAACTTGTTTTAATTGCCAGTTTTAAAATGTCTGATTTCAGTTTCCTTAAATTTTTTTTTTAGAAAAACAAATAGACCTGATTTGAGGATTAATATTCTGGTATCATTTGATAGGCACAGAGCTACCGAGTCAGCTATGTTATAATGAAAAATTATTCTGATTATTTTGATTATTCTTCATAGAGTCTTTGGCATTGGGCTGGATAATGATAGAAATTAGGGAGTTTCACTCAGACAAGGTCCCTTCCTCCAAGGAATTTATCCTCCACAACTGTCTCCACTGGCCTGAGCCACATTGGGAACAGTCTGTCTTTATGGCCTGGAAGAGTCCCTGGTTTATGATGACTGACATCATGTATCAAGGGTGTCCTCTGGGCCAGCTCCTGCACTGGGCATTTCACATGCTTACAGTCCTAAGATTTTTTTCAGCTGTAGATATGGAAAATGTCAATGAGAAATGATTTGCATGATAAAGAAATGAATTGTCTTGTAATAAGAGGAATAAAAGTTGGGCAGCTCCAGGAGTGGTCAATTCATAATTTGACACTGTTAAGGATTTGGATTCTTTGTCTTTTTGTTCAGCTGTTCTCAGTGTGTGACTTTGTCTTTGGGTTGGCTCCCTTCAAGGTCACAGGATGACTGCCACAATCTCAGGGGTCACATTCTTCATGTCAATCCGCAGAGGAAGCAGAGGCAACCACCTTTTCCTAGCATCTTGTCTTCTTTTTAGTAGGAAGATTTTTGCACAAGACTCTCACGGTGAGTAGGGAATAGATATTGAGTAGGCAACCAACCACATGTACTATAAATAGATGCTACTGCCATTATTCCCATTTTACAGATAAAGAAACTGAGACTTAGAAAGTTTGAGTAGCGTACCCAGTGTCTCTCAGCTAGTAAGTGGTGAAGCTAGGGTTTGAACCAAGGCAGTCTCACTTTATAGCACCTGTTCCTGTCCACTGCGCTAAACTGCTTGGCTGTGGCAACCACATTCCTACCCCCGAATAGGGCCCCAGAGTCAGTTCAAGTGAAAGAAATAGGTAAAAACTTGTCTTTGATTTTTCTCATCTTCGTTCTTTCCCTTAGACGTGCCTTTTTTTTTTCTTTCCAAAGTCCTGTCCTGGATCCCACACTCTGAAAGGGAAACACAGGATTCCAGGAGAGTCTATGAGAAGGGCAATGAAGTTGGCCTTAGAGTGAGGAATGGCTTCCCAGAAGAGAGCTGATTATCTCCGGCAACATCTGAAGAACGAGGAAGATTAGCCGGGTGGAAAAGTGTGTGTGTGTGCACGTGTGTAGGATAAAGTGTTTCAGGGAGAAGGAGCAGCCTCCCAAAATGGGAGAATGGGGGCAGTTGGAAAACTGACAGTAGTTCAGAACAACCCAAGTGTCCAGCACAAAGTGTGATGCAGTGGAGAGAGAAAGCTCTAGAGGAACAAGAAGAGTACAATTAAAGACATTATTAAGCACATTAAGGACTTTGGACTATATCTTGAGATCGGTGGGGAGTTATTAAGAATTTTTAGCAGAAAAGGGACTGGATCAGAATAAAATTTAGACAAGCTCCCTCTGACTACAGGATATACGATAGAGAGTGGATTTCTGTAGTATTAAGGTTGTATTTACATGTCCAAATTAAGTATAAGAGGAAGGCCACTACGTGGCAGACTCAAGCTTCCCCCTCACTCATTACTGGGCCCTCCTGTGCTGGACTTTGCTGATTGGTCCTTCCCAATTCTTTTCGCCTTTTCCCAGGACCCACTTCAAGACTTAAAAATCCAGGTACTTGCTTTCCCACCCACTATGGCTATGGGCTTCTGGGAAAGAGTTGAACTTGATGATAGGAGAGACCCACCAGAAGGCCATGCCAGAGCCCGATACCTGGAGCCATCTTTTGACCCTGAAGTGACATGCCTAAGGATGAACACCTATAAGGGGCAGAATGATGGAAGGGGCCTTGGTCCCTGATGACAGCATGAATTCTGCACACCGATGGGCCCTCGCCGCCTCCAAATGTCTTGTTAAGCAAGCAGTCAACGTGCTTATGGTTTAAGCCACTGTTGGCGATGTCTTCTGTCACAGGAGAAAGCATCCCTAGAAAAGTGGCATGCATTAAAATCCAAGAGACTTTCAATTTCCTATTTCATTTTGACTGTGTATACACCACTTGGATTCTTCAGCAAGGAAAGGAAGTTTCTGTAGGACATTTATTACATTGATGGATCAGAAGACAGAGCTCTGTGAAATTGCTGCTTCCTTTGGGATAAAGCGCTCATGTGCAGCACCTGCTCTGGACAGCACAGAGAGGGCCCGGTGGGTTCCTTCAGCCATGGCTCAATTTCTTGCTGCTGACCCTTGACATGGCACTAGAACCAAGTCCTTTTGGCCTGTGACTGCATTTGTGGTACCCAAAGCAATAGTACAGAGGATCGTGACAATTTTTAATTTTTTTTAAAATAGTACCTTGAAGTTATAATAAGGCTTTATGTTTGGAGAAAAATATTACAACATGCTTTTCCTTCAAGCAATTTACATTAATAGAAAAGTGTCCTAAAGAAAAATTAAACACAGCAGTGGAGCCTGTTATATTTTTCTCAGACAGACATGGCCCTTTTATTGGAACTCTAATGAAATATATACCCATAAAAATGCTTTCCCCTCCCCCTCACCACCCCACTACTTAAACGTGGCCGACGGTATTCACATGTACAGCATACCCAAGCCAACCGCCCCGGATTCACGTGTCGTCTGAGGTCTGCCATCACCTGACGGGATAAAGCTAATCCAAATCGACTACCTGCCGCATTTTTATGACATGGAGCTATTGAAAAGAGCAGGAATAATTAACTGGAAATGTAATAGAGGAGCCTCTCTCTGAGCTCGGGGCTGTCACAGAGTATAACACCTGATACGGCTTCCCTGAGCACAGGGGCCTGCTGCAATAACACTTTTTATGCTACTTTCTGAAGAAACGGGTGACTCAAGTCGTCCATCAGTGCAATTCATTCTGAAGAGAGCATGACAGCTGTGGCAGGTATGAAACAGAGGTGCCTTGTTCCACTGAGTGACACTAATTACGGGTAAGGGCTTTGTAAACACGCCTCTCTGTTAGGGAGAAGTGAACAACATATAGCAAAGCTCCAGCATAACCAAAATGACGTCTATAAATAAATAGAAAATAACGGCACTTTTCTAATTGAATGCAGATAGGTAAATAAATCAGGGGGCACTTAAGCCCATTTAAGATACAATGAGCCATTTTCTACTCCTTGACAAAGTGAAAGGCAATTGGCTCTTGGAGTTTACCCAGATGTGGCGTGTTGGAAAGAAGGCTTTCCACCTATACAGCTGCTATCTCAATGAAAAGTGGGTATGTATTACAACACGCATGTGTGGGCTTATACACGGGTTTGTGCACAACACCCTCTCGACTTAGCAATGGGTTTGGCACGCTAAGCGCACTTAACCAGAGAAGTAACGTATGTGTTGATTATTTAGTATTTACCCAGGCTGGCGCATGAACAAGAGCTGAACAAGAGCAGAGAGAAACTCATGGGGCAATAGGCTTTCAGGGGTTAACTTGAGAACCCACACTTGCATGTTGTATTAGTTAGGATTGCATTCAGCTGTGAGAGAAAACTCAAACGAACAGCTTGGACAAGTTCCCTTATGTTTTGTCTAAAAGCACAGGCAGATGGCCTAGGGCTGCTATCGTGCTCTGGGAGCAGGGAGCCAGGCTGTCCTTGCTGTGTGGCTTCACCATGGATGGCCCATACATGCTCCAGGTGCCACCACAGGGAGTGCTGTGTTTCAGCAACAGGATGGAGCAGAATTGAAAAAGGGAACCACCTGCACTGTCTCTTAATTAGGTTCCTGGAAGCTGCCACATGACGCTTGTCATTGGCCAGAGCTAAGTCACATGGCCATATTTGGTTGCAAGGGACCGGGCAATGTGCCTCCATTCCGGGGGGTAAAGAATGTTATTACCACGAGGAAGGGTGATACGGATACTGGGAGGACAGCTAGCAAGCCTGCCACACGTGTTCACATAGAGGAAGAAAGCTGTTTTGTAACATGTAAAAAGGTAAAAACACCAGGGGCCCTGGACATGCCTCGTTTCTTCTTTCTTCTTTCCCTGCATCGCTCACTAAAGACCCAGAAAGAGATACTTGGTGTAGATCAAGAAACAAACCCTGAATCCGAGACTATTTCTTACTCTCCGAAGACAAGTCACAGAGAGGCTGCAGTGCTGGGTCCTTCTTCTTAAATCTCATCTTGCTGAGATCCAAATTCCACAGCACATCTTTCTCCAGCAAAGTCTAGATTCTTCTTTGAAAGAAACTTCCTCTATGGATAACTTCCAATGCCCATCAGCTTTTTACTCTTTAATTTGAAAGGGTTTCTGAATTTTCTATCCTTTTTTGAAAGCAGAATTCTTTACTGGGAGAAAATGAGGTTGGGTCTGCTGTATAACTTGTTGGAGATGAAGGGAGGTATAGTCCATTAGGTATTT
>NW_012140080.1:4688136-4689397 GCF_000956105.1 Propithecus coquereli
TTGTGTTCATAAGCCTATTCCATGCTCAGTGATCGTACAACGGCTCTCCCCAGAATCTGTCCTACTTGTTTGCAGTCCTTGATCATGAACCCTTCTAAATTTACATTAGTAACATTTATATTGTGTTGGTTGCATGTTAGCCATTTCCCCTCGTTAGCAGCACACCGGGTTCCTTTTTGAGAACTTCTTTTCCCCAATCATGTGAGGCCTTGGTGACAATATAAATTCAGATGCCTCTCTAGGGAAGCAAAAGGGGCCATATCCTTCCTCTCCTTGCCCCAGCCCAGCTAGGGAGTGGGCATGTGACCTTATATTGTTCAAACAGTCTCTTCCAGGACATTGACTCTTGAGTGTAAGAAGTGATAAAAACATACAGCAATTTGCAGACTCAGGGTTCCTGCTTGGAAACCTGTTTCCCAACTCCACGGAGGCCTCTGGTTCCTGTCTCCTCCTGGGCTGTTTTCTGCCTCCGTAGACTCAGTAGTGCTCCCACAACCTTCTAGTACATTCCCAGAGTTGATTCTGTTGCTTTGCAGGTAAAACTTTTGACTGATAACTTGTTCACCAATGATCCAATGAATAGAACCATAACACTCTGTGTACTGTGTCTTTTGGTAGAGGGGATGGGGATGGGGTGGGGGCGGAGGCGTGCATTTGTAGCCTAGATGGTAGCAAAGCAGGGAAGAGCTTCTAATTGTATTTTTCCCACTAGAACTGCAACAATATTAAATTCCAAGTTCTAAAGTCACATTCTTAATGAAGTAGAAGCTGAATCTTCCTCCTCCAGCCAAATCCTTATCAATAAACATAAATTAGCAAAGTGTTTCAGCTCTATCCTGCGGTGAACCCTTTACATTTGGCTAATAGAATCGGGCAACAATATGACTTAAAATATTGATTTAAGCAAATTCTCAGAAGTACACAGTATATTTATTGTAAAATACACATTTGAAGCTATCTTTTTTCCCATTTTATCTTTAATGTTGGCCAGATCCTATTTTAATATTTGTATAGAATGAAAACTTAGATTTTGTGTCCATTTGGGAATAGCTCAGCCACACTAGCTAGTGATAAGCACCAAAAAGAGCAATTAAAAAATTCATTAATTGTTGTTTTCAACTTAGGTTGTTTCTCTGGACCAGAATTGTGACTGTTTGAAAAAAATCCATGCGCTTCACTTCCTGTTTTGAAATAATAGCTTAAGAACAAATCACATTTGTTTAGTGGCTTAAAATATGCCAATACTTTTTTTTTTTTTTTT
>NW_012140080.1:4689642-4693005 GCF_000956105.1 Propithecus coquereli
AAAGAAATTTTCAGAAGTGGCCGTGGTTCATGAAAGGAAGGAAAGATCCCAGAAGTAAAAGGAGAGGGCATTTGGGGGGTTACGGACTGGGTAGGGTGGGGGGAGGCAGAATTTAAACTCACATCGTTGCATTCTGTGTGTGCTTACTGATAGCAGAGGAGGGGGCCGGTGTGGAGGAAGGGGCCTGGGCTGTTTGGGTTCTGTAGTGAAGGAGCCGATAGCCTTTACTGAACACTTACTATATGTCGTGAATTGTCCTAGGTGTCTTGCATACATACCTTCATTTAGTTCTCACAACAACCCTGGGGAAACAAGTATGGTTATTTCCATTTTACAGATGAAGAATGTGAGTCCAAAAAAAAAAAACCAAATAAATAAAAAAATAAAGGCCCATGGTCAAGGTCATGTCCTCTGAAAGTCAGAGCTGGGGCTTGGATATTCTCTGCTGACTTCACAGGCTCTGTCTACCTCCCTGTACTGTGTTATGACATGAAGGAGGAAGGAAAGAAGTACTGGTGAGCTGGTTGAACTTGGGGCTTCTGCTCACACAGCCCTGACATCCCTCACTCCCCCACACTCACCGCCCACAGTCACACATTCACCAAGGCTGCGGCAGCTGCTGTGTCTCTGGGACTTGATGTGGCCTCTAGTGGCTGGATAGGCCAGCGATAATGGTGCACAGCCAGCATGAGGATCATTAGTGGTTCTTGGATATCACTGTTGGTTGCCACTTACTAGCAGATGGGACAAGGCTGGGAGCTCTGGTGGTTAACCAAGGCATGTTGTTTTCTTTTTAGGCATTGCCTTGGTTCCCGATTAGCCAGGAGTTTTGTTTTGCTTTTAAGTCACGAACATCCCAGCTGTCAAAGTCTTTCTTTCCCGAGCATCTGCAGCCATTCTGCCTTGGGCCATGAGCTCATCTGATCTCTTGCTCCAAGCTGCTTCACATTTGACCTGGTCTTGGCCATGAGACTTTCAATGAAAGGCCAAGTGGTAAAGTGGTATTTGTGAGTCAGTCCTCTCTCTGAGTCAGAAATAAAACAATGCCTCAGCATGTTAGAGGGAGTATGAGGCCATCCTGGGATGAAACCCAAAGGACTCTTCCCCCATGGTTCTTTTGGGGTGCAAAGTAATTTGTTATATATATTGGGGGGCTATTGTTGATGAGAGTGAGGAAAACACTTCAGGGAAGCCAGATACATTCATTTTTCCTTCTTCCCTCCCTCTCTCTCTTCTTTCTTTCCTTCCTTTCCTCTTCCTGACTTTTTACTTCTTTCAAAATAGTGGGACTTAATCATTCAGGAAGAATGTAGGTTTCTCCTTAACACTTTGATCAAATAATTTATTCCCAACTTTAATTCTGTCATTTATTAAAACTGGCAGGGTGGAAAAAATACTGGATAGTATGAGTAGGGAGCAAAACAAAAACAAAAACAAAAACAAAAACCCAAAACTAAAAACCAAACCAAAACCCACACAAAACAAACAACAAAAAAAGTTTTGGAGGGCTGGCTTGACAAATTGGGAATTGAGAGATCTTGGGCAAGTCACAAACTCTATGAAGCTCCATTTCCTCAAAAGAAATATGAAGATAACCAAACTTACCTTACTTGCCCCCCAAATGTGCTGTCAGACACTAATGAAATAATCCGTGTGAAAGTGCTTTGTGAACCCACGCATTTATGGTCAATTGATTTTGGCAAAGATGTCAAGAACACACAATGAGGAAAAGAGTCTGTTCAATAAAGGGCATTGGGAAAACTGGATATTCATATGCAGAAGAATGAAATTGGACCCTTCTCTTACAACAGATACAAAAATCAACTTAAAATGGTTTAAAGACATAAACATAAGACCTGAAACCATAAAACTACTAGACAAAAGCATACAAGGAAAAACTACATGACATTGGTCTGGGCAGTGACTTTTTTTGAATTTGAACTCCAAAGCTCAGGCAACAAAAGCAAAATGGGATCACATCAAACTAAAATGTTCTACACATCAAAGAAAACAATTAAAAGAGTGAAGAGACAGCCTATTAGGAGAAAATATTTGCAAACCATATACCTAATAAAGGGTTCATATCCAAAATATATAAGGAATCCAAATAGCTCAATAGCAAGAAAACAAATAACCCAATTAAAAAATGGGCAAAGAATCTGAAGAAACAGTTCTCTAAAGAAGGCATACAAATAGCCAATAGGTCCATGAAAAAATGCTCAACATTGCTAATCATCAGGGAAATGCAAATTAAAACCACAATGAGATATCACCTCACACATATCAGAATGGCTATTATCAAAAAGACAAAAGATAGCAAGTGTTAGTGAGGAAGTAGAGAAAAGGGAACCCTTGTGCACTGTTAGTGGGAATGTAAATTAGTACAGTTATGAAAAACTGTATGGAGGTTCCTGAAAAAAATAACAATAGAATTACCATATGACCCAGCAATCCCACTTCTGGATATATATCCAAAGGATTTGAAATCAGTATATCAAAGGGATACCTGCACCCCCATGTTTATTGAAGCACCATTCACAATAGCCAAGTTGTGGAATCAACTTAAGTGTCCATCAATGGATGAATGGATAAAGAAAATGTGGTACATATACACAATGGAATACTATTCAGCCGTAAAAAAGAGAGAAATTTCATTATTTGTGATATACCTGGAGGGCATTATGCTAAGTGAAATAATCTAGACCCAGAAAGACAAATACCACCTGTTCTCACTTATATGTGGAATCTAAAACAACCAAACTCGTAGAAACAGAGAGTAGAATGGTAGTTATGAGAGGCCAGGAGTTGGGGAAATGGGGGGATGTTGGTCAAAGACGACAGTATTTCAGTTACAACAGAGGAATAAATAGTAAGTATTTGAAGTGACAGATATGTTAACTCAATCATTCCACATTGTATGCCTATATCATGACATCACTTTGAATCCCATAAATATATATAATTGTAATTTTTCAATATGCAATAAAGTTAAAAAATAAAGTGCTTTGTAAACTGTGAAGTGTTTCACAAACATGGTTAGCATTTGGGTTCTGGGTTCAAGCAGGCCTGGGAGCAATCCTTACTAGTGGTGTGAAATGGGAAAATTACTTTATTTCAGTGGTTCTCAACTGGGAGCAATTTTGTCCCACCCTGGGGATGTTTGGCAACGTCTGGAGACATTTTTGGTTGTCACAACTGAGGGGAAGGGTGCTACCAGTATCTAGTGGGGAGAGGCCAGGGATGCTGCTAAACATTGTACAGCGCACAGGATAGCCCTCCACGACAAAAAATTATCTGGCCACAAAAGTCAATAGTGTTGAGGTTTAAAAACTCTGATTTATCTTAGTAAACCTCAGGGTGGTT
>NW_012140080.1:4694540-4726491 GCF_000956105.1 Propithecus coquereli
TTTAGTTGTCCAGATAATTTCTTTCTCTTTTTTTTAGTAGAGACAGGGTCTCGCTCTTGCTCAGGCTGGTCTCGAACTCCTGACCTTGAGCGATCCACCTGCCTCAGCCTCCCAGAGTACTAGGATTACAGGCGTGAGCCACCGCGCCTAGCCAATACTTTTTAAGTTTACAAAGAATATTGTGCATATACTTCTTCTCATTATAAATGTAAATCTATGAAATTTGAGAGTATGAGAGATTTAAGCAGCTTTTTTTTCCCTAAGGGTACAAAAGACAATATTTGGAACAGGAATAGAGAATTGCAATTCTTGATTTTGTCATTTATTCTCAAGGGACAATACTAGTGGTTATTCCAAGTTTAGATAATAGCACAAGCCGTAATTGATGTATTTGTAAAGTCAAATTATGTATTTGCACATACTAGTGGTCCTTCAATAGAGGCAAAAAAAAGAAAACTGGATAAACAAGCTTCACAAAAGGTTTTTAAATAAAATTATTAAGTCTCTGATGAAGCTGGTTAAAAGTTCAACACCTCTGAGGCTCGGTTTTCTTCTCTGTAAAGTGGGGATTATAATCGTAATTATTTCAGCTGGTTGTTTTGATGACTGAATGAGACCAAGTATGTACAGAGTTTTAAAGTTATTTGAAGGGTTCTGTTATAGGCAAGGATTTTATTATTTCTAACACTAAGGGGAGAAAGCTTTTTCTTAGTTAAGATTCCTTGCTAAGGATAAACTCAGCTAAGCACTAGACACAGCCATTGTGTATCACTTTGGGTCGATTAAAAAAGGCATCTCTGGAGCACCCACATATTTCAGGGGAATATCTAAGACTGGAGAAACCTTGGTCTTTTCAATTATTAATGGCATCACGGGGATACCTAATAATCCCCATTTCTCCCTCCCCCTTTTTCTCCATCCCCAATATGGCAATACAAAGCAGATGTTCTTGGTCCTGGGACATGAAGAAGGCAAACACATAATTTTCCTTTGATCAGGTTGGATGCAATCAAAGCAAATTGGCTAGAGTGACCTAAGTTGGGCTGATGTCCCCAAAAGGAGTGTGACTGCCGCTTGGGGACCGAGCCCCATTGGCTGTGAATGTACCTTCCTCCTGTTCACCTGCCAACTTCCTGTTTATCCTTCCAAGCCCAGCCCAGTAGCCTCTCTTCCATGAAGTCTTTTCTGATCCTCCAACTACCTTTGATTTCATGTGCATGAGAGTGGATTTGAACTCTTATGGAACTTATTGTGGGTCTGAATCCCTACTAGGTAATAAACACCTTGAGGGTGAGAACCACATCATACTCATTTTTGTTCTCTCTCTATTTTCAATACAGTGCCCTGCATAGGGTAGCACTGCAGTGTCAAAGAAGAGCAGACTTTGGAGGCCAGTGGAGCTGGGCTTGAATCTTGGCTTCCCATTACCCAGCTATGGAACCCCAGGGCACTACTTAATCTCTCTGAAGCCCTTTTTCTCATCTGTGAAATGGAGGGAATAACGCTAATGGATTTGGATTTGAGGGGAGAATTATCATTGGTCTCAAACAGTAGTTTCTTCTTTCATATTCCCTTAATATGCATTATTTCTGAGTTAACATGCACAAAAAGGTTTTGACTCCATATTTAGAAGAGCGGTGTTTGTAGTAAAGGCACATTCTATTAGGTTATGAAGTATGAAATGTCCGATTTCCTTCAGTACTAAGTTTGACAGTTGATATCTCTGACATTTCATTTTGACACTTCTAGCTTTATTTTTATTGTGAAGGCACATTCTCAGTCTTTCAAATGCACATTTGGCTTATGATTATCTTTCAAAAATTTTTTAGAGCAATTTTTGTGAAACTATGGATAAGCCAAAAATTCATGTTATTTTCTAATAGGAGTTCTGTCATGGAACAAATGCAGTGCAGACAGCTTGAAATATCAATGAAGTGTTTGGGAAGAATGTGGCTAATGAACACACAGCACGTTGATGGTTTCAGAAGTTCTATTCTGGTGATTTTAATCTGGAAAATGAGCCACGTGGGCGACCTGAGACCAAGGTGGATAATGATGAACTGAAAGCTGCAGTGGAGGCGAATCCATCGCAACCTACACTACATTACACTACATTAGCAGCAAGGTTTAACGTTACTATTTCAACAATATTGGACCATTTGAAACAAATCAGCAAGGTAAAGAAGCTGGATAGGTGGGTTCTGCATGAATTAAATGAGTGTCAGAAGAGACATTGTCTCGAAGCTTCCTTTCTTTGGCGTCACGACATAAAGGTGAACCATTTCTACACCGTGTTGTTATGTGTGATGAAAAATGGATTCTTTTTGACAATCGCAAGTGTTCAGCACAGTGGTTGTATACAGATTAAGTGCCAAAACACAGTCTAAAACCAAATATTCATCAAAAAAAAGCTACCTGTGTCTGTTTGGTGGTCCAGCGCTGGTATTCTCCACTACAGCTTCATGAAACCTGGTCAATCCATTACAGCGGATGTCTAATGCACCAAATTGTATGAAATGATGAGGATGCTTGCGATTAAGGAGCCAAGATTGGTCACTAGAGACAGGCCAATCCTCTTGCAAGACAATGCTTGACCACATGTCGTGCAAACAATGCTGCTCAAACTACAGAAGCTGGACTTGGAAACTCTCTGTCATCCACCATATTCACCAGACCTTGCACCAACTGGACTAGAACACTTGCTCACATATCTTCTAGCTAAATCCTCTGGAAGTTAGAATGCACTGATGACGCATCTTCCTTGGAGAGGCCAACAGGGCAAATTCCATCATTCCCGACGTCACCAACAGAAGCACATAGTACCTGGGCTGTCCATTGTCCTCCAGACTCCCTCCCGTGTCCTTCCATTGTGCACGCTGGTGCTCTCAATCTGCCATCCACAAACCCCCTCCTGTCCCCCCCTGCCCTGAGCTGTCCTTATCCTCTTGCTCCATCTGTATCTACCTTCCCAGCATTTGTCTGAGTGGAGGCTGCTTTTTCTCTCATGCTCTATATACCTCAGAGCACCAGGGTGGAATAGATGTACTTCTGGCTACCTGTCATCTGCTAGAAACTATTTGTCTTCCCTCATCTTTCAGAAATGCCAACTCCTTTAAAGCTCATGACATTCTACTATTCTACCCAACAGTCTCTTACAGCCCTTTTCTACTGGCCTCCCAATCATGTCCCTTTATTTATAAGGTTGGTGCCTGGTTTACCGTCTTCTTCGTTCTGCTCCTGTTGTTGTTCTTGGTGACTTCAGTAACCGTGTGAGTGATCCATCCAGTACCCTGGGCTCTCAGCTCCTTCTTTACCTCCAATTACCTTTTCCTCCACTCCACCTCCACTCCATCAATTCCCTTGATCAAACCACTAATTGCATCTCCTCTGAAATATCAGTCTCAAACATTCTTCTCTCTGGTACTTCTTTTTCTTCTGTTGCATTTATGCTATTATTGTCGCTACAATAATTTTTTGACCCTATCAGGACTGCCAGTTCTTTGACTCTGCAACCTTTTTCACTATCCATCACCCTCTTCACCTAAAAACATAATAATAGCAGTGGCCTCTACACACCCACATCACATACCTTCTTTCTCACTGCATTGGCAGATGTGGCCATGCTTCACTTGTGCTCTAGATCTCACCCCCTGTTCTTTGCTCCTGGAATTACCCCCTTTCCCTCATGAATTATCAGTTTTTCCTTCTCTGTGGTTACTTCCCATCAGCAAACAAATGTGTTGTAGCATCTCCTTTCTTTCCCTTCCTTCTCTTGGTCCCCTCTCTTCCTCCAGCTACTACCCCCTTTCTCTGCTTCCCTTCATAGCAAAATTTATTGCACATTGTCTCTACTAGCAGGCTTTACTTCCTCACCTCCCATTCTCTCTTCAACAGACTCCAACTGGGCCTCTGGCCCCTTCACTGATGCTGCCTTTCCCAAGGTTGCCAACGACCTGCCTGTTGCCAGTGCTGCTGAGTTCTCATTTTACCTCTCAACACTCAACGCGGCCAACCACTCCACCTTTGAAACCTTTTTTTCTCTTGGCTTACCTGTGCTGTTTTCAAGCATTTTTTACTCAGATAGCCCCTAAAAGAATTTCATAAAATTTTGTAGACTCTTACACATTTTTGGAATTGACATCCATATTTTTCGTCGCCAGTTTAAATAGTTGCTAGGGATAGAATTTCCAGTATGTTATAAATATCGACATCTTAAAACTTAAAAGAGTTATACTGCTCTTTTTAAAATGTGCCCAGTGGAATCTAAATATCATAGCAATTTGATACTCACCATAATCCGTTTAGAAAATACACAGGCTTCTCTAAAAGTTAGAGATATTACATCATGCCCTTTCCTCTTAAATCTGCCTTTTCTTCAATTTTTCCCACAAAAAAATTTCCTAACACATTTTATCACTCTATCAACTTCTTATATATATAAATTGAAATTAAAACTTTTAAAATTTCCTATCAGGTTATATAAGTTAAAATATTTTTTAGATTCAGTTATTATTATAGTTATTTAATTATTTATATGCTTGATCAAAATAACATAAATATTATAGATTATGAATTTTGATGAAAATGTATGAACCTAAATAATTTTATTATAAACATAAATTCTTATGAGTTGGCTAGAGCATTTTTCCCCCACTCAATTAATTCATATATCCATGGATACTACAACTTATTGTTATCATGAGACAGTACAGCATCAATTCTCTGCCTATTTTGTCTTTTTAAAAGATGTAAGCTCTGGGAAAACCTGTTTGTATAAATAAGTGATAGAAACTTTATTATAGAAGTGCTGTTTAATTCTTTGAACTCCCTCTGTGGTATATGCTCAAAATCATAGAGTAATGTTTTATAAAAGATGTTTTCTAATGATCTAGCTTTCAACTATCAGCTCTCAACTGAATTAGGTTCTCCTCCAGTTGTGTGGAAAGCAAAAAATTAGACATCACTTGACTTACACAAGGATTTGTTACCTAGATGTTACAGTTGTTAACTTCACCACTATTTCTAACTGTTTCCTTCTTGTGCCTATGATGTTTTTTACACTGCTGGGCACTGCACTGTAGGACTTGGGACAAATGAAAGTGGGAGATGGGTGATAATGAAAGGAAGCTGGGATGGAGAACCTCTTTTACTAGGCACCTTCTCAAGCAGGTAAGTTTTGGAGAAAGTACATATGAAGTTGAAGATCTGGAAATTGCTTTCCTTAAAACCACCCATATGCCTGTATTTCCCTTGGAAAATCTTTGCATACTCTTAAGACCTCTAGTTTTCCTCCAACTAAATAGCCTTTCCTTCTTGGTTCCTTTGCTGGCTAGTCCTTCCCTGTTTATGCCTAGATGTTCAGTGCCCTGAGCATCATTCCTGAGCTTCCTTCCTTCTCTCTTTGGCCATCTCTTCCCTAGGTGACTTTCATCAGTCCCAAGGCTTCAAATACCGTCCATAAGCTAGTGCTCCCACACTTATGCTCCCACCATGACCTCCCGCCAGCCCAAGCTCAGATTCATACATCCAACTTCTGACTTGATTTTCCTGTGTGGACGCCTAACTGGCATCCCAAACTGATCATGTCCAAAAAGGAACTCATGATTCTTTAGCACCACTCCCACCCACCTGTTCCTCTGTAATCTCCCACGCCTGAGAAATTGGTACCATCATTTTCCCAGTTGCTAAATCAAAGAAACTAAGAGTTATTTTTTATTTCTCTTTGCTATCACCCTCCCCCCCACACTAAGCTCCATCAGCGCTATCTTTAAAACGTACCCTGAATCCATCTACTTCTTGTCATCTTCACTGTTCTCTCTCCAGTCTGAGATATCACCATCATGGCTCGCCTGGAGGACTTGATATCTCCTTGCTGGTCTTCCTGGTCTCTTTCTGCCATCCTCTACCCAAGTGATCTACGCTCCACAAGGTAGCCAAAGTGCCTTTTAAAAATGTCAATCAAATCATGTCACTCCATTGCCTAAAATACTACATGAAAAATAATTCCAATTCTACATCTGGGTTTGCAAGGGCTGTGTGGTCTGGATCCTGCCTACCTTTGTGATGCCAGTTCCATGGCTGTGTCTTGTTCCCTTGCTCACTGAACTCCAGCCACACAGACCCTCTTCTTGTTCCTAAACATGCCAAGCTTGCTTTCTTATCAGGGCCTTGTCCTTGCTACGTCCTTAGCCTAGAATTCGCTTTGCCCAGATGGTCCCATTGCTATCTCATTTTCCTTCCTGAGACCTCAGCTCACATAACATCTCCTTTTTGAGGCCTTCCCTGACCACCTTCTTTTCTATCCCATTATCTTGTGTTTTTAAATAACAAATATTCTATTAGAAATGGGTGATATCTGTTATGTATATAAGCTCCATGAAAGCAGAGATCTTTTCTGTCTTATTTTTCTCTGTATCCCCAATGCCAAAAATGAATCAAACACATAGTAGGTTCTCAAGATATATATTTGTTGAATGGATGCAGAAATTTTTGCTGTTTGCTACAGTTTTGTTTAAATACAAGAGCATGTCCCTAAGCTAGCAATCCAGGCCTAGATAATGACTCCCATCTCATCCCACTATTTAGCACTGACCTGGAACTGCAGCTGGTATCACAGAACAGGGGATGGTCATGAGCTCTGGAGTCAAGGATTGTTAAGGATTGAGCCCCAGAATGGCCAATGTCCAAGTCTATGGACACTGTAGGCAAGTCATATTATTCTTTATATCTCAGTTTCCTCATATATAAAATGGAGATAACTTGTGGGATTGTTGTAAGAATTGGAAATAATATAGATAAGTGATTGGCACATAGTAGGTGCCAATGGTAGTGGTGGCAGATGTGGTTACTATCCCCTCCAGTTCTCCTGGGATTTCTTTTACTGGTCTGTCCCATGGCCAGTGACAGACTGGGATGGGATTGCAAAATTCTGCTCCCTTGCCTCAAGGCAGGGCAGACTCTGGGGAGTCCTGCACCAGGGGCATAGGACTTCTGTTTCTGCACATCTCCCTGCAAGCTAAAGCTAATCCTTGCCAGATGCCACCTCCTTCCCCTTCTGTATTCTGATTGCTCCATCCTTATCTGTCTCTCCTGGGAGCAATGCCTCCACAAATCCTGGGTACACAAACTCCCATCTCAGGCTCTGCTTCCAAGGAAACCGACTAGGGCAGTGGATATCACCTTTTGTTCTACTGAAGGACGTTTATGGGGTTTATAACTTTGGCAGCTATTTTTTTTCCTGGTAATGTTAAGCACATTAATTATACCTATTTGCTTATAGTAAAAACCATAGGTAGAAGTGAGAATTATTATAATATTTTTGCATTAGTTTCATGATGATCAGAGGAGCCACTTACTATTAGGAGACGAAAGAATGAAAAGGAGAAGTAGAGTAGTTACATTTTTCATTGGAGGGATATGGGACAAGCTCCAGAACTTAAACGTTAAGGCCGTTCTATCCTCTGAGGACGTATAAGGCAGTGATAAGATGTACCTCAGCCTCAGCTATCCTGCAATCCGGCGGCCACTGCCGCTCACTGCTGAGGACTGGGAAGAAATCTGCAACATCTCTCTGCCTCATTTTTTGTCATTTGTAAAGTGAGAAAAATAATACAGAGTTGTTGAGTGAAATAAATGAAATCTTGTATGTGAAAGAGCTTGGCGATTATAAAACACCTCATAAAGGTGAGGTGTTTGGGAGGATAAAAGTGACACTCTGGTTAGTTCAGGAATTGGAAGTAAAGGCATTAATATATTGACCAAAAGTGCGAGCCTCTTTATGTATACACAGAGATAGGGAGCCTTGTGTTAGAGCTATGTGCATTGTGTTTTAAAGAAGTTATTTTGTGGAAAACATTTTTTATACTTAAATAACAGCAAAATAAGTTAGAAGTACTTTGTAAATGATAAAAAGTATATGTATACACTGCAAAAAGTGTGTGTATCTACACACACACACACACACACACACACACACACACGCACACATACTATAGCTCCAGTGACTTCTGAGAACTATTTGGGTGAGTTGAAGTAACAGTATTTCATAGAATTTATTAGCAATAGAAAGTCCCCTAGAGCTGCCTACATAAGGCTTTAATTATTCAAAGATTGCACTTTGGCACCTCAAACATTGCCAAACCAAGAAATAAGAAAAAATGAACACGTTTCTGGTGCAAAGAGAGACATTTTGTGCAGGAAGCGGCAGTGAAAATGGGAACCCAAGACTTCGAGGAAGCCACCACTTCAAGGTAACTTAGAGGCCTGGGAACAAGTTCTTCCCTAGAGAGAAGGAGAGAAGCACTTCAAAGGGATTGGGACAAAGCCAAGAAGCAAAAAAAAGAAGGGATGGGAAACAGAAAAGTAAGATGAGCAAAGGAAAGCAGGTGAAGAAAGGGTCAGAAAGTGGCCCACAGTGACAGCTGGGAGAAGGCAGAAGAGGCAAAGGGACTTGGGTGGCTGCAAAACATTCGAGTGCAACAGTGAGGTGGGGAGGCCAGGCTTGAAGCTGGACCAGGTCATCAGTCCCCAGTGAGCCCTGCAGGCAGCTCTGCCATGGGCTGAAGGGTCCTTTAGTATCTGGCCTCCCCAGGTAGCCCACCTGCAACATTCAGGACAAAAGCTGCTGTTTTCAAGTGCCTTTTTTGGTCCTCCAGATAGAGTTATAAGTCCCTCTCCACTGCCACCTCTGCAGGTCTCTCACTGCGCTTATTCTAAGATGCTTCCACTCTCCTCCAGTATTGCCTGTGAGAGCCCGAGGGCAGGCTGTGTTCATCGCCTCGGTGCTTATAACTCGGTCCGGCATACGCCGTGCTCCCAGCGATGGTTAAGTAAAACCTGTTTAAGAAGGCGGGAGACTCTTCATCCAAAACTGCACCATTTCAATGGCCCAGTACGTAGAGGGTTAAGGTATAAGTTGTTCAAAGGACTTAAGTTTCCATCTATTTTTGAGTGTGCCAGACTCTGTTCTGGGCAATGCCGAGCCCAGAACAAAGTCCATAATAAAGCTGATGATAACAATGGGTAACATCAGGTCACACTTGCTCTGTGCCAAGAGCTGGGCTAAGTGCCCTGTATATACTATTAGTTCATTCTCACAGCAGCTCTCCGCCCTCAAGGAAGGCAGAGCAAGGCAGATAAATACATTACTAATAAATGACAAATAAATTATAATACAATGCAGCAAGTAATATAAAAAATGTGAGAACCAGGGACTGGGAGTGAGTTATTTTGTTGCATTTGGGGAGGGTTTCCCCTAGAACGAGCTTCCAGGTAATGATGTCTGTGTAATTTTAAAGTTATTTATTTCTCATGGAGACAAATAGTCCAAAATAGACGAGGAAACGTCCTTTCTTGTGTGTTAGGCTTGCAAAAAAACAGAATAAAGCTCAGCCGTATATTTTATCCCACTGAAAAGCAAAAGCTCTCCATTACAATCTTATTATTTGGGAAGGATATATGAATTGCTTAAAGGTGCAAATATTATTTATGATGCTTATATTTAACTGGAACGATAGTAAGTATTATTACTCTTATTTCTCCAGTTGATTATAGATTGGTATTAAGGCATGACTATAAAGCTCTTTGGATAAATCATTTTAATTGCCTAGTAATATGAGTGTTCATGTTAATTAAGTAGATATTTTACACATGGCAATGAGAATTCATTTAAGCTTTTTCTTTGGAAAGACAGCCTCATAAAGTGCCCTTTGTGGAATAACTGACTTTCCTATTGTCAAACTGAGTACCATGCAACTATTTTAAAAATTATATTAAAACATTTAATTTTGCTCTTAAAATATAGAGCTGCCTAGCAGAAAGTGGGCTCCAAATTAGCTAGAATGTGTAAGGTTTAGTCACGCTGTGCTAAGCAGTGTGGTGTGGTGGGGAGGGGGCTGATGTGGGTTAGGGACATGCCCGCTCTAGTTCCTTCGCTTCTCTGCTTTGCTGAATGGTCATAAAAAACTCATTCTGGTTCTCTGGGCCTCAGTTTCCTCCCCTGTTAAAGGTAACATTTAGACTCTAGTTCTAATGGTCTTTTATCTGCTACTAAGTCCTAGCCTATGACCTGGCTTTTGTCCGCCTCTCAATTTAAATCCAGACTCATGATGTCCTTCCTGGTAGACATCAGAATAGGAGCGGCATGTCCTTCCTGTGGCAGTCAGGATAGAGGAAAAGGCACGACTTTGGAGATTCCAACAAGAAAGTTGCTCTGTGTTATCTTGGAACTTAGACATGTATTACAAATTGACGTTTATGTGGTTTTTAAAATGATGTACATTATGTTAAAAATGTATAGAAGTGGCAAAATGTTAGAAAGTGGTGGTAAAAAAAGGGGTCTTTTAAATTTTCTTCTTAATGCTGTTATATTATTTTCAAATTTTCTGTAATGAGTGTATGCCACATACATATATATATATGTATATATTCAGGAAAAATAAAAACACTTTTTAAAAAACAAGTGTTGTTTATGCTCATAAAGTTCCATCAGTGTACCAAACCCCACCCAACACTTGTTTCTGACTCTGTGTATGACTTTTTACTTTTATAAACACTATAATTGGCAGGGACAGACCAGTACCTCAGGCAAAAAGGATGAATTAGAAGTTACCAAGATTACTGCTGCCAGGCCAGGCTTTGTTCTTAAAAGCCCAAGCTTCAACCAATTTGAATGAACACTTTATTAAAGAAGATACACAAATGGCAAATGAGCACATAAAAAGATGCTCAACATTATAGCAATAATTCAAAAAATGCAAATTAAAATCACAGTGAGATACCACTGCACACCAACTAGCATGGCTAGAATAAAAAAGACTGACCAGACCAAGTGCTGGAGGAGAGCAGAGGCGGGAACCCTCATACACTGCTAGGGGGAACATAAAATGGTGCAGCAGCTTTGGAAAAGTTTAGCTGTTTCTTTAAAAATGAAATATATACTTACAGTAGGACCTAGCAGTTTTACTTCAAATATATTTCCATACAAACACATTTGTATGCAAATGTTCATAGCAGCACTATTAATAATAGCCCCAAACTTGAAACAAACCAAATGGCCATCAACAAGTATGTGGATAAGCAAACTGTGGTATATCCATCCAATGGAATAACTCAGCAAGGTTAAAAATAAAAAAGAACAAACATGTGACAATGTGGATGAACTTCCAAAACATTGCAATAAGTGAAACAAGCCAGATGCATAAGACTGCATATGATTCCATTTGTATAGAATTTCTTCAAAATGATTTCTATCAAGACAGTGGTTGGTTGCTTGGGGCTGGGGGTGTGTGTGGATGTTGGCTGTTTAAACCAATCTCAGTTCCCAACTTGTCAGTCATGGCATTATAGTCTCAGAGTGACACAGGCCTTCAGGATTATACATCCCACTCCCACCCTGTGCAGAAATACCTAAATAACCCTTGACATCACTTCTTGGCCTTTTAGCTAAGATCAAGTGTAGTATCTATTCTTACCAGTTTGATAACCCTTGACTGGTGGTCAGCCACTCTCAGTGAGAACATATGCAATGACAGGGAGCTCATCATTATACAAGGGAACTCACTCCATATTTGGACAGTTTTGTTAGAAAGTTTTTCCCTCCCTAACATCTATCAGTTGGCTCACTTCTGCCCTGGCAAACAGAAGAACATGAAGTAATGCGTGGGGGTTAGGGAGAGGTAATAGAAGTGTTCTAAAACTGTATTTTGTTATTAAAACTCATTGAACTCAAAAGGGTTAAAATTTATGGTATGTAAAGCATACCTCAATAAAGCTGTAAAAAATTTAGATCAAAGATGACCTAAGATAGCCTTCAAAAAAAAAAAAAAAATGTTGGGACATCTAAGATTTTCCCTGCTTGTTTATGTGAAGTTTACCTGCCAAATGATTTCTTGATGGCTCAAGGAGGCATGATGAAGATAGTGTAGGCTTTGAGATGAGTTGTCCATGCAGCTGTCAAGGAGGATATAGCTGCTCTGATTTGGAAGTGAGTACACTTCAAAACAGACCTCTTCAGTTATTGGGGGGGAAATAAAAGCAAATACAGGAGTCTGAAAGGTTCCAGACCTCGGTTTTTCCAACTGACCATGAAAAAAGAATGGTTAGTCTGTTATAAGTGTTTTACATGGGTTCTTTCATTTTGTCCTCACAACTCTGTAAGTACTATCATCATTCCCATTTTGCAGATGAGTAAAGCGAGGCACAAGGAAGTCACCTGTCCAAGGTCACACAGCCAGTGAGAGGCACAAGTTGGGCTTGAACTCAGGCAGTCTGTCCCACCATGTCCTTCCCAGCTGCTCCCCACTGCAGCCGCAGGTGGAGTATAAGCGCTGGCTTATCAAACATCCATTGCTTATCCTATTTTGGTCACACCGACTGCATGCTGCTGCCAATCATCCGCTGTTGCAGACAGCAAGGCCTGGGACTATGACTTGGTTAAAACCGAGCAAATGGTCTCCCTTTGTGGGTTGCTTTCCTTTCTGCATACCGCTTTTGGTACTCCCTCCAGAGAAGTACTTTTATGTTCTCAAAGTAGTTAAACATTTAATTTTCTGTTAATGAACTTAATGCAAAACTAGAACTAAAGGTGAGCTGGTTGGATGAGTGCAACAATTAAGTGTGTATGTTAGACACATGTTCTAGATGGGCTATTTCCAGACTGAGTTTAGCTCAGTGATGTGGTAATAGTCTCTCTTTAGCCTCATGTCAGAGCTGGAGCCAAGCATATGGGCTGTCTTCGTGGATAACTTAGACTGAACTCCACAGCAGAAGGGGTGGGAGCAGATTGGCTTTGTTGCCGAGACCTGCCACGTATTTGCATAACTAAATTGGCAAGATCTTCTTAGGAAAGGCTGGCTGGCCACTTGTCCCAGAGTATCATAAAGTTGATGATTCAAACAATCTCAATTCCCAAACCCGTCAATCATAGAATTACAGCCTAAGAGTGAGAATGCGCTACAGGATTATCCATCCCAGCCCACACCTTGGAAATGCCTAAATAGGCCTTGACACATGGTCTCCCAGTCTCAATTAGAACATATCCAATGACAGAGACCCTTTCACTCTACAAGGGAACTCGTTTCACTTTGGACAGTTCTATTAGAAAGTTCTCCTTTCCTAACATCTGTGAATTGGCTCTTTTGCCCTGGAAAGCTACATAGCTGTGCTGTCCAATATGGTAGCCACCAGCCAATGTGGCTATATCAAGCACTTGAAATGTGGCTAGTCCTCATTGAAAGCTCACACTGTAAGTGGAAAATTCACACAAGATTTCAAAAACTTAAGAAAAAACTTTATACTGATTAAATGTTGAAATAATTTTTTTGATATATTGGGTTAAATGCAATATATTAAAATTAGTTTCACTTGTTTCTTTTTATTTTAAAATGTGGTGACTAGAAAATTTTAAATTACATCTGTGATTACTATTTCTACTGGATAGCACTACTATAGAGTTATAAGTCTGCACCTTCTTTCAAATGGCAGTCTTCAGATTTTTGGAGGACAGCTATCATGTTTCCTTTAAAAATTATTTTTAGAGTAAACCTCTCAGGTTCCTTTAAATGTTCTTTATTTAACGTAATTTCCTTCACCATTAAATGAGTTCCAGTTTTTCAGTCTCTACATTAAGCTGAATACTATAAACCGAAGAGTATAATTAAGATATATCAAGCCCTTTAGGGCTATTATCTCTGTTTTAATACTTTACTTTTGTTAAAACAGCTGGTTTGCTGTAATTTGTATGGCCAATTATACCATTCAAGGGTCCTTATCTTGGGGTCTGTGACCCTTGCGTGGTCATAGATGGACTCCGGGGGGAGTCCATGATCCACTTGAAATTGTAAACAAAACTTTATAACTACGGGCATGTCTATGAGATAGTGTTTAGCTTTACAGGTTTTCAAAGAGGTCTGAGAATTTAAAAAGTTAAGACCCATAAGATTGTATTGAGGCTACAGTCACTTAAAACTCTTGGGAGTTTTTTCCCCGTCACAAAACTATTTTCAATCTCAGTCTCCCATACTCCTATACTTTTGCATTTGATTTTATGAAATGAATGATTTTATGTTTACCCCTGTTAAGATTATTCTTATTCATGTCAGCTTGTTATTTTAGTTTATTGATACCGTTTGCCTCTCTGGGTTTATCTGACGTTGAGGAAACTAGGCTTCTGTCCCAGCTTTGTCACACCTGCCATTTTGATAAGCATGTCTTTTGTGTCTTCATCCATCATTAAATGAAATTTTGAACTGGATAAACCATAGATAGCACTTGGGAGCCTGCCATAACAACCGCCCTTCGGGGAGGGCGGCAGGCAGTGATTGATCAAACAGTCGACATTCTTTGGGGAGAGTTGTTCAACCAGCTACAAATCTACTCAGCCCCACTGGCATTCGTGTCTTCAACTTGTCCAGAAGATGTCAAATTCTTTGCTGAAATCAAGATATATTTTTTTGTCTAAGGTGTTCCCCTGATCTTCCTGACCTGTAAGCCTGTCAAAGGAGGAAATGTGACTGGTTTGGTGAAAGACTGATTTGGGGAACCTATGCTGGCTCTAGGTGATCACTGCTCAGTGTTTTTTTTTAATAGTTGATTCCAGAATCTTACCAGAGGTTTGACATCAAATGTGCTAGGCTGTAGTTTCTGGAATCTACTTCCCCCATACTCTAATGACTTTCTGAAAATTGGAACAATTGTTTTGATAAAGGCATGGTTGAAAAAATTAAATTTACATTGGAATGAAAATGAGAAACAACAGGCTTTTAAATTAGCTGGGCCACAGTAATAAAATGGTGATGATGAGTAACAATGCATTAAGTCAAAGGAAAAAGTTACAAGATATCAGGGGCCTGGGGCCGGGATACAGACACTATCTATCACTCTAATATATTCTATCCACCAATTTAAGCCAATTGCTCCCAAAGTAGTTAAACTTGTTTATCCTAATTTGTTCTGTTGACCCTGTGTTTTAAGATTCTGAGAACTATTATCTTTGAGATATCCGTAGTTTGTTTTAGAATTTAGAATAGCTAAATGCTTTTCCACTAAAAATCATAAATATTTTCTCTTTCATCAGCAAAAGTAGGTGTCAGGATGTTTCTTATGCTCAACTCTCAGAAGTTACAGAGAAAGCCAAGACTCAGCCCCCAAAGACCCAGTGGTTCTCAGCTTTGGATGCACATTAAAATCACCCGGACACTTTCAAATCCTGGTGCCTGAGTCATACACACCCCCCAGAGGTTCACATTTAATTGATCTGGGAGTAGTTGGGCATCAGAAATTTTAAAATCTCTCCAGGGGATTCTAATGTGCAGCCAACATTGAGAATACTGATCTAGAGCAACGGTTCTCAAAGTGGAGTTTGAGACCAGCGGCTTCAGCATCACCAGGAATTTGTTAGAAAGACAAATTCTCCAGTCCTCACTTCAGATCTACTCAACCCAAAACTTTGGAGCGGGAGCTGGGAAATCAGTATTTTAATGAGCATGTCAGGATGATTCTGGTGCTCGCTAAGGTTTGAAAACTACTGTTGTAGGCCTTTTTTCTCCTTGGATAAAGCTGCCTTGCCAAATGTTATTGACCCTAAAGATGTCTGGTCTGAGACAAAGGGAAGGCTATAGGTAAGTGAAGCAGGAAGCTCTGGGTGCTCAATTTCCCTCTCAGCCAGGGAGCTGCCCTGCAGAACGTCCTGTGGACGCTTCCATCTAGTGTTTGCACACGACTGTGCCATCCTCAGTTGAGGCGCTCATCAACCTTTGCTGGCTGCTCCGCTGTACCTGCCCTTCCTGCCATTTATTTAATTTTCTGGTGAATGGTTTTGACCCATAATGGCTCATGCAAGGTCTGCTGTGACAGTGCTAGATGGCTGCAAAGAAACGCAGGAAGAACACCACCATGGGTAATAACACACAAGTTTTATAGCCATTGGAGGCACTCAAGGGAAAGAGAAAGTAACCATCAGCAGGCAATTAGAAATTAGTGGAAGATCTTAGGCATCATGCCTGAGGGACAGGTTGTCTGAAGGTGGTTGGAAGAAACTTTTTGGCCCAGATCTGCACTGTCTGTGGCTGTAGAGCCACATGTCGTAGCAAAAGAAGGCAGCCCCCACAGCCAGGTTGGCTTTGGAAGAACCTGCAGCCATTTTTTGGCTCATCTTTCTGGCGGTGTGACCCTGAGTGGCTCACATAATTTCTTTCAACCTTAGTTACTTCATGTGTAAAAACAGGGACAATAATACCTACCTCATGGGGTTGTTGTGAGAATTGAGATACTGTATGTGAAAATACCCTACAGAGCCATAGTAAGTAGTGGTTATTCAGTTACTCTCTGATGCATCCTCCCACCCCCCAAATTATAGTGTTGTCTTTAGTGAGTTTTTCAAAACTAGGACTCAGTAAAACTATGGGGATGATTTGTCCATAGATCCTCATTAGATCCTGGTTCCAAAAACTTCTTTTTCCTTATGGCGTCTTTCTTCTCCCTCAAGCTAGGACCGTGGCTTCTCCTTACCCTCCTGCCAATGTGTTTATCAAGATTAGGGTGAACATGACTTTGAACTACTTCATGTGTTAGTGTCTTCAGAGTTCGATGCAATTTAACAGTATTTAAACATCTTTTAACCGGAAGGAGGGAAGGGAACCCATACGTATTGAGTGCCTTTCTCATAACAGATAATTTGCTTTCATATTCGTATCTATTTAATACTCAAAAGAGGTGCTACTATCATCCCCATTTTAAAGGGGAGGAAACCAATGATAGTGAAATCTAACACATTAACTGCCAAACTAGAAAAAAATTTTTTTTTCCTTGGGGCCATGGTGTTTTATTACAAAAATAGAATAAAAACTTTGAAAACAATGATCCTTTCTAATTTACTGAAAAATGAAATTTATTGACTTCTATTCATTTAATCCATGTTTTAGAATTTGTCAATATTAATTGTAACAATAAGAACATCAACAAGTAAGATTTTCACTAACCAACTGCAGGGTTTTGCCCAGGTTTTTCTTCACAGGGCCCTGGGCTCAAAACTAGTGCGAGTTAAATACAACTCACATGGCAGTTAAGAAACAGTCAGACTATTGGGAAATGGAGTATTCTTTCCAGAGCCCCTCCAAATATCATGTAGATTTCAGACTTTCGTTTCCCATAGGGCTAGCATTATCAACTGGAAGAAGCAAACAGAAAAAAGTTTGTTTTCAGATACATGTTATATCTCTGCCTAATTGTAAGGCAATACAAAACTATTGGAAATAGCCCATAAAACACATTCCTCTACCCTCATGGTTGAATAAAACCAAGAATACCCCAGCGGAACGAGCCATATAGATTTGTTGATTGGTCAATTCCTAATAAAATTTGACTTTTTCTTAACCCACCAGAGAAAATAACCACTCCTAAGTACAAAATGGAACTGGAGTGAGGTATATAATTTCTCCCCAAGAGGAAATTAGTAGTGGTTGAGTTTTGCTTATCTCCTGTTACATTATGTTTGGTCAAGGTTCTCCAGAGAGACAGAACTGATAGGAGATACAGAGAGATACAGTATATGTGAAAGTATTTATTAGAGGAATTGGCTTGCTGGATTATGGAGGCTGAGAAGTTCCACCAAAGACAGGGTGCAAGCCAGAGAACCAGGGAAGCTGGTAGCGTGGCTCAATCCAAGTCTGAAAGCCTCAGAACCAAGGAAGTCAATGGTGTAACTCTTAGTCCAAGGTAGAAGGCCTGAGAGCCTAGGGGAGCCCTGGTGCAAGTCCCAGAGTCCAAAGGTGGGAGATCCTGGAGTTCTGACATCCAAGGGCAGGAAAAGAGAATTTATCCTTACTCTGCCTTTTTGTTCCATCCTCTCAGCAGGTTGGATGGTGCCTACCCTTGTCGAGTGTGGATCGTCCTTGCTCAGTCCACCAACTCACAAGCCAGCCTCCTCCAGAAACACCCTCACAGAAACACCTGGGGCAGCCCAAGCTTTCTAATCAAAAGCAAAACCACCTGGGTTTCCCTTTTAGCAAAAGCAAGATAGACTCAGTGTCTACTGAAGCAGTGAGAAAAATTAATGCAATTATTGAGAATAAATAACGTGTTTCCAGTTTTCTGAGCATCCAGTGAAGTAGACACCCCAAATCAACCACCATGCATCATTTGCATTGATGTTAATAGAGTCTGCTGTTCATTGCAGAATATTCCAGAAAACAGACACTTCTCAAAATGACAACTCATCTTTCAACCATCTCTTCTTCTCCAAAGTTTTCCTCTCCTGCCCTCACCTGAAGAATGGATCCCTCGGCCCTGGTTGGTGCTCTCATAGTGCTCATTTATTAAAAGCAACAGCACCTAAAGTGCCCAGTAGCTTCTTTGTCTCTCCCTGCCTTGTTAAACCACATACTCGTCAAAGAGAGGAGTCAGTGTCTTATTCAACTTTGCCCCTTTCTCCTGAGTTATGAAGAGAAAAAGCTAAATTTAATTTGGAACATTGCCTGGCTGTCTGGAAGAGGAAGAAATGTTGAGGGCTCGTGGGGAGCAAGGCTGTGGAGATAGAGTCAGGCCTTGAAAACCAAGCAGAAAGATTGATGCCTAAGGATGCTGCAGCAGGGCGCCATTGAAAAGTGTTGAATGAGTGGTGTGGAGATGAGGCAGAAAGACATGTGGACTGGACAGAGTGAACTGAGTGGGAGAGCGTGGAGGCAGACACCAACAAGCATGGCACCGGATACAGACGAGGGGCCGTCAGAGTTGTGTTAGGTGTCATGTACGCACGTTAACGTTGAGAAAGGAGACCCAGGGAAAACAAGGACTCGGTGAGAACCTCTTCTAGGGGTTAAGTCAGAGGGAGAGAAAAAAAATATGCCTCTGAAGCTTCTAGATCAGAAAATTAGTAGAAAGGTAGAAAAGTTGGTTGGAAAAGGGTAGCCAATTTGTGGAGTACGGAAGCTGGGGAAGGGAGTTAGGATACATTTCACTAGTTTGCTTTCTATTTCTTTGAAGCATCAAGGGGGCATACAGATCGCTTAAGATTTAAATTTTGCCTTTTCCCAAAAGCATAACAAAGGGGTGAAATAACCTCATCGCTCTTTACATTGTAAGGAGTCCTTATTTTATATGCTATCAATGTAGGCTTTAATTCTCTCTGGAAAATGAATACTCTTCTGGGTCCCAAGGGAGCTGTTCCCTGTGGCATTGGCACAGACAACCATCCAAGCTGAGTGCTTATTAGATTGGATGAAATATCGTGGAAGGTTAGCAGCCAGACATCACAGGCCACCCACTGGACATGCTGGGAATGAAAAAGAGGCCAAAGGCTGAGCGTCTTTAACTAGAAAAGTACAAGTGCAAGATTAACAATGGCAACCCCAGTGTGCGCTACCACTAGTGGAGAACGAGTGTATGGAATAACAGAGTAAGAAAAGGCAGCAAATTTCCTTTCAGAGCTCACAGTATGACAGCTTTACAATCTTCTTCTGAATGGTATCTGTATCAGTTTCCTATTGCTGCTGCTATAACAGATTACTCCAAATTTAGCGGCTTAAAATTATTTTGCCTACCCCACTACTGCAGAATTATGCTTCCAATGAAATTTCTCATCCTTCCCCTTCAGATAACCTGGCATGAGCAAGTATTAGGATCTTCATATTTGAGAACAGATCATTTCATTTTAAAAAGAACCTTAACTGTCAAAATTGTTACCTCTCCTAACCTAAAAAACAAAAGATAATTTGTGTAATGTCTTCGGAACATATTAATTATGTTCTGTTTATTAGCTGCAGTCTGACAAGGAGATACACATAAGATAGTATAGTAATAATCCGAGCACTGACATCATACTGTATTTGGTGCAAGTAGAAAAGTAGAATATTAAAGCAGGGATTTTGCAGAAGTATTTTCCAGTTTTCATTTTTCCCACTAAAATAAATCAGAAGGATGTTAACCTGAGTTCCTGTGAAACCTTTTGCCATTTAATGCTGTAATCAATTTAAACTCAAATTTGTAAACATTTCCTTGGTAAAGCTAAAATAATTTTATGTGAAAATTCAGATTGTAGCTCTCTTAGTCCAGAGATCTTTAATGTTTCAAATTCATTGAAAAATACCAAATTGGAGTTTATATAATTAAGAGGTCCCTCTTAAAATAACAAAGTATTAACATTAGTTATCTTTGAGAAGCATCTTTCATTTATTATATGAATCTGTATTTTTAAAAATAAGTATATATAACTCATAGTTTAAAAGAAATAATGATAAAATAGCACTACAGCACACATAAACACTTAGTTGCATGTTAAATCATGCCACTATGTATTAAACAGTTGAAAGATAAAGAGTATTGATGTCCTCTGAAAGCAATGCTTACCTGGCTCCAGAATTGTGTTTCTAAGTCAGATTTTTTTTTTTTAATTCAAGAATCTTGCTCATGGATACCACCTTTGCTAGTTAACCCCGTAGCCACAGACGCGATTCCCGTGAAGCTTCCCTGACTAAACCGTTCGAGTTTGAAGCCAATGGACGAAGCTACGTTCATGAGAATGAAAAAAGAGGTAAAAGAGTATGTGGCTTTTTATAATCAGTTTTTAGAATAAAAATATACGTATTACTAAAACAAAATAACAGACATAGAATGTTTGCATAGCAAGATTCCTCAGACATAATGCAGTCCTGTGAGTTTCCAGATCGTTCTTTGGAGCCCTGTGGCTTCATAGCTCATGGGTGAACCCAGCTGGTGGGAGTCATGGTCTCCTGCCTCCACTTCTATCAGAATAACTCCATTTTCTCTGATTTGCAAATTTATATAAATACATTTATATACTTACATCTCTGCCTACTCTGATCACATCCCTCCCATTTTACATAATTTTGTTGTTTACTATTTTGGGGCTGCTTTTTCCACCTTCCTAATTTAGACATTAATATTATTGTTTTATACTGTTGATATTTATTTAGATTCACCCACTTATTTGCACTTTCTTTATCTATCTTCCTTTCTGGCATCTTAGACCTTCCTTCTAGAATCATTATCCTTCTTTTTGAAGTACATACTTCAAATTTCCTTAATTGAGGGTCTTCTGGCAGTAAACTGCCTCAGTTTTAGTTTGTGCGACATGTCTTTATTTCACCCTCACACTTTGGCTATATGTAAAATTCAAGGTTGACATTTCTTTAAACATTTTGTAGACTTTATTCTACTACAGTCTGGCTTTTGCTGCTGTTGTTGAGAAATCTGCTGCTGGTTTAACTATCCTTTTATGGATCATCTGCTTTTTTCCTCAAGATGCTTTCAATATCATCTTTATGTCTTTGGTATTTTGCAGCTTCACTGAGATGAGTCTAGGTGAGAGTTTCTTATTATTTATCCTTCTTGGGACTTATTGTGCTTTCTGAATCTGAAAATTCATCTCTTTCCTGTATCCTCCAAAATTCTGTGCCATTATCACTGGCATTTTCTCTAAAATCATCATCTTAAACTCCGATTGGACATTTATCAATTTATCATTCTCTTCTCCGTTTCTCTTAACTATTCTTTCACAGTTACCATTGCTTTTGTTCCCTTTCCTCTGTTTTGGCTAATTTTTTCAGTGTTATCTTCTAGTTTACCAATTCTTTCTTCAGCATTAACTAATCCATTACATTCTCCTTGTGCTTTTAATTTTCATTTTTAGTTTTTAAAATATCTGCTGTTTTGAGAGCATCTTATTAGTTTATCAGGTTTTTTCTTCCATAAACATTTTACAGATGGTTACTTTATTCTGAATTATCCATTCCAATATTTAAAATTCTTGATGGTTTAATTCAGCTGGTGTTGTTTTTGCCGACTCCCACTCATGGGACCTGTTTCTTTACGTATTTTGTACTTTTGGATTTTATGTTCCCACTCAGCTTTACCTAGAAGAATCCCGCAAGATGTGAGTTGAGGGTGAGTCCCTAAGAGAGAGTCTACATCTACTTCTGGCAGGTCCTGCAGGTCACTACAGACCTGGGTCCACACTGGGTTAATTTGTTGGCCTGACGTTTCCTGGATTGTGCAGGTAGTATTGATTTAACGCCACACCTTTGATGGACAGGTGTGCAGTTATGAATTTTCAGGGAAGATGTAATATTCTGATCCAGATCCCAGGCTGAGACAGAAGATTTCCTTTTTATTTCTCTTTATGTGATTTATGTGGAAGATGTACCCCTTCATTATTTTGGTTTTATGTGAGATCTCAGTTCCAATTCTCTATCTTGCTTAGGCCCCAGTATGGCCATTAAAATCCAAGGCTCTTAGTTATCAAGATTGGCAAATGCCTACTGGACAGCCATAGATTTAGCTAACACCTGCTTTCCAGTTCTTACGAGCTGAACTATTTGTTTACCCTTCCTTTCTTATGAGCTCAACGATTAAAAAGATGTTTATTATATTTCATCCAGCATTTCTAGGTATCTAGTTCCAAGTATTTCTCCAAACAGAAGTTTTTCATTATTTTTCTGATGAAGAAACTAAAGCACGAAAAAATTAATTGACTTTTAAAAAGGCACAGCAAGGTGGAAACTAGAACTGAGCCTTGAAAGTCCTTACTCCTTTCTTGAGAGCACAAAATAATAATGCCTCAACTCTTAGAGTTGGCATTTGTTGTGTCACTCCTAATAACTCTCGAGGTATCTCTGAAATCAGAAGTAAATTTCTCCCAAATCGTGATAACTTGCTAAAATAAAGTGCGATTAAATCATTGTCGCAAGGTTACTTGATGTATGACAGCTGGGAGAGAAGAAGCCTGCGTCTCTGACTTTCAAGGCTGTGGTGACCCAGGGTAGAAAATTTAGTTGTAACTATTTCTTCAGGAACATTCTGGCTTCCCAGTCCGTATTGCAAACCACTGACCATGGGGAGTAACTATCTGTAGTTATTAAACAGCCATCTCTTTACGAGTCATACAGGCGTAGCTCACTTATCAATAGTACCAGCACATTCTTACGTGCAAAAGCCTCAAGTTAAGCATATTTACTGCACATTAGGAAAATAATTTGAAAAGTATGCACAGTAGTTATTCATGCATTCTCAAAAAAGTGTACATTATTTGCTTCATAAAAGCATCTGAGTAATGCTGCATAATACTGCAACTAGCAAATCTTAGGCTAGGGAAAACTGGTATGTTTTTGAGATTTTGCTATAAAGAAAAATTAGGAATTTCAATGTTCCTCTCTCAAATGACCCAGTGTTAAACAAACAAACCACCACCAACAACAAAATACACACACACGCACACACACACACACACACACACACACACACAAATATACAATTACCCCAGGCTACTGGCTGTGGTTTTGCTTTGCTTCGTTCCAAATTCCTAAATCTCCATGTAAATGGAGACCTCATGAGCATTCCAGATTTTTTCTTCATTTTAATCTTGTTCTCAGATGGTGCTCACCTTACTTAGCCTTTTTTCCAACGTAGGGAAGAAAAACGGAGTTGTGGATTTGAAACTTCCTGTAGAGGGCGCTATTGATATTGTCAACTATACTAAACATTAAAAAAAAAAAGGGTTCATAAACTATAATTTCTGCTTAGAAGTCATTAGGTTGATATTTGAGAGTTAAATTTAAACCAAAACTCTAAGCAAACTAATAACTATTAAGCCGTTTCAGACTTTTGAAACCAGCGTCCCCCGGCCCGCTTATTCAACGCTGAAGCCTGAGCGTTCCCTCTCCTCCCCCCTGTATTATTTAATGAACAATTCCTCCTCTGGTTTGTATTAACAATGGTGCTTGGAACTCGGCATCGATAACACACTGTATGCCCTGTTGTGCTACATGTTGAATGATTTGTGTGTCTTTGAGAAAGTCCAGCTTCTCCTCTTAATCTGGTATCCTGGAGGCGCTGTAATTTACTCCCACAGTTCCCTGCCATAACGTATTTCATGTCAAGTAGGAGGTTTTTGTTTTTTTTTTTTTTAACTCTTAATAGAGATATTTTCAAACAAAGACAGAGGGCAAAGAGGATCTTCTTGAGATATTAAATGAGAACACAACCGTAGCTTATTTTTCTTTTGTATTATTATGAGGCAATTGATGATTGCCTGGGGCTTTGCTGATGAATCAGACTTTTAATAAGTTTCAGTGAGAACAGTGTTCACGGAGATAAGTTAATTAATTAATTGCTCTGCTGTGTGAAAGCTCATGGAGATAGTGTTTTATTCTACTGTGCAGCCTGTTCATAAAAAGGCACACACTTCTTCACCACGCTAATGCTTATCGGCAAACTTTCACAGAAAACATTGTTTTGCTCTTTTTAAAAAAGAAACTGGGTTAATAACCTTATTAAACAGAAATGAAGTGCGTTGCTGATCACTCTTCAAAAACGGCACTGAAAAGAAATCTTTCGTTCTGGAGGCTCTAAAGTCTTGTATCCGATTGTGTACAAGGCTCTTCTAGATACTGACAGACACTTCTCTCCTTATTACTTGTAATCATGGGGTTTTGGCAAAGTAATTCTTTCTCCTCCACATCATTTGGTTGATTTCAAACCAAAAGAGTCCTTTCTCTGTCCTACCTTTACCCTGTCTGTGTGGCAGCGTTATAAGGAACTGCAGGAAAATGACTTTGAAAGCATCAGTGGGTAGTACACTGGGTTTTTCTCCTGATGGCTACATTATACATGCTTAGGAACCCTGTAAGCCCTCTAGCATTTTTTCAGTGCTATGAAGGAAAAAAAAATTCAAACAGTTTCTTAGTGTCTGGAATGCTTTCCCTGGCAATTGACAACAGAGTTCAAGTCAAGTTTATGGTTCGGACTCAAACTTAGACTTTCCTTATGTGCTTTTAACTCTTTGAAAGATGGGTGGAATACAATATAGTATGTAGTATCTCCTTCCTGCTATATTTGTTCTATCGTTGATTGAATTTTTAAAAGTCTTTGTTGATAACTTTCTTTTGTAGATTTTTTTTAAATAGAGGAGAGAAACAATCCCTCAGTCTCGTCACCTTAACACATCTGCTGTTAGTTTCTTTCAGTTAAAAATTATTCGCAGGGTAAAATAATAATGTTTGTATCATCACTTGGTTTTCTATGCTATTTCAAATTTAGTATTATATCATAATTTTATCAAAAACTTTTTTTATATGTGTTGGCATAATCTTCAGACCTCTTGTAGATTTTAGTAAGTACATTTTACACGTGCTCTCGGGAATTAGGCATTGCCTTCATTTGTAAGAAGACAATCATCATACCTCTCTTAAAGGGTCATGTATGGATCAAATGAACCCATGAGAGTAGTCTAGCCTGGCACATACACCCTCAATAGCTGTTTTTCCTTTTCCTCCATCTTCTCTCCTTGGTCATTTAATTAGATTTCATTTGTAGCTACTAATCGACCATTACATGTCATAGAATGAATCTTTGGGAGAATAATCATGTGAGTAAATAATACTTGTATTCAAAATAGTTTCATGCTTTCCGATATAATTATAGCATGAAATAAATGAAATCAGGTCACCTGGCCATTGAAGAATTGCTCACCGAAGAATCTGTGCCACCACAAATTTTGCTGTGGTATAAGGTCTACTCCAATTCTGATGATCAGTCAGTGACCTCAGTGCTTCCTTTGGTGACAACCAAGTGCCCATCAATACATGAGTGAATTAATAAAATGTGGTATATGTATACCCTGGAGTACTACTCAGCCATAAAAAACAATAGGGAATTAATACCTCTTGTATTATCTTGGGTGGAGCTGGAGCCCATTCTAAGTGAAGTATCTCAAGAATGGAAAAACAAACACCACATGTATTCACCATCAAATTGGTATTAATTGATCAACACTTAAGTGCACATAAGGAAGTAACATTAATTGGGTGTTGGGCAGGTGGGAGTGGGGAAGAGGGGTACAGTGCACACTGTCTAGGGGATGAACACGCTTATAGCTCTGACTCGGGTGGTGCAAGGGCAATATATGTAACCTAAACGTTTGTACCCCCGTGATATTCTGAAATTAAAAAAAAAGTCTTGCTTTCAACCCAATCTAAGTATTCTCATGGCCTCTGGGAGGGATTGGATGTGGTTCTTCTTACCAAATACCAGAACAACAAATGAATTCTTCCATCTCTGTTTCCTTTTTTTCACTTCTGTTTTTCTACCCCAGTGTTCTTTGCTCTTTATCTTCCATGTACTAAGAAGCAATTTTATTTTTTATGTTTTTGGGTCTGCTTCCCAGTAACCTTTGCTTTCCTAGACAGGGTCCATCAGGAGGGCATCCTTTTTCCTAATGTGGCTTTTCTAGGTATGTCAAAGAATGCTCTTCTTCTCCCTTTTCTTGATCAGAGGGGCTGCACTAAGCCTCAGAAGATCCTGGCCTCTGGGACTCAATGTAATGATTGCCTCTTTGATTCTCCTCAAGTGGCTGATTCATTGTACATGTCATGGCCTTGCTTCTGACAGCCCAGGTTTACGTGGGATTACATTTCATGGGTTATGCAATATTGCTCTTATAGGGTTTCACTCATGGGTCTTTCTAATTCACTCTTGCCCTTGACTGATGACAGATCAATATTTCTGCTGCACATTTACCCTTCCTAGAATCTTAGAATTTCAGTATAGAGTGATCTTGTAGTTTATCTATTCAGATTCTCATTTTTATAGGTACAAAAATGGAGGCCAGGAGAGCTGATGAGATTTGCTAGGTACAGGTGACACCTCAGTCCCATAACTCAGACTTTGTCTGTCTCATGACACAATTTCAGCTTAGTGAGGTCAGGTTTAATGTCACTTCAGACTCTCTTTGTTTACTTATTTATATTTTTTAATTAAAGCAATCTCCCAATGCACAGAGTAGCAATGTTTTTTAGCCAGGAAATTTCAAGTAATTCTATTGGACCTGACTCTCCTTTCAGAATCCTTATTTCCTCAGACTCTGCATTTCACTAAGCAACAAGATAAAGGTTTAGATTTTCAAATATCTCTCCTTCTATTTCTTCTTTCTGCTACATTTCTACCCACTTCCCGACTCATTTGAACTCTTCTTGTTTATTTCTGGATATTCTGGTGATTGATTATGGATTCTGGTCTCATTGCTGTTCCTGCTGGATCTTAACCACCTGTTCTCTGTCCTGCCCTAGTCTTACTGTAGTATAAATTCAGGTCAACTTTTGGCTTCCAGTTTGATATGCAAAGAGTTTGGAAGTCATTACTCTCATCCTCACCACGGCAACTCGACAACTATCTAACAAGTAACAATTTGTTCAAAATAATAATAGAAACAGTGTATTGGGTGATTATAGTCTAGGAATAAGTAAAAGGAATGACAGAAACTTTGTAAGAGATGAGAGGCAGGGATTGAGAATTCTCTGTGGTTGCATACCTGGACTACCTGTGAAGTGGGATAGTGTTAATGTTTACTTGAATTTGTTGTAAATGTATATTGTAAACTCTAAGGCAACCACTAAGATTTTCTGAATAAGAAGTATAATTAATATGTTAAGAGAAGAGAGAAAGTAGAATAATATAAAAAGCTCCACTAAAAGAAGAGAAGGTAGAAAAAGAAGGGAAGACCAAAAAAAAAAAAAAAAAGAGAGAGATGTTAATCTAATGACATCAGTAATCACTTTAAATGTGAGTGCTCTAAATAAACCAATTAAAAGATGGGGATTGACAGAGCAGACAAAAGAAATAAGATCAAACTATATGTTGTCTACAGGAACTTACTTAAAATATAAAGACACATAAAAATTAAAAGTAAAGAAATGGGGAAAGATTTCCCATGCTAATACTAATCAAAAGAAAGCTAGGGTAGCTGTATTAATTTTGGATGAATTAGTCCTTAAGAGTAACATAGTCCTGTGGAGGTCTAGGTATTCTTAAGAAGCCTTTGCTTTCTTCTCAGATAATTCACAGTAAGAGAGTCCCCTATCTTCTGATATTCAGCACAAATTTCACCCACATTTAACAGCATGCCCATTGTAATTCAGTGATACGCATACCTGCTGAGTGTGTTGAGTGTTCGGGTCTGATTTGGCTTCACCACAGGTAGAGCAACGTTGCTCAAAAGTTTGTAATGAAAAGAGGGCCATTTGGAAATTCATCTTCTAACCCTTGAATTTTAGTTATTTATTATTATAGAGGAAGAATAAAAGAATTGTCCTATTTTTCTGTTATACTTTACCACATATGTTGGTTTTATACTTTCTTTGAATTGGAGTCACTTCTATGTATTTGGACAGATTCATCAAAGTTATCTTCCTTTCTATCTTGAAAGCTTATCTTTCTTCCCTGAAGAGGGAGGAAGACCATAGTTACTTCCCTGGCAGGGGAGGGGGCGTGGGTCTTAGGAGAAAATTATTTGGAGGTTTCTAGATGAAATTCACTATGTACCTGAGAATAATGTCTAATTTTTCCATGCAGAAGGTTTTATATTAGGTTCTTCGTTTAAACAGAAACCATTTTAAATGATGTCTGTTGATCTCATCATAATCTCAAATTCCAAGATTCAATTATCTTGGGGTACTCACCTAGTTTCAAGGGGAATGAGCCCATTCCAATGTAGAATATAGCCATTTCCATTAGTGGTCAAGGGCAATTTTTTTCCACACTGATTTGACAGTATGAACTTCCCTTTCATACAGTCCTCATTCCAGTGACATGATTTAGGGTGGGTGAGGATGAACATTTGTTAGGAACAAAGTAAGGGAAGAAAGAGAGGCCCTGCCTTCTCACTGATCTTCCTGATGTTTCTGTTTTCAATTTTCCTTCATGCTACAGCCTTAGTGCATGTCAGGACAAGGTTGGTGTTAACCCAGATTCCCCCATCCCTTTCTTTTTCCAACTGGCTCCGTCGGGTAGCAAATATCTGACTTGCAGTATTCTCCACGTTGCGACAGGTTGGTTTACATTGTGTACTACATGCAGTGGGACATGCTCCAGTTACAGAGAACATCCTAAATAGGCCTCCACTTTAATAAAGGCTTAAAACCTTTTTATCTTAGTGGGGCCAGAATCCCAACCCAAAGGAGGTATTCTATGAAATGGTCTGCAAAGTAGGGCAAAGAGTTCCTTTTCCAACCTTTTTTTCCTGTAGCAACTCTAGGCAAATTCCTCAGAAATCAGATTGGCAAGGGAAAAGAAAGGGTGGGCTGGAACCCTGGAATTTGGGCTTGCTGAATGCATGCCATTCCCTTGCCACATAGTACAAATCGACGCCAACTGCAGAAATAAAGATCTAAGTCAGAAGTGCAATGCAGACACAAGGCAATCATCAGCTCAATTAAACTAGTTATTCCACAAATCACCTAGAAACAGCAGGATTGCCAAACAATCTCCAGCCCCTGAAACATTTGCAAATGAGCATGACGACTGAGATTTTTCTTTCTTTGTAGCCATACACTGTCACATTCTAATGATGAATTATAGACATGGGCTTTTGGCAGCAGACTGTGGCAAACATGATTCTACACTTATTTTCTTTTAATCAGAAGATACAAAGGCTTATAGACATGGCACTCTGCCTAAGAAAGAGTTAGATAAAGCTCTGGAAAGAAGGATGTGGGATGAGAATATACATATACTTTACCTTCCTTTTGGATGCAAGGCAGATATGCTTTTATTGTTGTAAGATACATTATCCTTTGTTTTATTTTAGATGGTATTTTTGCACCTGTTGGGGATGTTTATAATAAAATATAAAACTAGCTGATATGGCATATGTATCTAATTCTATAATATATACTAATCTATATCAGTGTCATTTAAAAATTGCAAATTAAACATATTTTTTCATAAACTAGTAATATAATCTCTTGATGTCATAAATATGAAAGTAACATGTTATTTATACAGTCATGATGTCAGGAAGATATTATTTAAGTACTTAATGGGATCAGAGGCTTAGCGCACAGGAAATATATTTTTTTCTATGTGTTTCCTGTGTCTGTTTTACTTAGTTTCATCATTTTAATTGCAATTTCTTTTTATTTTTAAAACAGGACCATAACTCTTGGCTGCTATTATTTCTTTTTCATTATGGCAAGTTAAAAAATACCAGGTAACACTGTAAGGATGAAGCCATAACTTCGTGTCTTCTTTGTGCCTGTCTCAGTCTATCTCTTCCTCTCCTTTTGTCTCCCTGTTCCTTCTCCTACTCCTTATACTCTGGATTAATTAGCCTTTTTTCATTTCACTAGGCTTTGAGTATAAAAAGAGGAAAAAAAAAACCCGGGTCTCTTTTTATATGAATAAATACAGATGGCTTTATAATACATTTTAAATGCCCTGAGGCTATATAAATATTTTCTTGAGGAGTTTTTTTGTTCATGGACAATGCCTTGCATTAGAGGTTAAATGATATGTAGAAAGTGATTTCTCGAGAAAAATGTATTTTAAAACAGCAGTGTAATAAGTTGAAAATACAGAGAGAGAAAAATCCAACATGTGGATAAGGAAAAAAAAAGTCCAAAGCTTTGGTTTAGATCCCATATGTGTGGATGTGTGACATCCTTCAGTGGGATAAACAGTGCCTGGTGGCTGATTTACAGAGTGGTGTTCCTCTCCAAGAAGGCAGCCATTCACCCCTTAACAACAGAATGAGTGATGGCAGCTGTATTCCAGAAGGATCTATTTGGGGAAACAAAACTTGGGATAGGGCGGGATTGACATGAGATGATAAGGAGATGTAAGGATCCCATCTGTCTGGCTCTCCTGGAGTAGACAGCATCTCCCTCTCTTCCAGACTGTTGGTATTGAGGATTTGCATCGAGAAAACCCACACAGGCCACACAGCTGCCCCTTGGTCAGTTTATTTGGACTAGTGAATCACTGGCATCTTTTAAGAGTAATTAAAGTCTTATATGAGATATCAAACAGATAGAAGTCTGTCTTATAAGCAAAACTGAAATTGGTGGTTTCTACGTAAAATCCTACAAAGGGAGGACTACACCACAAATGCAAGAGATTTTAACAGCAGGATTCACACTCATAAACCATAATAATAGCAGCTAACCTTGGTTACCATGAACCACTGAAGGTCTGTCTCGCACATCTCATTTAATCGTGACAACCCTGTGAAGCCGGTAGCATTATCACCTCTTCCATTCTACAGATGAGAAAACTGAAGTATATAAAGAGAGATGTATTGGCTTTTGCCTATATAGCTAGTAAGAGGTGAAACTGGGATTCTTCTTTTTCATCATCTTTTTATTGAGGTAAAATATACATAACATAAAATTTACCATTTTAACCATTTTAAATGTACAATTCAGTGACACCAAGTACATTCATAATGTTATATAACCATCACCACTCCCAATTTCCAGAATTTTTTCATCATCCCAAACAGAAACCCTGTAGCCATTAGACAATAACTCCTCTTTGCCCCTCCCCTTGGAACTGGGACTTGAACTCATGAAACTAGGGTTAAAGCACCAGGCTCTACCACCTCCGATGGTCCCACCATTTTCTCTCTCATTGTGCATTTGAATTGATCCCAGGTTTTAGTGTTTGCTTTTTGTGTCAAGCCTCATGAGTAGAGCCCTGGGTGGTGAAGAAATAGCAGCAGCCATAGATTACTTCCAGCATATTGTAGACTTTGTGGCAAAGGTGGAAGTCAGGGTGCAGGTCAGCCTTAGCATTGCTAACTTGGTACCGCTCTACTCGCCTGTGGTAGTTCTAACAACTGAACGCGAAGGCCATATTTTCTATCCCATATCAGTGGAATCATCATGGACTTCAGGTTCAAAAATCAATCAGTTTTATGTACTGCTATTTTCATAGCTAATATGGAGAATATATACTGCTTTATAGTAAATAGCCCTCTGGACTTGTCAGTATCTTTCTAAGCTCTCTTTCATGCCTAAATATTGAAAAGTTTTCTCTTGAGATTAAAATAAGATCATGCAACTGTATTATTTGGTAATATCAGCCAATTAATATTTTTTTCTTCCTGTCTATTGTTCTATTATACATATCTAAGACCACATTATCATTGTGCAGTTGCTGAACTCAGAGC
>NW_012140080.1:4727576-4729135 GCF_000956105.1 Propithecus coquereli
GTTTGTCTTCTCTGGAAAATTCAGCATTTGGAGTATCCCTCCAGCCTCTAGACCAGCAGCCTCTGCCTTCTCTGCCTTTGCCGATCTGTCTTCTCAGTGGAGCTAAGGAAGTCAGAGCCAAGTTCAGCAGCTCACTCCCATAATAAGTGCTCAGGCTGGGCTGCTGGCTCTCTAGACCACAGTCCCCCAACACGCATGGGGCTGTGATGTGCCTGGGGCACCTGTGATGGCCAGGATCTTGCTCTGCAGGGCCCTCTGATCTTCATCAGACAGGTCTACTGCTCCCCTCCACAAATGCCGGAACCAGCCCAGGAGGGAATATAACTCCCAAACTCCCAGCAAAATGATCACAGAGAGGAACAGCATTTTTCAACCTTTGTGTGAATTTGTGTGGGTAGGATGCTCAACAAAATAAATAATGTGGTGCAAGAAGATGAAAGGAGAGGTGAAGTTTCTTGAAATAAAGACCACAGCAGGGCGTGATGGACAATGGGAATCCTTGAGTCAGACCTAGGTTTGGAACCCGGCTGCCTTTCTTATTAGCTGTGTGACCTCGGTTGAATTACTTAGCCTCTCTGAGCTTCGATTCTCCCATCAATAAAACAATGATAATAATACCTTTCACCCAGAGTTGTCAGGATTCAACAAGATGAAATATGTAACAGGCTTCACCCAGAGTTGGTGCTCACAAATAACAGCATTCTTTCCTTCCCCTCAGACTTCGACACAGCATTAAATAGCCACAGCAGCCCTGAAAATAGATGGTTTTGCTAAACAACACAGGGTCCCAGTGTACTGTTTGTACTGCAGTCTCTTTAAGTGTCAAGTAAGGGCACTGTTGTAAAAGCTATAGACAGAATATCTTAAAACCAAGGTGGGAGAGGAGAGTGGGAATGGAGAAGCTTTATAATTTCTGACTCCTTCAGTGGGTAATATTCATGGTTCAGATGAGATTCAGAGTAACCTCCCAGGTTTCAAATGTTCTGTTGCCATGTAAGATGAGTAGGAATTGCTGATCAATTAGGTTTAAAAGCTCCTGAAATTTGCAGGGATCATTTAAATAAGTTACTCATAAATGTCCCTAAAGAGATGAGAATAACCTTCCACGTCAGCAGTACACGAGTTAAACATGTGGTTAACGATGATATAAAAGGAGGTGGTATGTGGCATATCAGTTCCTGTGAGATGGCGTTCAATAGTAATTTATGTGATATCAATAATGCGTTAGTCTAAATGAACCTTCCCCACATATAAAACATTCCTAATTATTGTTAAACCGTTTCTCTCCACTTACCATTGATCTTAAGGAAATGACTAAAATATTTGGAGAGTGCTGACGCAGCACTATTACTCTGGGTCATTATTCAGAGCAGGTGTCAATCTCTTTCACTTAATCCCAAAGAAGGAAAAAAAAGACTAAGTAGTTTTTCCTTTAATCACGTCTCTCTTTCAAAAAGGAAAAAAAAAAAAAAGGAAACACATTAAGATAAGTGTAACTTTAATAGGAATGTTAATACTCTCATACTCTTTGGGATAGGTGAAGCTTTTGATTTTCAGCC
>NW_012140080.1:4729185-4898402 GCF_000956105.1 Propithecus coquereli
TAGTACAAATAATACACTGCACCAATCGATTTTTATACCAAATTCTTAAATGCATTTAAAAATATTTGCATTCTATAATTGTCAAACAATGTATTTATGTGGTAGAAGAAGATACAAGAATAGAAACAAAAAATCTTAAACTATCCCAAGTCCTAAAATAAGCAATAAAAAATTTGCAAATTAAGAAATTATCAATGTTGCTTAGAAAATATACCTTACTTTTACTCTCAAATTCACTTTGACTACTTGATGTATAATTTAATGCTTAAAAAGACTATAGCTAAATTATTTAGTGATATTTGTAGAGTGTTACTTCTCTAGGTAGACATGTTTCAACACAGTTTTGATTAATGCTGAGAATTCATTTGATAATTTTAATCACAATTTATGATTAACTGATTAATGAATTAATAATTTATTCAGTAATTTAGATGTCATAAGTATCAACAAAAGGCATAATCTGATAATTGCTCATTGTGTAATTGTGCCCATTAGTAATACTAAGTCAAGAATTTGATAAGATACTCCACTCAGTTGAATTACATTTCCATAATGAGATAAATACTGGCATTGGTGTTAAGTGCCATTCTGTACTCTTCCCTTATGTTCTCTGTATTATATTAACCAACCCCCCAAATCATTGAGCTGCTCTTAAAAAAAAAAGGAAAAGGAAAAAGCTTGACATTGTGTACCTGTTTTTTTGTTGTTGTTGTTGATCAATCTTTCTATTTTTTTTAGTAGAGACGTGGTCTCGCTCTTGCTCAGGCTGGTCTCGAACTCCTGAGATCAAACGATCCACCTGCCTTGGCCTCCCAGAGTGTTAGGATTACAGGCGTGAGCCACCGCGCCCGGCCCTGACTGTCCCTTGTTAAACAACATTTTGAAGTTCATATGCATCCCCCCTGCCAATGCAAGAGCATGGTATTTCTGAGTTATACCTGTTAGGATTTCAGGATGTGATTCTAGAAACTCTAAACCATACTAAAGTCAATAATTATACAACCACTGGTGTAAAAATGCATTTGTATGTCAAGACTAGAAGGATAAATTGTGATGGCTTCAACTAGAACATCAGCCTGTATAAAATTGCTCTGTCGCCTACGAACTTAGTGCAAATTTATTTATCTAAAGGTACCATCTCTTTCAATTACAAATAGCTTATACTAAGACCTTCAATTTGAGGACTAATTGGATTTATTCCTCTATTCTAATCCATAGAACTTCAATATTACATCTTACGTGCAATTTTATGTAACTAATTATTACATAATACTATGAGCACATTCTAAATGCCAGGCACAGTGCTAAGTACTGAATTATTTTTATTAAATTCTTTCCCAAAGCTTATGAGGTACAATAGTATCTAACACATTTTTCAGTAAATACTATGTGCTAAGCATTGTTTTAAGCAGTTTATATATATTAACTCGTTTAATCCTTGCAATATCCGGGGAGGTAGATGCTGATATTATCTCCATTTTATAAATGAAAAATCTGAAGTTCAGAGAGGTTAAAAAACTGGCCATGGTCACACATCTAGGAAGTCACAAAGCTGAGGCTGTCAAATCTGCTGCTTTGCTGTCAGCATGGTGAGCGTGGAACTGGGAGCAAGGTAGACTGCATCAGTCATATGTCTGTGGGCAGGGCCCTGACACATGATTTTCCAACCCAGTGCTAACCAAAATGCAGGGCTTCTTGTTAAACAGGCAGGGAAAAAGTGCCATGAAAGATATTAAATAGAAAGTTTTTTCCTCTCTTCTAAAGTCAATCTCTTGACTTGTCACGGTGTGGTTTATTTGCTATTTAATGTCGTTTTAAGTAACAAAAAATCAAAATGTTATTATACTCCATTAGCACTAATTTCAGCATTCACCTTTATATTGTACAATGTCAGTTTTAAATGTAAATATAAGATCAGCTGATGTGTGTGAAATTGCTCTAATCACACAATCTGTACTCCGTAGCTGGTATGTATTTTGTTCTAACCAGAACTGTGGATACACTGCACAAAACAATCACAACTGACCTTATTTTACTTCTTGGTGTGCACACACTCTGCCAACTCTGTTATCTGCAGAAAGGAAAGACAGAAAGGAAAAGGAACTATGGGCTGCCCCATCTTACTCTTCTATGTCATCATTTTCAGTGTATGTACTTGCCTAATACAAGGGTCTAGCACGATGGGGTCCTCAATTGTGTTTCTTGAAATGCCGTTGCCTTTTTCCTGCATTCCATGAAAGTTTTTGGTTTGAAAGGGAAGCATGTCCTCTCAGGGCTGTCAGCCCATCCTCATACTTCATCCCACTCAGTCAGAGGTGTAACCTGGTACTTGATTTGAGTCTTGCTGAACCCTCATGCATCTTGGGTCCACCAGAATTCTGTGCTCACAAGCAGGAGGGGCAAGGAAGGACAGACATGCACAGCACATGAATCTCCTCTGCCATGCATGTGATCCGTCTCCTAGCTTCATTTGCAAAGCACAAGTTCAAAGATAAAATTATTAAGAATTTTGATACAGCAACAGCAGAGCCTTAAACCAAGTATGGGACCCTTCTAAGCATGAGGCCCTGAGTGACCAGGCTTTGCAGGCCATGAAACAGGCCCTGTCTGGAGCAGCTCTTGGTTAACCAGACACAGAGTGTGGGTACAGGCTGGTGGCTTTCTACACTCGGTGCCAGTCTCTGGCTTGCTCTCAGCTTTCCTGGTTCTCGCATCCTCAGACTCACTTGGCCTCAGCACTACCATAGCATGGGCTGCCTCTGGGGCAGGCACTAGAACAGGCACCGGTGATGTGGAATCTTCTCTTGGCTCAGCCATGCCCCAGCTGTGCAATCCTGGGCAAGTTATTTGCCCTCTCTAAAATTTGATTTCCTCATTGCAAAATGAGAATGGTTCCAGCCGCCTCACAGAGCTGTGAGGATTAACTGAGAAAAATACACACAAAGTCCTTAGCTCAAGGCTTGGCGTGGAGTAAATGCTTGGTAAATGTTAGCTAACCATACCATGGTTTTGACTGTCTTCAGATGCATTTTACAGTTCCATTTATCTGGAAATCTTTATCCCTTCAAATAGATGATGAAGAAACCTGGTGAAGATCCATCTTAGAAGGGACAGAAACTGCCCAGTGGGGCCATAGCTAGAGGTTTAACCCCTAAGTGGGCTGCAGCAGCCCCCCTCCCACCATGACTGTTAGCTCAGGTAAGAAAAGCCTCAAATGAAAAAATTAACAGGGAAAGGTCACTCTGAGCGTTGTGTGCAGAAGGCATGAGGAGAAGCCTTCTCTAGAGGTATGTGCGTCTTTACGGGAAGCTGCTAGAGGACTGGTCTTAAGCCTATGAACCTTGGGTCATATTTTTGAGTGTGGCAGGCTGACCCTTTTCCTGTTCCTTCGCCAGCTTCCTCCTGGGTGACTGCCCATTTGTGAACTTCCTAAACCGGAATCACTCAAAGTGCATGTGTGCATGCGTGCATGAGTGTGTGCGTGAATGTGTGTGGCGGGGGGAGGGTGTCTCCAGATGCTTGCATTAAAATCACAAATGCAGAATCCTGGACCCAATGCCAAACATTAGAACTGAAAACCCTGGGTAAGACTGACACAAGAAACTACCTTTAAGAAGTCGCCCAGGTGTTTTTTGCTTCCTCCCCTAAGTTTGAGAACTTTTGTGGGAGTTTAAGAACTCCTGTGGGAGCCTAGGAAGTAGGAAGGAGGGAACCTCTTTCAAATGTTTAATCCTCAGCACGAGGCAGCTCTGCCAACGTTTGTTGAATGTCAGGGAAATGACTGGATCCAAAGCACAGGGCTAAAGGATTTCTTCCCATCTGAGGCCCCTTGGGGTGGCTCTATTCAGGCCTGATACTCAGTGGACATGTACTAGTAAGGCTACCAATTTGTTAAAATATTTAAATTCTTAGGTGTTGGTGAATATCCAGCGCTTCCCTACTGGCCCAGCTGCCCAGGCCACTCCCTTCCACTGCCCCATGATCCAGCAACTAAAGGGTTAACCTGTGGTCTAGCAGGTGGTCTCATCTATTCTCATTGGTTAGTGTAGGTGCCAGTCAGCCCCCCCTCCCCACAGGTCCAACCTCCCTGACACCACCAGTGGTAGCTCAAGGGCTGGCTTATTCCCTGCCTGTATCCCTACCCTGTAGGTGGGGTTGGGGTGAGACTGGGGAGGACCTTGGGTAGGTGGTACTCCAGCCAGTTATCTTGGTTCTGGTATAAGGGTCCCTGGCTCCACATGACCCAAAGGCCATAATGGGTGGGTGAGTTGGCATTCCTGGTGGTGGTCCTGGCTCCCCAGAGGTCAAATGCCCCAGGCCATGGCCACCAGCAGCTAAGGTTCCCCTAGAGATCCCCTTGCATGGCTGCTCCTGGCAACTGAAGCCTCCAGGAAATTTTGGCTCTGAAAAATCCTGGAAGAGACTGGGTGAGCACAAGGCAGGCAGGAATATTAGTACACAAACGTGAGGGCTTTGCTGGCATGGTTTGACAGATGAGAGGCTGCTTGGCACAGACAACACAGCAGAAGCAGTGTGGGGCTGGAGGAATTATGGGGTAAAAGGTTCCTTTTTCATTTATTTTGTTAATTTGCTAAAATTACTGAATGCCCACCTATAACAGCATGAGCCACAATATTTTTATTAATAAAAAGAGGGTGAGTGCTTACATAGTATTAATATTAATACTTGCCCTGTGCCAAACACTATTCTTAACTTGAGTAATATAATTCTTAACTTGAATTACTATAATAATCACCACCATCCCGATTATATAGATGAGGAAACTGAGACTCCGAGGTTATTTAAAACTCAAGTAGCAGAGCCAGGATTTGAATTCAGACTGACATTGGAGTCCCCACATCATAAATACCACCTCTCTTCTTCAATTTACATTTAGAAAAGTCTTGTGTGTGTGTGTGTGTGTGATTTAGCTGGTAACAGATCTGAAATACATAAAAATCTCAGTCTGTAATAAAATGGCTAGAAACATTTTGAATGAAATTGCTATGGGTTCAGCAGAAGCTGAGGTTAGCACCATGAACAAAACTGCTGATGTTAAAAGAAACTCTCTACTTATTGAGAATCCAAGCACCCTGATGATTATCAAGTTATTGGGAAGTCATTGGAAAAGTTTGATGTGTGTTTCTATGTCACATCACGGTTCAGACAGGGGCATTGTTTAGTCGCAGAGTATCAAACAGAAGGTCAGCAATAATTTTTAAAGACTGATCAATGATTTGGATAGTATTAGAAAATGATGAACTAGTTGCATTAAAACTCACATATATATGCTTCTATTTAGAGAATTCTGGGAATTAAATGTTTGCTGATCACCCTGGCTTTGCTTATTCCAGTCTCCATTTGATTTCTTTGGTCCACACATATCAGCTGGGGGGAAAGATAAGCTCTTACGCTGAGCTCTGATGTGTTGAGCTATATCCCTTTTTTTTACCTTTAGTTTTCTCCTTCACTGGCTCACATTTTTCTTTGAGGGAGGTAGAAAAGGCTATTCTGGTAATCGAGTTGGAATGTGGGCAGGGAAACTTTCTGGGTCTGCTACTGCTTCCTTCCATAAACCCAGGTGATTGAGCTGTCATACTTAAAGTTTTATTGGTTAAGATTCAGGTTAGGACTGGAGCCCTTCTTCTGCAGCTCCTTCAGGACAATCCGTGGAAAAGAACAAGTAGAAAACTGAGTAATGAGTTCTGAGTAAGGCTGTGAGGTTTCAAGGAACACCAAAGAGGAGGGAACATTTAAACCCTTAAAAACAGAAAGAAAATACAAAGCCTTTCCAGTTAGTATGTCAAAGCCAGCTCAGAAGTATGTGACAATCCAGGCAAAGCACTACAATTTCTAGCCAGTCCAGTCATGATTCTCTGGCAAACTGCACAGTCACAGTTGTGATGAGTGGAGATGAGAAGTAATATATAAATGTCAGATGTTACATAAATGTCAGGAATGATTATTATTCGTCAATGAGGGCTAAACGGTTTCTAACCAAAGCCCCATCTCCCGGCCAATATGTTCTTAGTAGAGGTTCTAACTACCAATAATCCACAAGAAGGGAACGCTCACCCCTGGTTCTATAGAGGAGCCCAGCTGGGATTTGGGGTTGAAAACAGGGGTTGGAGTGGTCCCAGTGCCACTCCTTGTTTATCAAGTGATCTCAGGCCAGCCCCCTAACCTTCTGGAGTCCGCCTTAGCACACCTGTAAAATGGGATAATTTTAACACCTGTCCTACTTTTCCTTATCGTACCCGGCTTGTTGTCGTGGTTGTACGTGCTTTGTAAAGCACAAGCTGCTGCAAAGATGACAGTGGGTTTCTAGAATCGGGCTGAAATTTAGCCTACGCCTTCCCTTTGAATCCTACTCACCGGGAGAACTTCTTAAGGGAAATTCACCTGGGGGGTGGTGATAGCGATGGTGATCAGCCAAAGCTGAAGACGCCAGGCTCCTTTCCCGCGGCAGATCAGGCGCCCGGATCTTGCATTCTGGCCCTGGCTCTGCCACTTCCCAGCCGGTAAGCTTGGGCCAGTTACCGGAGGAGACTCTGGAAGTGATAGCCAAAGGCTCTTTCAGCTCTGACGCTGAGTCTAAATCAGGCTCATCACTTGGCTCTAGCCGTGATTCACCTTTCTCCTTAGGAGCAACTCTCCCTCCAGCTTCTCCGACACTTGGAGCGGGGGTCTTGGAACGGGTGGGGGCTGTGTATTTCATGTGAGTGTGCACCATAAGGAAGTTATTTCCTTGGAGGTGAGGTGAAGTGGGGGCGGTGAAGAAGGGGTGACAAGTGAGTGCTCTGAGAAGCCAGGATGCAGGGAACACTGTAATGAGGTCACGCCTGTCGCAGGCAAAAAGGAGCTGGACACCTTCTGGTGGGGGGAGGGAGGAGCGTCCCGCATTTCTGTTTGCAGGAAGTCTCTCCCCACAGCTTTCAGCATCTCCCTCCCCATCTCTCCCCTAGACCCCCAGCCCTACACCTTTCAAACCCCACCAGGCCCTCCCGAAAGAAGAGCCCGTGTCCGCGCCTCCTCCGTGGTCCTGTCTGAAACCCTGAGGATTGTTTCCAAGCTGACTCACACCACTAATGTCAGGGAGCGGTGTCACACGGCGCTGGGCTCTGCAAGCTGTTGCTTGCGCGGTCGCCCCCGCCGCCGCCGCTCCGGGGCGGGTGCACCAGGGTCTGCTCGTGGGGCGGGGGCGGGGCGGGACCGGGGCGGGGCCTGCCCCCTCGACGCGCCGGCCCCGCCCCTCTCCCTCCCTCCCCCGCGGACCGCAATGATTTAGAAGTTCAGGAATCCCACGTGACGTCACCGGGGGGGTGATGTAATGCACTCTAAATAGAATGTATTGTAATCTTTGCTCAGTCCAACGTGGTCCCTTCACCCGGGCTCCGCTCTTGCCTTCTCCACACTTGTTTGGTAAGTTCCTAAAAATACGGCTCGGCCACTTCTGGGGCTTTTGCATTTAGCCACTTTTGTTGCACTTGCCGCGGGAGCCATCTCGGGAGCGTACTTGTTTGCAGGGGTTGGTTCTCGGCGGCAGCCGCGAGGTTACTTGGTCCAGTGGGCAGGTCACAGGGCAAGGAGTAGGGAAGATGCGATGCATTTTTTTGGAGGGTGATCCGTGTTTGTAAACATTTTGGCGGACCAGAGGGAAGTCCGGCCCCAACTGCTGGTGGACTATGGAATTCTGCTGTGTCCCGAGGCCACCCCAGAGACCCCACGCCGTGTCAGTCCCGGAGCGCGTCTCGGTGGCCGCCGCGCCGTGCGACCGGAGGGATGCTAACGTGGAGCAAGCGCCGTGTCCGCCCCGGCGTGCGTGCGTGTGTGGGAGCGCGCGTGAGTTTCCCTGACACGGGGAACAGTTATGAATCGGGGGTGTGTGTTTGCCTCCAGAGACCTGGCAAGGTGCGGAACCCTCCAGAAGTGCGGTCAAGCGGCAGCGGCGGCAGCGGCGGCGGCAGCGGAGACGGAGAGACAGGAACACTCCCCCCGCTGCGTCCCCAGCTTCCCAGCGATGCGGCGGAACCCCCGGAGAAAGTTTGCAAACTTCCAGCGGGCGCGGCGAGGATGCCGGGTCACCTAGCGGGCGGGCGCGAGAGCGCGCAGGGGGCTCGCCCTCTTCCGGGGTGCCGAGCCTGCCGGTGCCACCTCTCCCGCAGGGCTGGCCGCCGCAGCTGGTGGGCGCGCGCGCCCGGCGAGGGGCGGTCGCCCTCGGAGGGCGCTTGGCTTTCGCTCCAGGCGCTCCAGGCTGGAGAGTCGCGAGGCTCTCTCTGCTCGCGTTCCCTTCTCCAGCCGCCTCCTGCCTCGGTTCCTTTCTCGCTGGCATCACTACCTCTTCCCCGCCGCTGCCCCAAGTGACAGCTCGGGCTCGAGCCGCAGCGGCACCCAGGCACTTCCCAGGACCCGGCGGCGGAGCCCTCCTCTGCGGCAGATTCTCGGCAGAACCGTTTAAACTTTCACGAAGTTCTTAGAGGGGCAAGACGCAAAGGAGCCAAGGAGATGTTTTCTCCCAGAGGCTGCATCCCGCTTCTTCTTTGCCACAGATTAATTTCCAGGGGGTGTCTGGTAGATAAAGCCCTCCTTGTCCACCCCCCCAACTTTCCGTGAACGGGTGACAAGCCCACTTGATGCTTGTTCAAGGCCGGGAACTGGAGTGGGCTGCTTGTATATGTCCTTGTCAGAGTCTGCAGAGTGTGTTTGATTTTTATTTTTCCCTCCTTCTCTGACATGTGTCAAGGAATAAAGGCTGGATACAGGTCCATTACGTCATTCTGCAGGCCAGTAAGTGTTTGATTAACGGCTTCAGATACTCAAAGGTTCAGTAGCTTAGAATGCTGACAAAGCAATCTGCTTTCCACCAGCCCCCCCCTCCCCACGTACTCGTGCAATCGCCGGCTCCCTGGGCATCTATGTTGCCCCCTTTCCCGACCCCTCCTTCTCCACCCCTCCCCCGCCCACACCGTTATCGCTCTAGCTCCGCCCCCGCCTTTTACAGCTTTCCCCGGGGCGAACACTGTCCCTGGAGTGTGGGTAAGAGCTTCTGGTGTCTGAGGGGACCTCAGTACCTGACCAGCTCACAATCTGCCCTTTTCCATTATTTAAGAAAGGCATCAGCAAGCCCTCTTCTCCGGGACGACAATGCTAAGCGCTGATAGAAAAGGCATCTCAGGAAACGCTTAGAAGCGTTATGACCCTACTGTGTCCCCGCGGTGGTGACTGACTTAGGAAAGCAATACGCCCACTGCGAACAAAGTACTTAACTTTACGTAGCGCCTGCCTGGAACCCCATAGCGGAAGCGGGGAGACCGAGAAGCGCGGTTGCTGACTAAATAGAGTGCAGCTGAAAGGATCAAGATTAAACATTTCATTTCCAAAGTGAGGGAATGTGAGTCGTGGAAGCTAAAGTACCATACAGTAAATTGGTGCGTGTGTTACTTTCTAGCTCTTAACCTTAAGTTTCTATATATAAAGAGGAAGTTAAATACGTAAGTCATTGAATTGAATCAGAATCTGCGTATCTGGTAGTTGAAATAAAAACCCCGTGTATGATTTGTTCAAGGGATGAAAGTAAAAAGAACTTTTTTTGGCGGGGCGGCGAGGGAAGGAGGTGTGCAGCAGAAATTAAATAAAAATTTTATTAACAGAGTTTTGAATGGAGGGGGACAGGGGATTTGAGTGCTCTCTGATTTGCAGTTGGTGAAAAATAAAGGAAAATTTATATTCTGAATATGTGGGAATTTCTTGAAGAACACATGTTTTGTTATAATCAGATCTACTTTCTTCAAAGTGAAAGCCATGCTGTAGGGTAGGCATTTGTGAAACTCCTGTCTGGGGTCTAATTGACATCCTTCCCCCAAGTTCGTGGCAGTATTTATCATTTATTCACATCTAGAGATGCAATAGCATAACCCCCACACAATACATGTGCATCAAGAATGTTGAACTTCTTGTTTGTGATGCATAGACCTTCAGGAAAAAATGGCCCGGTCACGGGCACTGGAGAGTGTGATTAATGATCAGTGATTTAGTGATCAGTGATTAGTGGTTTTATTCAAACTGTTACCTCTGACCAGAAGCACACATCAGAGGATTAACAGGCTCTTTAGATAAATGCTCATTAGTGGAAGGGGAAAAGCAAAGATAATAGGCATGCACCCAGGGACAACTTTCGAAGAAAATCATTCCCGTCTTCAGAATAATAAGCTCTATTAACAGAAAGCCCTTTTAATTTAAAACTTGCTTTTATCTTGTAAATCAAAGTTAGATGTAAAAGTTTGTAGTGCCATTATAACCTAAATTTTCCCATATCCACTAGATGTGGATTATCTCAGTAGCGATATTTTTTTTTATTTAAATAAACAATTGGACCTTTAGAGCAGTTGAGCCCCTGACAAGTTCTTAACTCCCAGGGTTTGAAAGTGTCCCCCCTTGTAGGATGGAGATTGCAGCTTGCTAACTAGATGGCGCACTGTTATTTGGTGTTCTGTGCTGCGTAGTGCAGGAGTATAAACTGAGCATGTAGCTGCTTGCGAGGTGTTCTTCAACACAACAAAGTTGATTCTGTGTAGGATTGGAGGCTAGACAGTTCTACCAATTTTTAGTCACATTTTCCATGTCAGTTAGATCTAGGGAGTTCAAGGCGACTGGAAAAATTAGTCTCATTACTAAAAGAAACTTAGAGAACGAAGGAGGAAAGGAGGAACGAGAATCCAGGAGGTACCTCTGGGTTGCAGAAGTAATTGTGAAATACCAGACCTATTCTTTTTTTGCTAAGAGCTAGTTACACAATCTTCTGATCTGAAATACTGAGGCAAATGCTCAAAGGTTTGTTTTCTTCCTAATCTTGCTGGTGAAAAAGAAGTTACTAGAAAGAAAGGAAGAAAAAACTTGATTTGGTGACTGCAGGAAGCAACACGTTGCTGCTTTTATTCAACAGATAATGGTAAGATGATGTTTATTATGCTTATTAAGCAGAGAGAGAACTTTGCACTTGGTTAAATGGGACCACTCTTGTATTTTCATAGGTAGAATTCAGAAATGGAATTCTGATTTTGCACGGGAATTTTAACGTTGCCTGGGACTTGTAGAATTTTATGTGGAAGTGTGTGTGTGTGTGTGTGTGTGTGTGTGTGTGTTTTGTGAATAAGACCATTATTTCTGGGGTGAAATATGTTCATGAGCATGTGAACTGCATGGTGGGGAAGCTATGAAACATGTTAAGTAATGTGTCAGGTAAGCTTTCCCCTTTCCACGAGCTTTCATGAATGACTTCAATAACTATTTAAATTTCAATAAGAAAGGAATTCTTTAAAAAGAAACCTAAAAATTAAAAGCAGAACAATAAAACCATTTTTCCACCTCCAAACCTAGGTGTTTATTCCCCGAGGAAGGATGCTGTTGAACATCAGCTATTACTTTAGTTTTAAAACTTAAAAAGAAATCAATAAAAGAACTCATTTGTGTGTCCCCATAGATTTTTCTCATTTTCCTTTGCTTGTAGCATTTTATATAGATGTGTTATTTTAAAATTCTTACTGATTTGTAACAATTTTTATTTTTCAACTTTACTCAGCTAAAACATATTTGCTCAATTGATAATACCTCCAAGTCAACTGTTTTTGAATGTAAATTGTGGACATCCATAAATTGTCAATTAGAAGTCAGTGGTGACTTTATATAATTTTTATACCTGAGCGTATAACATTCCCACAAAAAAAGTGGAAACCATGCCTTTACTTCTATATTTCTGTTATGTTGCAGCTTTTATTTGACTAGATGTTTAAACAAATGGTAGTTTGTCAGAGACTTTTCCTGTGTAGCTTTTCAATTCTAGTAAGTTGAACTATTTCCCACACCTGCACATTCAAAACCAATCAATCATGGAGTTTCTATGGCTATTTGTACCCGATGTCAAGTTCCCAGTCTCCTGATTTCTTACTATAATTTACTTTTCAGCAATGATGCATCAGTATCCTGTAGTATTTCCTTAGCATTGGAGTTTGCTTCTGATTAAGCTGGAAATTATTTCGTGGGGATGTGATGTTCACTGGAACCCTACAATGTGAACTTCGTATTTGTAGCTGGTTTTCTTCTGGCTGGGTTGTTAGATTAAAATTGGGATTGGAGTGGACTTATTATTTTTGTCATCTTTTCTCTTTTTCTTCTTTACTTCAAAGCAATGCCGTTAGTCATAAAATTAATGCGATCATGGCTGGTGTTTCCCATCTATATGCTTCTTTTGCCTCTTACAAATTGGATTTCTATAGCAATTTAAGATCTTTTTTTAGAGGCAGCTTTCTTGGATGAAGATGGAACAATGATCTCAGTCAATTCATTATCTTGTCCAGTTTGACTACCAGCTGTTTTATGGGAATCAACCAATGCTTTTATAAATTAGTGTTTAAAAATTTAAATCTATGACTATTTCTCTGAATTCTATTTAAGAAAATTATACAGTTGAGATAAGGTAATAAACTGGGGGGCAGTAGTCTCCGATATTTAAGTGTGAGAAAGAAGTGCTTTCACAAATGTTAAGCAGACTTAAAGACACAGAAGAACCTTTTTGTGTCGCTATTTGTAAACTAAATAAGCCATCTATTTCGTGGCAATGCTTTAAATTGAAAGTCTGGCACTTTAAAAATGACATCATGTTTAATGTTTTCACTAAAGAGTTAGTACATTTTGTAATTAGGAAAAAAATGGGCAGTTAGTGTTTTTTGAGCATCCATTAGTATTCCATTGTTGGGAATCACAAATCATGGATTTAACATAAGAAAATTAAAAAAAAAAAAGAGAGAGAGAGAGAAGGCTTTTAGAAATTTTCAGGTAGTGATAACACTCTTTCAGAGACATGAGTACAAATTTTAAGCTCTTATTGAGGACTCTGGGACTTTCAAAGTATTAACAAAGCATAAAGTTTAGGATAAATTTCTGAATATATATTACATTGACATTTCGGTATTTCTTTCTTCTAAGTTCACTCTATTGCCCTCCCCTTTTTCTTGAGAAATAGATCAGAATCAATCACTTAAAAAATACATATTTCAGTTGCTTTCTTCTATTTCCTTAAGGTTTCTTCATGTTTCTAATCTCTACCCTAAAATTAATGAGGATTGAAACTGTATTTGACCTGAACTGATCTTAGAGGGACCCCTTTTGGCCTAGAGATTGTGATGGTGAGGTAGAAAGGCTTGTAGCTTTATGCAGATACTGGAGCTAGGAGAGAAAATGATACAATTTCTCCTGCTTATAGCCCAACTTCTTCATTTTACAGAGGAGAACCCAAGGTCTGGTGGTGTCCCCTGGCTCACCCATGTCCAGAGCTAACGACTGCCAAACCAGGCCAAGAAGCCTGATCTCTGCCTCCAGGTCTGGTGCTTTTACCATGAGCCAGGCTGCCATAAATGCCCTTGTCGTGAATGGCGCATAACCCTTGGCTTTGGCCACTTTGCCCTTTCCAAGCCTTTTGACTGCTAACCTTTCAAAGTCAAAGTTTCATCAGCTCTTTTTTGAATGAATGCCCTGACCAAATAAACTGTAGTTTTTATTCTATTTATTCTTATTTAATGTCTGCAATGCTAATTTTTCTAATATGGGCCTCCTTAATGGATTTTAACTTAAATTCTTCTTCTCCATCATCATTAGGCATGCCCTATAAAACTACACCAGCCAGATTCCATTTGAGAGAAAAGCCAGGCAAAACTAAACATGCTCTAAAAGACTGTCTCAGAACAAGGTAGTGACATTCTTTATTTCCTGCCTTTTCTTTATTATGTTTGAGGAAGGTATCCAAAAAATTATTTAAAGTTAAAATAAATAATCTTTCTGTTTCTCCAATAAAGCAACAAGTGCTATGTTCTTTCCAGCAGATGTACTTTTGCCCAGGACCTGTCTATAATATATTATCTTTCTTCGTTGTATATGAGAGTGTTTGGAGTTGGTAAGGAATGAGTTGAGTCTGGAAGTACGCTCTTTGAGGTTTAAGTGGCAAAACTTGATTAATAGCTAATAAAAATCATGCATGCAACACAGAGGGCTGCAGAACTCCAAACATTTGATTTAAGATGATATTTAGGCTATGCTGTATTTAGGATGGGAAACAAGAATATCTAAATAAAATCTCGAATGCATCTACTGTATGCGTTGTTTGGCCTGACCTATAGGTTTCCTTTCCAGCTTTTTGCATAAAGGTATTGTATCAGAATTCAGATCTCTTTTATTCTTTTATTACACTGAAGAGCTCCTGTGTTGCAGAAATGATTTCTCAAATATAACACATTTAGGCCAGTTTTATGCAATTGTCTCTCTCCTTCCTCACTTCCCAAGGGGGAAAACACGTGCAACAAAAAAAATCTTTGTTTTTGTTTGAATTAGCTGATTATTAGAAGAAATACATTTAATTTCCACTTGCTAGATCTGGTAGGACCATTTCACTTTATCAAAACAAGATTTTCTTCTTTAAGTAAGTTTGGTTTCTGAATGGCCAGGTATTAATAACCCATGCATCAGAGGGTAGAAGGCATTGAGGATAAAGTCCATTTCCACCAGGGTACCTCGCTGTGATGTGGTGCGCCATTGTGAAGAGCCTGCTTTGCCTCACAGCAATGACAACGTTGTCCAGAAAAACATTGACTCCTAGGAGGAAAACCAATATTGTAGGCTCCAGCTTCTGAGCAGGGACGTATGCTGTGTTGAAGATGGCTCTCAGAAGGCTGAGGGCCTCCAGGGTCATTTCTAAACTACAGCGTGGTATACGATTCTCTTCTTCCATTTTCTGCACTTGCCTTATGCTCGTGTTGCCTGGATTTATTTTTTAATATCCATTCCAGCTACCCTGCTTTTACCAATAACCCTGCAATAACAAATCACAAATGTATGCACAGCAGAGAGGGGATATTTTCCATAAGTAAAATACATTTTTAAGTATCAACTGTTAGAAGAAACAATTAGTGAGACAAATGAGAGAGAGGGAGAGTTTGAAATCCAACCGATAGCTTAACAGGCTCTGCCATTGGCTCTGCGACAGTGTGGTGTACGGCAACAGGAAAAGCCTAAGACTGGAAGGGGGAATCCATCCCCAAAGAGCTGCCATTATGCTTCTCTGCCTCAGTTTCTTCATTTGTAATACAAGAGTATTGGGCTCAACCAGCACTGCCCATGGTGGGAGCCACATATGTAATTTTAAATGTTCTATTAGCCACATTAAAAAGGTGAAAAGAAACAGATGGAGTTAATTTTAATAGCATATTTTATTTAACCCGATGTATCCAAAATATTATAATTTCAACAGATAATCAATCTATACATTCTTTCATCCTTTTTCCTTTCCTTTTCTGTTCTTTTCTTTCCCCTTCTCCTTCTCCTTCTTCTTCTCCTACTTCTTCTTCTCTTTCTTCTTCTCTAAATCATTGAAATCCAGTGTCTATGTTACAACTGTAGCATATCTCAGTTTGGACTAGCCACATGTCAAGTGCTCAAGACCCACGTGTGGCCAGTGACTATGGTATCAGACAATGCAAGTTTGTATCAGTGGTTCTTGATCCCACCACTTGTGGAGCTTATAAAAAATACTGATATTCCTCTACCCCAAGATTCTGATTTAATTGGTTTGGGGTGAAGGCCTGGGCCTCTGTATATTTTAAAAGTTCCACAAGTGTTTCTACTGTGTAGCAAAGGCTGAGAACTGTAGTTCTAAATGATCTCTAAGGAATCTTCTCTGCTAATATTCTATGATTCTATTTAAGGAAAGGGATTGCAGTAAAGTGTTCATTCAGAGTTCAAGGGCAGCAAGCAGTTGTTATAGGCATGCTGCACCCTACAAAACATATTTAAGAAAATATAACTAATAAAAATTAAAATGTACAGAAGGAATAATTTAGAAGACAGTATTTTGTACCACACATGAGCTCTGTTTTGTATATTAATAAATTTCAAATTTGGGTTTTTTAAATGGTCTGCTTCCCTAGAAATCCTAATTTAGGATTTGATTTACATGCAACCTTGTAGAAACCCTCTGTTTTGGAAAAGGTCAAGATATCCACATTTTAGTTACAGTATTTTGCCAGCTTACATCTTTGCCCCAGATAATACTTGCTTTTAGTTATTTTGGGAGGGGAAATCTTACTCCATTTAAGACATCTGGATCCCCTAGAATTTCTTCCCTCCAAGCTTTTAACAAGCTTTGTGTCATTGCCTGGACCAAACTTGCTCATGTCAAGGTGTTAGTTATAACGTCCTAGACTTAAGGTATTCATTATATTTTGTCATCTTGTAAAATATTCGAAGGATCAATATTTCTTGATGCACACCAGAATGTTTTATTTTAATTTTTTTTTACAATGTATCAGTCTGTTCATTCACTAAAGGATGTAAAGAACCATGAAATAAAAAATAATAATTTCCAAACTCCTTACACAGCTCCTTGCATTGTCAAGAAACAGCATTGCTTGTGGAGGGGAGGAGAGACCTTGGTGTGGGTCCCTTGTGACTTCGTGCTGTGCAGAGCCTCTGCATTCCCGAACTCATGAGTCATTCCACGCTGACCCTCTCTCCTTATCCCCTGCAGAGCCATCTATTTCCAAATGCATGTCTATTTCACCACGTGCTTTTAAAACATGACTTTAAACCAGTTTTAGATACAAAAGTAATGACTTTTTTTTACATTTTGTGGAAATAATATTTGTGTTTTCTGTAATATCATTCATTGAAGGAATTTTAGCCTCCATTTACTAACATATAGCCCTAATCCCCATATTACAGATGGAGAAAACAAGGGATTGACAAGGCTAGGCATCTTGCTCATTGATTAGATGGGTGGTCAGTACGAGAAAAAAGCTCACATTTATTAGTGCCATGTAATCTAAATACAAGCACTATGCTGGGTGGCTTCCAGGTGGGGCTTTTCCAATTGTTTGTACTATTGCGTTTGTCTTTGGATTTATAAATAACATTCTTTCCAATGCTTTCCCATGCATTATTTGCACTCAGATGGTTTCCTTGCTAACAGCTCTTGCTCCCCTGCTTCAGGCTACGTGTACTTGGATTGATTAACAAATACATAAAAGTATATTAACTTCTTAACATGAGATCTACTTTAAAAGTTGTATAGAGACATCTGTTGCAAACCTGTGTTTTTGGTGGTATCTGGGAAAACTTTCTCTCAGGCTACTTTGAGATTGACTGTTAAAAGACAGTGTGGAGAGACAATGAGATTAATGACGTAAATTGCTCATCAGTTTTGGAGATTGAAGGTGAAGGGCTTTAGGTATTCATTTGTTGAGCAAGATAGAGTCTAGCCCTAGTTCCTGAACTATCTTTAATAAGACACTTTAGCCTTTGCTGTGCCAGTGTACTGTCTTCGTACTTGGTCTGGAGCCATCTGCTTTTGAGTATTTGGGTTTTGTTTTCTCCCAATAATGACGATAGGTTGGACCCGGCCTTTTGCAGTTTCTGTCTGCACTTCTGTGTCTTCAGTGAGAGATAAAAGCCATGATAGATAGTGCAATTTGTGACCAATGCCAAGGAGCAATTATTTTCTAAGCATTATGTTGAAGTTAAAACAATTTTGACATCCACACATACCTGGTTACGGTAGTTATGCTTATATGTAAATAAATATGTATATAGATAAAAACCTGGGCCAATGAGGACCAGAATGTGACTAAGGTATATACTTGCAAATGTGCTTATCATCTTTTTTAGGATGCCCATGGATAAATTGTTACTCCTTTGGGGCAAGTATCTATTTGTAACATTGACGTAAATATATATATTATTGATTAAAAGATATAATTCTATTTAAAAAAATTGAAATCATTTTTAAGACATTCTTTTTTTATAATGAGGCCTGTCTAAGCACACACTGTTTACAATTTTGTCTTCCAGTTTCACAAAGCCAGATGACTAACAACCACCATTCTTAGGGCTGTGCTGTGTTGACGTCATCAAAGATGATGGTGCATAATGTTTTGGCACTATGAAGCAGCGTGTAATTTGAAATTGTGCTTTTTGCTAAATACCCGTGCTAATCTCCAAATCATTCAAAACATTAAAAAACCAAAACAAAACAGTGATGTCTGCCTATTGGATGAAGGCAGCACTGGCAAAGTACAATTTTTTTTTCATGTGCTTCAGAGCACTTACAAAAATCATGGAGAAAAAAAATTACGCATAATTACTTGACCTTCTCTTTGGAAGGGACATTCTTAATACAGACAGGTTAACTCTTTAAACCAGGGTTCATTTTTATCCTTTCCAGGGATTTTTTTTTTTTAAGCACAAACACTACAAACACTGTTGTATCTATAAAAGGAAGGCTGTAAGAGTAAGTCATGTGGATGTGTTATCTTTATTTGATATTAAGCAAATATTTTAGGAGATCTATTTAGGAAGTATTATACTCTTTTACATAGTTTTAGTTATTTAATACTTGCTTAAAAAATAGAGGATTCTGGAGAATGATTGCACAACAGTGTGAATATACTTAAGACCTCTGAACTCTACACTTAAAAATGGTTAAAGTAGTAAATTTTATGTTATATATATTTTACTATTTTGCTATAGTTATTAAAAAAAAGGAATAAGGTTTTTTTGTACCCATTCCTCAGATGGGGAAATAGAATGCATAGACCATTTGTTTCAATTTAGGTGCAGTGGTTTTAGTGTCATAATGGGTGGGTCGAAAATCTAAGGAGGAGTTTTGCACACTGGGCTAATGCAGAGAGGTGACGTGTGTGTGCGCGTGTGTGTGCATTATGTGTGTGCGTGTGACGTGATTCTACACATAGGAGAATCCAGGGCCTCCTTTCTGGGGATTGACTTGGATCTGGGTGAGTCCTGGGTATAGAAAGCTATACCATTTAATTCGAAAACACAACCATTTGGCCTTATTTGAGCGTTCTTTTTGGATTTACTTGAATGCCTTTCTCAGCACAGGGATATACTCAAGTGAGATCAATGAAAAAGTCTAGTAAAGCAGCCTTGTAGTTTAAGCAAGGGAATATAAACCCGTGCTTCACAGTGACACTGACCAGTGAGAAATTGTTTAGTGCAGGACAATCTGGGAGTTGAAAGTTCTGGAAGCAGATCATAGGTGGAGGAAATTAGAGATATTTGACTTGGAATGGAGGAGGCTCAGACTTGTGCATAGTATCAAGGGAGATTCTGTGGACAAGGAGCATACTATTTTCTATGTATTCTCTGTGCTTCAGGGAAAAACAGTGAAAACTGGAGGAGGGGAGGAGGAAGAGGGTTTGCTGTGTAAAGGGATGGGGTTTGCTGTGTTTGCTATTTTGCCTTCAAAAAGGGAAGAATTTTGAAACAAGTGGACCTATACATCAATGGGATGGACTATCTCAGAAATTAGTGACCTCCCTAGAGTCACTAATGGAGTGTCAGAACTATTATAAGAAGAGTTTCTAGAAGCAGTGAGAAGGAGGGCTGGGCCAGTTGCTCCTGGCATTTTTGGATTGTGGACCTTTTAAGCAATTGAGTAAAGGCTGGGAGCCAGTTTTCAGAAAAGTGACACATAGGCAGATATTCATGAGAAGGTTCATAGACCTAAAAGCCATGGACTCCAGAATGAAAATTCTCGGGGCTCAGTGATTCTTGAGACGCTTTACCAATGCTATAGTTACACGGACACAAACCTGAAATCGCCATGGCTGAATATGAGTTCAACCTACACGTGTTTGCGAATACATTATATATATTACGCTAAAAAAGAAAATTGAGTGATGAACTGATGCTAATGTGCGTAATCAGGAATGACCACTAACATTACTTAGATTGTCATGTGTGTTTCTCTGTGAGGGTTACTGCCTGTTTGCTCAATAGCCTACACTGAGACAACCACTGATTAATAACACTTTACATTTTAGGATTTTCAAAGTAATTTCATAGAAACTACCTTATTAGGGTAATATAACAACACAATGAAATATGCAGGACAGATATTATCATTCCCATTTGATGGATGAAGAAACCAAGAATCACAGGGCTTAAGTGGTATGTGGAGTGCCCGCTAAAGCAAGTGCCAGACATATAAGTAGAATTCAGGTATCTTTCTCTGCCTTCTTCCTTTCTCCTGCTCCTTTTTGTCCTTCATCTCTGCCCCTTCCTGCTAGCCACACATACTTATGGAATCAAGTGTGCCTTTTTTTACTAAGAAGTAGCAATAACCATAAATAAATGAAGAAGTTCTCTTTAATTCAAAATATCAGAGCCCTGCTTGAGCCTAAATTCCCTTCCTTCCTCCCTCCCTTCCTTCATTCACTATTTACTGAGCATCTATTATGTGCCAGGTAGTAGGGATACATGATCAAAATCAAAGAGAGTCCCTCTCCTCACAGAGAAACTTACTGTGAGCAGAGACACCAAATAAGTCACTGCAATTTAGTATTTCAGGAGGGGGTGAAGGGGTGCAAGTCTGGAGGCAAAAAACCCAGTTGGGGGCTATTGTGCTTGTCCAGGCAAGAGGTGGTGGGAGCTCGGGCTATGATGGTGCCAGATTCAAAAGCCATGAAAGAGGTAAGATCAGCATGGCTGAAGGATTAATTAACTGGAAGATGAGGGAAAGGGAGAGGGAGCTACTCCTTCTAGGGGAAGATGGAGTCAGGACAAGCCTGACCCCATGACAAAGTCCGGATCATCCTTTGTGGTGTTGGAAAGGGGAGGGTTCTGGCCCAGTGCCCCACGGGCTTGTGTCTGCACCCTCAGAAGAGAACAGAAAGTGACTGTGAGCAAAAACTCAAAGAGCAGCTATGACTGAAAGCTGCAGTGCACTCACTGGGTTGCACGGCAGTACAGTTCTGGTATCTTCTACCAGAGAGTAGCACCCACAGGGAGAGAGGCACCCTCTCCTCCTCTGCTCCCAAGGCAGCCACAGCTCTGGCCTTCTGGAAGGTCCAAGGCAGGGCAAGGTATATTAGTTTCCTGAGGCTGCTATAACACAGTAGCATGAACTGGGTATCTTAAACAACAGAAATTTATTCTCCTACAGTTCTGGAGGCTAAAAGTGAGAAATCAAGGTTTTAGCAGGACTGGGTCCCTCTGAAGGCTGTGAAGAGGAATCTCTTCCAGGCCTCTCTACCTGGCTTGCAGAGGGCCACCTTCTCTGTGTCTTCACATGGTCTTGCCTCTGTCTATCTGTCTCCAAGTTCTTCTTTTTATAAGGATGCCAGTCATATTGGGTTAGAGCCTACCCTAATGACCTCATTTTAATTTGATTAGCTCTATACATACCTTATCTCCAAATAAAGTCACATTCTGAGGTGCTGGGGGTTAGGATGCTGACGTATCTCTTTTGGGGGAGACGTAATTCAACCCGTAACAGCATGTGTGCCCATCAAGAGGGCAGCACCCAGGTCAAGTAGCAGTGGGACCCTGTAAGAACTGGCAGATCGGAGGTGATATGGATTATAGCCAGACATTCTTAGCATGTGGTAAAAATAAACCTCTGATGGACCCCCAGAAGAACTTGAAACAAGTCTTCAGACATGGGGGTCCACATATTACCAGGTATGAACAAAGTCAGCAAAACACAGCAAAATAAGGCTACCCTTAAAAATAGATACATACATGTTGCACTCACTAATGATTTGCTATTGTAGGCATTACCCTTGATTTGGCCTTGAATTTGTCTCCAGGGTTTGTAAAGGAGCAACGCCGAAAGGGAAATAACCAACTTTCAACCTTGAGAAGAAAGAATTATTAATAAATACGACTATAATCTGTCACCCTGGCAGACTTAGCAATTGTTTTTTTGATGTGCTAATATTTACTGATAAGGACAAAAACTACCAGTTCCCATAAACGCACACACATACCAAGTTGCGTATAGATATTTCAATGTGGGAAGAAAAAATGATTTTCTGGTTGTTGATGGACAATTTATGCCTATGTGCTACCTCTATTTTGCACAATGAAAATAAGGAAGACAAAATTCTGCATTTTAAAAGCACATCGTAATGTGAAGACAAATAACCCAAGGCAAGAGATGGGGTGATTGTGGGAGAGGTGGTGAGAAGGAGTCAGATTCTGGCTTATTTTGAAGGTAAAACTAACAAGACTTGCTGATGGATTAGATGTGAGGGGAAGCAGGAAGGCAGGGAAGATGTTAAGGTTTTTGACATGAGGCTCTGGAAGGATGGAGCTGCCGTCAACTGAGATGGGGAAGGTGGCAGGTGGAACAGGTGTGACGGGGCAGAGAGACCGGGATTCTGTTTTGGGCACGTTATGGGCGAGGAGATGTCCCGTCGACACAGACGCTGAGTGAGGAGTTCAGGGAAGGGGTCTGGGCTGCAGATACAGAGTCAGGACCAAGGTCTTGGACACCAGATAGGCCAGCCTCATCTCCCAACACACAGCCCCTTTCTCAGCGGGCCCCAATCGCACTGGAAAATCAGATCCCTGAAGGTGTCACGCCCTTCTCAGTCCCAGGGCCCTGGCATGTGTGCTACCCTTTCTGCCTAGACCATTCCTGCTACACAATTTGTGCTTTCCCCTGATTTCCCAGTCTACATTTGTCCTGAACTTTTCCTCCATAGCATTATCAATTTTATATGCCTTCGTGTGGTGTTTTCATTTAATTTTAAAAAATTTAAAATTCACGTGTCCCACTAGAACTGAAATTCTGAAATATCAGGGATCAAGCATGTTTTGTTCATCACCATTTTCCAAACATCTAGTTCTGGCACATCTCAGACACTTCTTCAATATTTGCTGAAGGACTGGATGACTGTTATTAAAGTAATACTTTATACGTGATGTATTGCGCTTCCTTTACTTGTAATCATACAATTCCAAGAGTAATCACACCTGCTGATTTTCTTATCTTCTTAAAACCTAGATAATTGATGACTTAATGGCTTCACATGCCTTTGTAACAAACATTTTTTTTATTAGGTAATCTGTGAGGAGGGAATGGATCATGGCTGAAGATGGAATAAGAACTTTAAAACGAAAAGGGATTTAAGGCTTGTATACACTTCCTAATCAAAATCCCCCCACCTCCTGTTTGCTTGTAAGCAACTTTGTTGCATTTCTATGGATACCTTTATCTAACAGTGCTTGAGGTTATTTTATTTAACCTTTGACAAGACCTATTACGTACTACTTGCCACGTTTTTCGTTTTTCGGGCTGAGAGAGCCAGGTGGGCAGGGAAGAGGTGGGGGCACTGTGTGGGATGAGGGGATCTGAGCAGCTGGTTGATGACTGCCTTTGGTGGCTCTTAGAAGGTCTGTTGCCTCCAGCCTCATCCTGGGACACTATGGGAAGTGATACAGAAGGAAAGAGATTTGTTTCACCATGAGAGGGTTGTTAGCTCACAAAAGAGCTCTAGGTCTCTGTCTTTGGTGGTATGGGGCTATATGAATTACAGGATTAAATTAGGAAATGGTGTTTTTACTGTCTTTAAAAAAGCTAGAGTGAGCTTTCAGAGGTGCTGTGTCGTTGGGAAACACACACTGATTCCAAGAACACATAATTGTGTGTTACACACATAGGTAGAGAGATTGTTGATTGATTGATTGATGAATTAATATAAATAAATGTCATTTGGGGAATTCATGAAAAAGTCCCCATGTTTATAGATGACATTGTTGTGAGAGGCTGCCACTCAAGAAATATGCATCGAGCATTTACAGTGTTAGACAGGGAACAAGAGAGAAGGTCTTTGTCTTCATGGAGCTAATGCAATCTACTGAGTCTCACTTCCTCCATGTGTAAGATGGAAATGATAATAATATATACTTCATAGCCTTTTCAAGAGGAGTAAATCACCATGAATGTTAAAACACCAGTTGGGTTTTAAAATGCTATGTAGACCAGGCATGGGGGCCCACACCTGTAATCCCACTACTTTGGGAGGCCAAGACAGGGGAGGGTCGCTTGAGGCCAGGAGTTTGAGACTAGCCTGGGCAACATAGTGGGATCCTGTCTCTACAAAAAATAAAAAAAAAAAAATTAGCTGAGTGTGGTGGCACACGCCTGTAGTCCCAACTGCTTAGGAGGCTGAAGTAGGAGAATCACTTGAGCCCAGGAGTTTGAGCTATGATCAGGCCACTGCACTCCAGCCTGGGTGACAGAGCAAGACCAGAGTGAAAAAAAAAGTGCTCTATAAATTCTGAGTGGCTATTATGATTGATGTAGCAAAGATAATTATCATTCTCTTTGGGAATAAATCTTGATTAATTATTTCTAGTTCTGAATATCCTCCATCCTCATACAAACTAAGATTTCACCCGTCTAATTTAGGAGGCTAAATTTTCTTTTGATATAAACCTAACAACAACAACAAAAAAGAAAATATCAGAATTAAAATAAAACAAGCACTGCAACTTTGTAATAGGATGTTATAATTATGCAATGTGTCTTACACAGAGTTGAAGGGTTGTGTCTTTCGACTAGCAATGGCAAAGGCAATGTGGTAGATGCATCTGGAATGAGGTCCTTGTATCCCAGGGATTCCTAGTATTACATTAGTTTCATGTGACAGAACTTACGAGAAATTCATTCAGAAAACTTCCCAGTGTAGGAGTCTTTTGGCATATTCTGTGCATATTTTCTCAAACAAACGGCAATCATTTTTCGGTTGTGTCATTTATGGCCGTTGCTTGTACGCAGTCTTGTGGCTCTTTTGCAAGCTGGCAGGCACAGAGTGATCATCTGGGATTTTAAAATGAGAGTGTACCATTTAATATTAGTGGTCTTGGTAACTTTTCTCTCCTCCACATTTCCCCTGAAGCTGACCTTGTGAGAAAAATACCCTGAAGAGAAAAAATAAGGCATCTATTTTTCCTGAAAGAGTAACTGGAAAAAGGAAAGTTCTAAAGTCTTAACACTGGAAATAAACCAATCCTGATCCTAAAATCTACTTGCTGGTGTGTCCCTTTCTGAGTCAAGAAAGGAATTTTAGCGGACTTGAACAAAAATATTGAAAAAATGATAACTATATCTCAAGTTCAGGGATTCCTTCACTTTCTTATTTTCAAATTTTAAAGGTAAAGCTACTGCTTTCTGACTTAAAAATACTCATTGTAGTAATTACAGAAAAATATAAAGAAGAAAATTCTAACCAAAGATAATCACTGTTGGTGCTTTTGATGTATAATCCTTCGTATCATCTATGTCCTTATCTGTCCATATCATCTAGCTATATTTCATAGAGTATTTGCAGTTTTGTGTTTGTTTGAATTTTTTTCTACTTAGCATTATTTTGTGAACATCTCTCCAAGATCCTAATTTATTTATTTATTTTTTCTAATTTATTTTTTGAAAACGTGGTTTTGATAGCCTCATAATCTTCTATTTGTTATAATTTACTTAAACCATGTTGCTTATTATTGGATGGATAGTTTATTTTGAATTTTTCTCTGGTGAAAAATAATATTGTGATGAACCTTCTTGCATATAACCCTTTGTTTGCATCTCTTGTTTTTCCAAAGGAATCGTCCCAACAAGTGGATTTTGATACACTTTGCTAAATTGCTTTTAAAACAGCTTATACCGATTGCCTCATACACATCAAGACTATGCAGTCGTGCCTGTGGCGTCTCCAGTCAAGATTTGGGCATTATCATTAAAAAGAAATATTTTCCCAATTTATTAGGTCAAAAATTGTTTTAATGTTTTAAAGTTTTTATTTGATTGAAAGGGGAGTTGAACGTTATTTCCATTTGTTTGCTGGCGATTTGTGAATTGTCTGTGTGTGTCTATGTCTTTTGGTTTTTTTCTCTCGGAGTGCTAATATGTCGCTTACTTTTTTTAATATGGGAAGAAGGATATGCACCTTTTATCTTCAAAATTTAGAAGCACAGATATAGCCCTATACTTTTGGTATAGAAAGATTTTAAAACATTTCTTGTGGTTCTTAATTCCTGATATAGTGGTGGACTTAAGAGTCTGAGAATATGTCAACACAGTTTGCTTTTAGAATAATGCCACTTCTGCTGATTCTAGCTTCAGTTATATGCGTCTTCTTTATATTTTTCTGTTTCTCCTCCTTCTACTGTAATAAAAATTTTTAAAAGATCCAGACTTCGACTTACCTCATTTTACTCAACTACACTTTTAGGTGGCAGCCTGCCAACAAAATCACTGAAAAGAATCTCATATGAGAACTGAAGAGGGTGAGTAGCACCAGTTGAGAGGAATAGTTGATGAGAGAAAAAGGACAGCTTCTTGTTTACGCCATGTAACAAATGATGTTCCCGATGCTAGCTTGGAGTGAGCAGGCTTAGTTAGCGAGGAGGCCGAGGCAGTGGGGCTCAGGAATTCCAGGTATCTGACATTCCACTCTCTACTTCTGCCTGTAGCCAGAGGCAACTGCCTTTGTCTCAGCTCCATCTCTGCTGTCCCATTTTATAATGGAGATAATAATACCTCAAAGGTATGCACTAATTAATTATTCTTAGAGACTCTGAAAATATAAGTACTAATTATTGTAATGATTAGATCATTACTTTCTTCATTTCTTTTTATAGAATTTTAATTGAATGACAAAATTCAACATCCAGATCCAGTTATTCGGACAGATTTTTTTTGCTTGTTGTCTTCACAGCTTGTTTATGTTTATTTTACCCCACGCTAAGTGAGTTCCTTCAAATAAAGAAATGTAACAGTTTTTGAAAGTATTTTAAAATGTTGGATTCCAAGAAGAGGAATGCAAAAAAAAATTGTAAAATTTTTATGTCTCCTCAGGTCATTCTAACTCAATAATAAAATAGCTAAATATTTGAGACCGTTGATTTTTAAACCACATTAACTTCTTTTTCCTTCGATGTGAGTCATATAATCTGGGGTGGTTAGTTTACTGGTAAATAATTACACCCAAGACTCTTACAGTTTACCTATTAATAGATACTCAGCAAAAAAGACTCATGGATATAAATAATTTAACAAATGACATGTTCCGAACAATGGCCCTGGCTTTTATTGTGTGGTTTTAAGTTTGGAACTGGATGTGAATTTATTAAGAATCATGTTGTCAGTTCCATAAATTCATAGAATTACTGTGACTCTGAGTTGACAATAGTTAAAAGAGTACACATTTAGCATTGGTGATTTTTCTTGAGTGGTATTGTTTAATTTAGTGTGTAAACGTCTCATTTTTCTAATTAAATCATACCCACCTTAAGAGTAGGGCCCATGTGTTGTAATTCTTCTAAAAGGAGAGGGATTGAATGAATGCTGGAATTATCACTTAGGCCACCTGGCTTTTTTTCCCTGACTCAGCCTGTAACTAGCTATGAGTTTTGGACACTTCTGGAACTATATGCTGCCTGAGTTTCCCAATCTATAAACTGGAAAATGATACCTTCTCTAATTTACAAGGTTGTTGTGAAGCTCAACTGAAGGGAACTCCCTAGGAGGGGGTGGGTAGTTAAAAGCTTTGTGTGGGCTAGTAAAAATTCAGTGTCATTTTGCAGGGTTGTTTTATTTCCAGATGTATGATTGTCAGTGGAGATGTGCATTTTGACCTTTTCCCCTCCATTTTTGCCTGGGAGATTTTGCATGCTGATAAGAGCTGAGAGTTGATTTAGCAGACTTATTATCAGATGTTTCCGGCTCCAGTGGCCTCTAGCTTTTCTTGGGCTGGACTTCATATGAATGAGGGCCATATAACCAATCTCTTAAATGTAAGTGTCAGCTGCATCATCTTCATCAGGAGAAACATTTCAAACATTTATTTTCTTTGCAAAAGGCAAGTTTTAGTGGTGGGGTCAATTTATTTCTGAAACGATCTCATTTACCTGAATGAGGAGCGCATATTTATTTTCAGGGTAAGTGGTGGGGTTGTGTAATTCTCGTGTGACAGATGAACCAAACACTCAGCTGTAAATTACATTTGGCTGGGAGAAGATGCTCTGGTATGAAACCACATTTCTGCCAGTGCTTGCTCGCTCTTCTTGGCTGAGAGCTGGAAGATTAGTGACTGTTGGACTTTCATAGAAAATGAAAAATATTCTTTATAGAAACTGGAAAGGGGTGAGTAATGCCATGTATACATATTTATATAAGAGGATTTGAATATGTGACCTGGGTCTAACATCTCCGTCCAGGAGGCTAAAAGTATCATAGAACATGTCAGAGTGGCTGGTGGCAGTACGCATTATTTTCAAAGATCTTTTGATAACATCATCAAGCCATTTCTCTTTGTTTTATTTTAAAGTGGCTCTTCACTGGCTTTATTAATATGTCACAAAGTAGGGTTTTTTTTTTTTGTTTGTTTCGTTTCTGTGAGCCTTCAGTCTCATAAAAATTAAATGTGTGCATTCCTGCAACCTGATATGCCCCCTCCAGTAAAAATCGATGCTTCTTGCCCTTGCAGCTCAAGCTGCAGAGGTCTTAGTAGCCTGTGTTTGTTGTGTGCCTTTGTGCATATGGCCTTTCGTCACTCATGTTTTCCGTTGTTTCTTAAACATATCTGAGACCTCAGCCCCAGCTACAAACAATCTGTTGGCTTCTCTGTGCGTTTGCTAGAAAACCACAGAGGGTGGTTTCCTTTGCCCCCAGTGTTCACCCTGTTGAGTGGGCACAGAACGGGGCCAGTTTATTACTCACCTATATATTATTTCTTTGGTTGGGTGCTGAAGAAGATGGACTTTTGGAGAGGTAGCAAAGGAACTAAAACCATTTAGTTTCTCTTCAGACCTGAATTATGCTATCTTAAATATGTACCTAAATAAGTACAAAGATTCTGAAAAATTATTTGCCTGTGATTAGATGCAATTGCCATTTTTCCCAACCAGGTGGAGCTTCCATGGCATTTTCTTTTTCTAGGAAATAATCAAATGTTTAATTTTAGGATTAGGTTCCCAAGTAAAGACTCTGAGATTCTCTAAGATTCTACTTGGATTAACCATTGCCTCTGATAAATGGGACCAACCTTTCACAGTATTTGATTCTAAGATACAAGGATGTATTACCAAGATAATGGATTTTAGGGGAAGAGGTTGCATTTATTCTGCTATATAAAATTCCCAAAATGGAATTGTCTACTATGCTCTTGAGGTAACTTAAAGGTTGCATTAGAGGCAAATGATGAACTGTCCCTAACTGCCCTTTCTCCAGGTGTAGAAGGGGAGTAAGCTTCAGAAGGTCTTTGGTTTCGCGCAATACAGTCATGATTTTGCCTCCACTTTGGCCTGATGCTGCGTCCCTCAGATAACTCAGCTGTTCCTCCTAAGGTCCCACTTACCCGAGAAGCAGAAAGGACTCTCCCAACCTGCAGGGAGATAAGTGACCACCTGTTAAGGGGCGTGGTTAAGGACTTGATACTACTGTTGTACATGTTGAGAAAAGAGATGAACCAGTTAGATCAATGCCTAGTATATGCCAGGTACTGTGTTAAATACATTGTTTTATGTAGTAGGTGTTATTATCTCTATTCTGATGAGGAAACCAAAGTTCAGAGAAGCTGAAGGTTTTATCCAAGATCATGCAGATATTAAGTGGCAGAGCCAGAATTCACTCTGTCATGGTTGCCTCTTTTCTTTGTACCTCTGATCACTCTGCCTTATGCATATTTTGATAAGCTTGCCAAGAGAGACCACCATTCCATTTTCTTCAGATGAAGCTATCCGTATGTGAAAAATATCACTGAAGTCTTAGTTCTATAGATCTTCCTTCTATCACCTTCTACCAATATATGATACTTGTTAGCTCAATCTGTTACCAAATATTTTGTATCTGAATGCCTACAAAAACCTAATTTTGGTGACCATTGATTTCAAGAAGTACAATAAAAGCACAGCTCATTTCATCCAACAACAGGAAACTTAAGGTATAGTTGTTTTGTAATCTAACTACTATGGAACTGTAATAGCTGTTATTATTAATACTCATTGATAACTGTATTTAAAGATACAATCCTGTTAACTATAAACAATGTTATATCATCCCACTTCTTAAATGCAGTCACTCAAGGGATTAGCATTTTCACTATTCTTTGTATGATTTTTTTTTTTTTGGAAGCATAGTCTTAAATGTGGTCTGGAACAGAAAAGAGAATAGAGACACTTGCAAGATTAAAATCTGATAACTTTCGGGCTCAGGGTGAATTTACAAAACACTGGTCATTCATCCCCACATGATGTTTTCCAGTTATCCAAAAAGGCTTTTATTCAGGAACTATTTGTGGTTGGGATGCATTGTTAAGTATCATTTATGTTATGCCTTAAGTGTTTACTGGCTAGAGCATATGGGCGACAAAGCACAAGAAGTCTGCCTAGAGACCTTACAATCTAGAGACACATTTATTGTTATGTAATGGAATTCCATCCAAGAATAGATGTTGCTTAACTCAGTCATTTCTTAAGAACTAAAGTTCAGGGTTTCCTTTAACATGTCGATAGCCTCAAACATACTGATTTGTATTTTCACTTGCAATAGACATTTGCACTGAAGAGTGTGTTATACACTCTAAAAATGGGCAAGGCGTGAGATGGGAACAAGGGTGTAGACTCTATCAGTGTTAATCAGTGATAGAGTCTACACCCTCAGTCTACAGCTGTCAAAGGGGGGGTGTTGAGGATGTCAAGAATGAACTAGAGATCAGTGGTCCCCAACTTTATACCATAAAGGACCTCTATGTTTTTCTTTAGTTTTGTATTGAAAGATTTTCTCCTACTTGGTAAGTATTAATTCATTCATTTTCTTTGTAAATTAATGGCATTCATAACTGTCAATCAGAAGTTGCGATAAACATGAGATGACTGATGTTACCATACTGAGTCAAAATAGTTGCAGCCAACAGTAAAGAAAGTTGACATTTTACTTGGCATGTGAAGCTTTTTTTTTTGTTTGTGAATGACTAAATGTTTTTAAATATATGCTAACCTTTTGGAAATACTGAAAAATAGAACTGATCTCTGTTATTACTTTCACAGACTTCCTAGGAATCCAGAGACCCCCAACTGGGGAGTAACTGGATTTAGTGGTTGCCATAAATTCTTTTCCACTTCTAACATTCTGTGATTTGTGAACACCATTAAAACTAATAAAATTGACCAGTTCCAAATGGACCCCCAATAGTAAGTTTTAAAATACAGCCCCACCATTTTGTGGGGTGGGGAAAGGGGGCAAATAGAGACACCCCTAAAACTTGGAAAGCAGGGTAAGGATTGGAATAGCTGCACTTTGCTATGCCCCACAATTTTCATTGGTAAGCAACCTACAGTAGCAATGTCTGCTCTGTCATCCTTGACTACAGACAGATCTACTTGTGATTAAACAAACAAACAAAAACCAAAAAACCCAGAAACCAACAAAACAAAAACATACCCTTCATGTGATGTTTTGTCTTCACATCCCGGGTAGACCCTACGCCATCGTCTCTAGCCCAGGCTCCACACTGCAGCATAATGAACTGAAAAACCAAAGCTGACTATGTCAACCCTCTGGTGGGTCTCTGCTGTCACGGGATGCAATCTAACCTCCTTGGCTTGATGTATCTACACCTGATTCCTCCCCACATATACTTTATACCCTGCTAGCCTGAATTTTCATCATACTCACAAACTACCAGACCTTTCCTAACCCTCTGCCTTTGCACATGCTATTCTGTTAACTGGAATATTCTCTCTGCTCAATTTTTGTTGGATAAGTTCTTATAATATCTAGTAAAGATAATAGCATCTATTATGTACCAGGCATTCAATTAACCCTTACAATGAGGTGGTTGCCATTATGAGTCCCAGTTTGCAGAGGAGGAACCTGGTCCAGAGAGGTTAAGTAGATTTCCCAAGGTCATATAGCCAATCAAATGATGGAGTCAGGATTTGAACCTGTGCCTCCTCTCACTTGGGACCTATATTCTTAACCTCTATACCACATTGCCTATCCCCTAAGATGGCACCTCCAAAGGTGAAGGCCTTCCCAAATCCCTAAAATGGAGTTAGCTCTTCAGTTCTTAGGATTCTGAAAGTATTTTCTAAAGCATTTTTGTAACAGAATTTATTAAGTCACATTATTATTTCTCTTCCTGTACTTGTGTGATTTGTGAGTAATTTTGAATGTCATGCAACTTTGTATGCCCAGTGCTTAGCATGATGCCTTAGCATGATGCTTAGCCAGCCTGTAAACACTTAGTAGATATTTCATGAGTGAATGAATGAATGAGTGAATGAATGAATGAGTGAATGAATGAATGAGTGAATGAAAAAACACAGAAGCCCTTATTTCTGCTTAAATGGGTCGGGATCCTCTTTGTTTCTGTGACATGCTTCTGGGGTATTAGTTGAAAAACACTTCCTTCCAGTAGACTTTACCTGTCTCAGGGGTGCAGAACATTCCAGCAGGAAAACTTAGAGCTCTCAGTTGTCATCTCCATGTGACAGTAAATCACTGCCAAATCTTGCAAAGATGCCCATGAATTCTGCTGAGTATCCATGTAGCACCAGAGTCCGACAACGCTGATTTATTTAAGTATAGGTTTGGTGCCCTGAGAGAGCTCACCATCTGCTTAAGTTGTGTTTACTTTAAGTACCAGTCAGCGTTTTCCTGACGGGTTATAGAAAAATGGTAGTTCGACTTAATTTTTAAGCGAGGCCTGTTTAAGAATAATTTGTTAATTACTAGTTGGTTGATTCCGTTTCCTTAAATTAAGGGCTTCGGTTAATATCACATGCTTATTTCCAGCTTGCTGGAAGCCGCTGCAGCGGTGCCGCAGTTGCATGATATATTGCTGCCGTATTCGCCTATGCCAGCTCCTGCCCGGGCTTTCAAATTCATCTTTAGCTAATTTTACAAGCTTGAAAAGTAACCTGAAAGTTTACTAGCTTTAGGACTGCAAGTTGGAAGCTTAATTTAATAGCCACTTATAAAACCATTTAGAGAGAAATTGGTTATTTGGCCTTCAGTGTGATGGGACGCACAGAGCGATGTGATCAAGGCTGATCGTTCCAAATACAGAAGAATTGTAATTTGAACTATTTAGGCTGAAGGTGTTTTATCAACTGCACATAAGACAGGATCTGAACCTTGCCATGGGGTGGCTCGGAGTCCATTGGATTTTTTTTTTTTTTTTTTTGGCAAGAAAGGAAATATTTGGCAGCCTGTTATTGGGGAGGTCTAGGGAGACTGTCCATGACCATCAGAAGAGGGCACATGGAGGTTGGGTGTGTTGGGATATGTAATGGCTTTTGTAAATGTTTTGGTTTCAATAAAATCCCAAATGTATTTTATCAATGCATTTTTCTCCTTAATTTTTAGACCCTTGTGTATTTTAAGGGAAATTTAGTTCATATGGTTTTGATTCGTTTATACTTAACTCATCAAAATGTTGTTTTCTAAGAGCTATTTGATGTCCAAGAGGACTTTGGTGCTTGATTTAAATACCTTCCAATGTGCTTTCCCCCTCCTTTTCAAAAATAGAAAGCCATCTACTCTTGGCAAAACCTAAATGCACACATACTAAAAGTTTGCATTTGGTTGAAAGCTGCAAGCCTGCAAGGCTGTCAAGCCAGGCCAAATGCATTCTCCAGCTCCTGGTGATGTGTGAGCCCTGTTACCCAAAGCACAGAGAGATCTTTACCTTTTGATAATCTCTGCTGGCTGTCCACGTGGCAAGAAACATTAAAAAATAAAATGTCTGCCATTTGCGAGATCTTTGATCTTGGGAAAGCCACTTAACCTCCTTTAGCTTCAGTTTCCCATCTGTGAAGTTGGGCTAATATTTATTCTGCCTACCTCCCAGAATTATTGAGAGGATTAAAAGAGCTAATGTAAAAGTACTTTGGAAAATACTAAAAACATCACATCTCTTTTCTTGGTGCTCTTGTTCTTTGAATACAATAATAAATACTCAACTTTTAGTGAATGTTTGGTATGTGCCAGACACTGTATTAGACATTTTACAAGTTACTGTCTTGTTTAATCCCTATAGTACCAGGTGATGGGTAGATACTTTTAATTTCCACATTTTGGAAGATAAAACTCTGTGTCATTTGCTCAAGGTCTCATAGTTTGTGGATGGAAGAGCTGGAATATAAATCAAACCCTTCATGGTTTTTATACTTTTGAACTTTTAATTTATTCCCTTTTAAATTTTCAGCTGACATGTAATAATTGTACATACTTATGGGATACAGTGTGATATTTTGATACATATATACAAAATACAATGATCAAATCAGGGTGATTAGCATAGCCATCGCTTCAAACACTTATCATTTCTTTGTGTTGTGAACATTCAAAATTCTCTCTTCTAGCTTTTTGAAAATATACACTAAATTATAGCTAATCATATTCACCCTACAGTACTGCGGAACACCAGAGCTCATTCCTCCTATCTAGCTGTAATTTGTATCTGTTAACCCACCTCTCCCCATCCTTGCTCCCCCGACCCTTCCCGGCTGCTAATACCGACACTTAGGTTGATTCCACATCTTGGCTATTATGAATAGTGCTGCAATAAACATGGGGGTACTGGTGGTATCCCTTTATTATACTGATTTCCTTTCCTTTGGCTAAATACCCAATAGTGGGATTGCTGGATCATATGGTAGTTCTATTTTTAGTTTTTTAAGAAACCTCCATACTGTTTTCCATAATGTAATTTATGTTCCCACGGACAGTGTATAAGAGTTCCCTCTTCTCCATATGCTGGCCAGCATTTGTTATTTTTTGTCTTTTTGATAATAGCCATTCTAACTGGGGTGAGATAGTATCTCTTTGTGGTTTTGATTTGCATTTTCGTTTATGGGTTTTAAACACTAAGTTGTATAGCATATGGTTGAAATTCTATTAATCACTCTAATGTTGTGACTCAATATTAGAGTTTATCTTGAGTCAGTATCATTCATAATGGAGCCTCTCCATATCATTAAAATCACTTAGTCACATTTTCTATTACAGTCTCTCATTGAGTAATTAGAGTGAATGCATGTATAAAAATATGCATTCAAATATATATACATATCGAAAAATCATTCACTATATACAGAGTAATAGAAACTAATTTTAATTGAATACCTCCTTTGGACCAGACACTACAGAGGTCTCTATATGCTTTATCTCATTTAATCCTCACAAGAACTCTATAAGGTAGAGACCATTATTGTGAATAACCAGGAAGAGCTGAGATTTTACCCTCCTTGCAAGCTCATTAGCCTGCTAGTTTCACGGATGCCAGCAGAAGATCTGAGACTCCTGGATCAGAGACAGAATTCTTTATTACTCATGGCTAGCAAGCAGCATCGGCTTTATTCATGTTCACATCACTTCCCCTTGTCCCCAGGTCCTATGAGAGTGATGCAGAGTGGCCCAGGTGGATGCTGAGCGTGCAGTGGGTTTGCATTATGGCTGAGGAACCTCGAGCTTAGAAATCCCACTCTCTTTTCATGTGGTAAGCAACCTTGCCTGACCTTTGCTCCAGAGGGAGACATTGTCTTTATGATACTGGACAGCAAGCAAACCTGCCCTCAGCTCCAGAGGGACACGCCGAATCTGTCTTCTAAGACTGTTTGCTATACAAACATTATTGAAAAGATTCCAGATCAAAGGCTGTCAGTGCCTCTGCTTCTAAGACATTCATAACGGTGAGAGATCCATGGAGGATTGTCTCCCAGCAGTTATTATCTCCATTTTACAGACAGGAAAACTGGGCTTAGAGAGGTAAAGCCCTTCATTCATTCCAGAAATATTTATTGAGCACTGTATGTGTTAAGGTCACGTAGCTGAAAAGTGGAGGAGAAGAGAGTCAAGATGGGGTCTAAGGCACTAACTTGTCCCCTCATCCACTTAGTCCCTCACCTCCTCAGCTGCTGTCTCATCTTGCCTCCCCACCTACTGGCTAACTATATGAAACAGGAATTCACTTAAGATAATAATGACCCTTTGGGACAAGTGTTTCTCCTGCCGTTAAGTTCTCCAGCTGCAGCCTGACCCAGCCCAGATGTCCCAGTACCACAGGGCATTTGCTGGAGGTGTGGGAGAGTATTGGCAGGTCCCGATAGAAGTCAGAATGGTGTTTTGAGGTCATATTTAGCAGCACACGAAAGACAATGGTGCTAGGTGATTTGAAAGTTTGATTAAACATGAATTTAGTGTTGTAACATGGTGTAACCATAATCTGGTGTCTGTACAAAATTCAGAAGATTCTTTTTCCCCTGTTGCCCCTGCGTGAATTAATCAGTACTATTTCATGTTTGTATAATGGCGCAAACCATTAAATGACTTTGTGAAGATTTTGGTGGTGCCTGTACTAGCTTGTGGGAGTCCCCTGAGTCAATCTGTCATAAAATATTGAATGATTATGAAGTTGCAATCTGGGGAGAAGAGAAAGATCTTGGCAATAATATGACTAGAAGAATCTTTTCCAAACAAAGAGGTCTCTCGCACCCCGCAGAAAGGAACTCCTGAGTCACACATTGTCTCCTCTCTTGACAAAGGCCCAGCTGAGGGAGCTAGTTTGCCAATTTTCCTGGGAAAATAATAAAGGCAGACATGGAATAATGGAGAGGGTTGGTGGCTAGAACAGCTTGCTTTGACTGTGGTGAGGAAACAGAGTGAGACTTAGCCGGGCAACCACGGACCCTTTCAACCAAGTCGCTGCAGGGGAAAGACCCTTTCCCTGGCCCCTCTCAGAGGAGAAGCTGTACCTTAAAGAAACGAAGGAAGAAAGCATGGCTCGATGCTTGTTCAGCCCTGCCACTGTGTTCATGGCTCAGTGCAGCGTGGTGAGAACTTCTCTCCTCCTGGCCTGCCCCCTCAGCACCTGAAGCTATTGGCCTTGTTTTCTGAGCTCATTTCAACTCCTCCCGAAGCCAGAGAAAATCTAATTAGTGAAGAATTTGAAGGAAAGAATTGTAGAGAGAACTCTGTCACCCCAAACACAGCAGAGTGGGGATGTGATTCCTCCTTGTGGGGCCGTACCGGTCAAGGGCTTCTTCCTAATCTTAAATATTAAACAAGAAATAAAGTTTGTAATACATTGTCTTTGATAGAGCCAGCCTCTTCCGAAGTAGAGGATTCTAGATGATCTGAGAGCCATTTACCTTGCAAATGGACTTTCTCTTCAGATAGGCCTGGCCTATTTGGGTCTAGACCAGGCTGCAGAAAGAAGAAGTTACTTTGTGTACCTTAACAGCAGCATCCAGTGGAGGAAGATAATAAGAATCCCTGGAGCAGGGTTTTATTTAAGAGTGAAAGTGGGCCCCGGAGCCAGTATTCTCCCAATATACTTGAGAGGGTGAAGGAATGACCACTGCTATGCTCAGGATAGCCAAGGCCTGTTCTCAGCAGTGGCAAAACAACCTCGACAAATCAAACCGAACAAAAACCCGAGAAGCAGCGTGTCAAGTGTTACTTTCCTAATTACCTGGTCTGTCTCTTTTCCCTGGAGGATGCCCTTGGAGCAGCGGGGGCACCGTTCCTCCAGTCAACTACACAGGGGACCCACAAACACACGTGGCTCCGGAGGAATCTTCAGGGCAGACTGTCTTTCCCTCCCACTCTGTCCCTTTTGATGGTTCTGCCCACAGTTTCCTTGTTGTTGTTTTCGGTTGGTCTGTTTGTTTTGGGTTTCCCTTCTCCCCCACCCCCCAGCTCCAGGAAGCTGTACACAAGCTGGAGCATTTGGAACTAACTTGGCAGTGCGATGTGGCTGCTGGCAGCTCCCAAAATATGACACCAGTGAAAATATGTACCAAATGTTCTTCCTATGCTAGGGTGTGAAGTCTTCATCACCCTTCTCTCTGAGAGCAGAGAGCACGAAAGACCTAGACAGTTTTGGGTTTCTGTGCTGGCTCTGCCTTTTAAAAGCTGGGTGACATCTGTGAGCTTGCTCCTTCATCTATAAAAATAGCAATCGTCTTACCCACTTTGTAAGGGCGCTGTGGGGGTTAAACGAAGTCATTTGTCTAGAGCCTACTGTGTGCCAGATATGTGTGTCGAAGTAGCTCCTCTACTGGACCAGGAGCACCTCAAAGGCAAGACCATTTCTTATTCCCACTGGGGCCAGGTACCAGGATCTTCCTGGCTAGGCTTGGCTCTTGACTCTGCTCCTTGCTCTGTGACCTTGGGTAAGTGACTCACCTAACCTCTCACCTGGAAGGTAGAGATCATGACACCACCCACTTTCTAGAGCTCTTGTGGGAACTAAGTAAGATAATGTATGTAGCACAGGGCTTGGAAGGCACTCCATGAGTGTTAGCAATTGTTACTGCTGTACTTATGAGCCCAATGCCTGGCGCACATCTGTTTTTTGAAATATGGTAAACAGTAAATGCTCAACAAATGACAGTTCTACTTTCCATAATCCCTCTTTGAAAAGTCTTCCAGTTCACATCTAACAGGTTACGGAGGTGTGTTCCATTGCAATTCATCCCCCAAAATGAAGATAAGCTTTTCCAGAGAATGTTTAACTTTGAAGGTTTAAACTTTAAACATGTTTGTTCTTTTGGTTGCTACAAATCTACAAAGGGGAGAAATTTGGACCAACTCATTCCGTGTCTTAGGGCATTAGTCCCTTAATGTAGCCATTTGCTTCAATTGAGCCCAACCTCAGTGATCCTTAGCCGTGCTGGGTGGAGAGAAGGCAGGGCCTGAGAACATTTGCTCAGCATGTTGCCTGGACATGGACCCTGCACTTGTACCTGCCAGGGGAGGGGAGTGGATCGTGTGTTTGTGTGTGGCAGAGGGGTGGTAGGGACAGCTGGGAGAGCAAGTTAAAGAGCACGAGGACTCAAGGGTCTTTTATTTTACCTGGCATCTCCAAAACGTGGCTTCTGATTATACAACTGTCCCACATTCACAACCCATCTCAGGTGAACCTCTGGCTTTCCCTTCTTCCCACTGGCTTCTTCCTTTGGTTTAGAGCAGTTATTTATAAAGATTAGAATCTACTAAAGAAAGGGACAAGAAACAGCAAGAAACTACTTTAGTGAGAACACTTTTTTGTGGGGGGGCGGTGTGTGTGGTTTTATTTTTTTACTGCTTCCAACTTTTCCTAGATCTGTTTAATTTAGTATTGGATGCTCAGAGTTTGTTTGGGCTCTGACAAGATACCTGGGCTCTTGGTTCTCCGAGCTCCGCAGTTTTCTTCTGGGCCCCAGAACCTTCAGTGATATGGAGCCGGTGGGTTTGGCTGTCGGATTTTATCACTTTCTTCCTGTGTTCTCTGGAGTACTTTTCAGATATTGACGCGAGTCTGTAATCTCCTAAATTCTTTAGGTGGCTTGGCTAGCCACCAGCTATGACTTCCAGAACACATGAGCTCTGAATCTTTTAGTCTCTGCACGAGTTGATTGAATCACGGGATGGGGAGTTGATGAGCCAGCAAGGTTTTCAGGATTTGAGTGTAAACCCAGAAACATGGGCCCTGGGACCAGGTGGTGTTAGAGATGACTTAGTCTAAACTTCCATTTTACAAACGTGGAAACTGAGGCCCAGAGGGGTTAAGTGACTTGCTCCCCATCACACGGCTGGGAGCAGAGCCAAGGTTGTGATGCAGGTCTTGCGACTTCTTCTTTGAGACTTTCTGTTATTCTCTGCTTACACACCAGCCTTGACTGAGGTGGAAATGAAACTCTGGCTTCTGATCAATTCCTCAACATACCAACCCCTCCTACGGAGGCTCTTTCAGATGGCATTTTCCTGCTCTTCATTTAGGCCACGTCGCTTCTCCTCCTCCCCTTCTCCTCTTTCTTGTAAAATGTGCCTACGGAAGCAAAGTAAATCATCTGCGGAAGAACTCAAGTTAAAAATCATCATTTCTCCTGACCACTCACCAGAGGTAATCTCTTCTCAATTGTTCTGTTTTTGCTTTTTCTGGAAGTTACTGCTAAACTCTAAATAATATGCTTATATCTGTTTCTTTAATAATTTATTACCTTCTTATAACATCTCTTTTTTTGTTTTTTCTTTTATTGAGACAGAGTCTCACTCTGTTGCCCGGGCTAGAGTGCCGTGGCATCAGCCTAGCTCACAGCAACCTCAAACTCCTGGGCTCAAGCGATCCTTCTGCCTCAGCCTCCCGAGTAGCTGGGACTACAGGCATGTGCCACCATGCCCAGCTAAGTTTTTCCCCTGTATATTTTTAGTTGTCCAGCTAATTTCTTTCTATTTTTAGTAGAGATGGGGTCTCACTCTTGCTCGGGCTGGTCTTGAACTCCTGACCTCAAGCGAACCTCTCGCCTCCCAGAGTGCTAGGATTACAGGCATGAGCCACCGTGCCTGGCCCTCATAATATCTCTTAAGTCTCTGCTTTGAAAGACGGGGATTTGGCTTAGTTGCCTTGTTTCTCCTCCACCCTGCCTTCTCTTAATGTTCCATTACTACTTTGCCTTTTTCTATTGGTTCCACACTTAAGCCTTCCCTTTGCCTCCCATCAGCTTTCAATTGTGTTGCTTAAGCTGGAGCTCTGAGCCCTCTCAGGATCCTTTCCTGACCCTAGTCCCTTTCACCTTCCGCCTTTCGTTAGCTCCATAGTTACCTTCACAGGGTCCAGGTGATTTAGCTTTACATCCTGTCTTGCAACCACAGCTGTGTCTTCTGTGCTTTTGATTGACTTCCACAGTTGAAAACCAATACATTGCATTTATATATTATGACTATGCAACTTTTGTTTGTTGCTTGGCCAAACCCTTCTCTATTAGGATCCTTCTCTGGAGGACCTAATGTCATAACTTGAGGGCCTCTCAAAGAAAAATACTCTTAATATCAAAGGCAAATTGATTACCTTTTTAAAAACTTCATCGGTTGCTTAAAAATGTTTGACCAAGGTTAATGACTCAGTTTCTCCTAAAAAGGTCACTGCCAAAATTACCTCTTTCTCCTATCTCCCTGCCATCCTTCACTTCACAGTAAAATACTGTCAAGCATTTCTGAGTTTTCATAGCCTTAGGAACTGTCAGAATGTAAAGATCTAGTCTGTGAGGTAAGCTCAATTAATGGAGAGATTGAATCTTTGGACTTCCGTTGGACCACTGGAATGAAATCATATGTTCCCTACAATAATAAGAGAAGCTGTTACTTTGGAGAATCAATTGATATTGCTGATGAGTTTTAATTGTCTTTATTTATTTATTTTTGGTTTTTTCTTCACAGAGGAGAATGTCAGTATAATAGATGCTGTTTGTTTGATGGATCCTGTTGCGATTGATGATAATGATTCTGATGCTTTCTGTTGGACCAAGATAATAAAAAGCCCAAGGGCATTTATAATATGCCTAGTTGGGTTTTAAATCAATTAGTGGGTATCTGAAGGCTTTTACATAATACATCACTAGAAACAGCTAGTGAAGGAAGAGGCTGGAAAATCTCAAAAATTGTCCCAGTTTGAAAGTGGTACCTGCTGTTCTAAACTGCCATTCTGATACTTGACTTGTATGTTATGTGAAATATTGAAATAGATAATTTACCAAGCTTGCAATTTCTCATGCTGAGGAAACTATGCAGTTAGGAAATGCCCAACGTAGATTTAGAAAGGAGTCGTCGCAGCAACTCAAATGGTTGACGTTACACCCTAATTTCACCCAGACAATGGATTGCCACAGGAGCTGAACCCACTTGGCTCTAGCCTCTACCTTGTCACAGCTTTGCAGCCCTTCTCTCTCTCTGTTTGTGGATCTTGGATGGGAGAAGAGAAACAGGGTGGTAGGAAAGAAACGCTGGCTCTCTAGATATGTCTCAAGTCTTGGCAAACTGTAGAAAATGGGTTATAATGTATACTCTCTGCAATTAATGTCTTTTTCAAATAGTAATTTTCTTTCTGGAGTGATGTGGTGTTTGGAGTCATTGATGATGAAGTAGATGCATATCCTTATAGCCTTATAAACCTGAGGGAAGGCCAGGGATCATGGCTTATGCCCGTAACACTGGCACTTTGGGAGGTGGGAGGATCGCTTGAGGCCAGGAATTCGAGACCAGCCTGAGCAAGAGAGAGACCCCGTCTCTACATAAAATATTAATAGAAAAATTAGCCGGATAGCATGGTGCACACCTATAGTTCCAGCTATTCAGGAGGCTGAGGCAGAAGGATTGCTCGAGCCCACGAGTTTGAGGTTGTAGTGAGCTATGCTGATGCTGCTGCACTCTAGCCAGGGAAACAGAGAAAGACCCTGTCTCAAAAAAAAAAAAAAAAAAAATTAAAAATTCAAAAAAAAAAAAAAAAAAATTTAAAAATTAAAAAAAAAACAGAAAAAACCTGGGGCAGAGGAACCCCTGCTGTGTGATGAGTACACACCATTTGCAGGTCCAGAAGGAATCCCAGGTCTGTAAAGGAGAACCCAGCTCTTTGTGCCTCTAGTCAAGGTGATTTGGCCAAAAAATGTCATTGATTTTTCTGATGTGCTTCACATACACCCTAGCACTGGTTGTGGTCTGGAAAACTTTACAGGGGTCTGTGGTCTGTGTGTATGGGGTGGGGGGTGAGGGGGCGGTGCACAAAGGGAAGCAAAAGTACAATTATAATTGGGAGGGAGGGTCCCTGCTCAGTAATCCCCTCCTGGATGAACTCCCCCTTAATCTGTACATTCGTTACAATAACATAATTGGAAAGTAGATATTTTGTATTGTGGCTGCCATCTAACATTCCTGAGACCTAAAGTTATGCCAGCTGTGTTAGGCTTTCTGTAAGTCTGTGGTTTGGGCATAAATAAGTAAGGCTCAGGCTGTTCTGGTCTTTTACAATGAGTCTGGATTCTAGCCACTTTTCTGGAATGCCCTTCTGTCCTTTTGCCAAAATTTGTGTGTGTGTGTGTGTGTGTGTGTGCGTGTGTGTGTACATACATGTGCTTTTTTTCTGGAAAATTAGTCTTGAATGAAGCTGGTTTGTGGGGCTATAGCCTAAAAACAGTGAGTTCTGAATCTGCCTAGAGGTTCCATGGTGTGTGTGTGCACACATGCAAGCACATTGGGCTGTGCATATACAGTGGAGGTGGGACAAGGGAGCTCGAGGTTGTGTGTGCACTGAAGTATGGCAGTCAGTCCTACAGGAGCATCTGCATGTGGCAGTCACTCTCTAGAGAGCGTTGCTATTCGGTCTGTCCATTCTGGGTCCTGGGAACTTGAGTGTAAATATGGGTTGGCTTTACATGCAATTCATCAGCTTTAAGAGTAGATGATGGGTTCTTGAGGATCCCTGAACTCAAATTCTTAGATAAGCTCCACAGCGTTTCCCAAACAGATAATGTATTTTAAACTACATACACAAGTAATATATGCATATTTACAGCAATGCAAGTTGTATGAAGGCGTCACTGCTGCATGGTTCTGGCATTAGCTGTCTGTTTCTCTTAGCAAGGGAAATAGGTCTCTGTCCTGACTCTCTGCTTTTCCTGCATCATCCGTTGGTCCACTTCCAACCCACTCCAGCCTGTCGCAGACTGGGGTGATTTCTTTCTATCATGGATGTTAGCATCACCATGGAATCTCAGCTCTTTGCATGCAGCTACTCAAAGTTATGTTTCTCCGAACCATGTCTCTATTATTCTAGCCCTATCAGATTTAAATGATCCTTCTTTATGACAAATATTTTATAATAAACCATTTACAATTTTGCAATTAATTTTTTTTGAGACAAAGTCTTGCTTTGTCACCCAGGCTGGAGTGCAGTGGCATCATCCTAGCTCACTGTAGCCTCAAACTCCTGGGCTCAAGGAATCCTCCCACCTTGGCTTCCCAAAGTGCTGCAATGAATTTTGTAGATTAAAAAACCTACCTTAGACACATGATTACAAAAATGTCCTAAATGTAACATAATAAAGAAATGTAATTTTAATGAAATAATATGTATGTATATCAGTCAGAGTCCTGACAGGAAGCAGATGGCACAGCAAAAAGAGTTTAACTAAAAAGACTTGAACGAAGGCGAGGGGTTAGGGAACCAACAAAGGATGGTGAGGGACCCAGTGACTAGGAATAGCTTGAAACTGTCACCACCCCTAGGCCTGCAGGAGCAGGGGAAGGGAATGGTGTTCCCAGAGCCCCATGAGAGCTAGGGTTGGAAGGGGGAAGGGAAGCAAGGAGGAAGGGAACAGGGAATGAATACCCCAGCCTCTCTCTCCCCTCTTCCCCTGATCTCCTGCCACTGCTTCTAATTGGCTGAATGGAGCCAGAGGGCAGTGAGCCGGGGGACTCAGTCCACAGAGCTCTCTGCCTCCAGACACAGAAGGTAGGACAGAGAAAGGCAGAGAGTGACCAAGTGGGGTGGGGCAAATGGAGAAACCAGCACAGTATTGCAATATGCAAACGCCAGGCCCTGCTACCCTGGAAGACTTAATGAACAGTCGCATTCTTGCTCCCCAGTTGAGGATCACCCCAGGGATACTGGAATCTGACAGCTAGGAATGTGCAGCCTGACTTTGGTATCTTGGGTTGGCAACTCTGATTTTTCCAAATGGTGAATAACTCTTGGGAAACTTCCAAATTAAGCCAAATACGATCTTCTCTAAATTTCTAGGTTGCAGTTCTGAAAATTTCAGCATACATTAAAATCATGCAAAAATGCATTTAGTTTATAGATATAAAAAACTGAGTTAGTGTCTCATGTAATTTTAAGTATATCTTTCCTCTACGTGAATGACACCGGAGAGTTGGGTGGGTTGGTGCAGGGCGAGTTTCCGTTGAGTAGGAGTGTCTTATCTGTGACAAGACAATTGGCACCTCTGACCCCTCCCCCCACCAAATGCCCATAGCACCCCTCCGATCATGGTAAAAACTAAAATGAAGCACCCCACCGATTTTCCCAGTGCCTGTGAGCCATTGTTCTAGATATTTCTGGTGCTCGTTAACATCATCCATGAAATTGCTAGAGCGGCAAGTTGCCTCCAATGCCGTTGGGGTAAAACAGAAGAAAATCTCTGTAAGTTAGAACGCTGTCTTTTTTGTCTTGTGGAGGTGTGAGAGGTTTTTTCGCTGGAAGAGGATCTGGTCCAGGCTAGGTGTTATCTGAAAGAGACTCTCTTCCAGTTTTCATTCTTGTGGAAGTTTCCTTGGAACCCCCCTCCAATGTGGACGTCCAGCACGCCCGCCCCCACCAAAGCTGTGGTAGTTGTGTTAAAATGGCCCAGCTATTATTACTGGGGCATCAGATTGGACTGGATGTGGGCTCCGGAGGCATCTGTGAGGACAGAGGGCCAGCACCTGACTCCTGGTTGCTCTGCCATCCTACTGGCTTTCCTCAGCATGTTCTCCCAGGACGTTTTCCCTAGTTTACCTCCTCATCCGTGTTGGCCAAATTGCCCGCTGGAGACACCTCGCAGCATCTGTGGCTACTCTACTCATCTGTGGCTGATCCTCACGGCCAGCTTATGTCATGATAGATCTACCTGTGGCCCTACTCTCAGCTTATTTCCGTGATGCTTGTTTGTCAGTGAATGTAGGGGTTGGAGCTAAGGCCGGGCCTTGTCCCAGGGCCCCAGGTCCAAATGGAGTGAATGTTATTCCTAAGGCTGCTATTAAGCACATCAAATTCCTTTCTTTTTTTTTTTTGAGACAGAGTCTCACTCTTTTGCCCGGGCTAGAGTGAGTGCCGTGGCGTCAGCCTAGCTCACAGCAACTCAAACTCCTGGGCTCAAGAAATCCTCCGGCCTCAGCCTCCCGAGTAGCTGGGACTACAGGCATGTGCCACCATGCCCGGCTAATTTCTCTATATATTTTTAGTTGTCCAATTAATTTCTTTCTATTTTTAGTAGAGACGGGGTCTCGCTCTTGCTCAGGCTGGGTTTCGAGCTCCTGAGCTCAAACAATCCGCCTGCCTCGGCCTCCCAGAGAGCTCAAATTCCCTTCTAAAGGACCAAGATACCAGTATGCAAATGCTCTTTTAAAATACAAATGAGTCGATGTGCCACTTTGGACGGTATTTTCATCACTTGGAAGATATGGCCTATCATAATGGGATGTGTTTTGACCTGGGGCTGGTGGGCCGTGGAGGGCAGAGGATACTTCTGCATGGATACTGAAGTGGTGAGCTTATGGCGGCCTCAGTACACCACCTCTCTTGTCCTCGGATGGAGCTTCCTCTGTAACTGTGCAGAGTGGGATCTGAGCACCTCCCTAATGGGCAGTAAGACAGCTTCTTCAGTTCTTTTAGTTCTTTTAGTCAACCAACTTCAGTTCTTTTAGTCAAATAAGGAACAGAAGTTCCTAACATAGCATTTAACAAAAGAAGTAAGATGGGGGTGAAGCCACACGTGAAGCTTGCTTCAGGTCATCAGTTCTGTGATTAAAATCATGCCTCAAGAGCAAACATGAAAATTCAGGATCACAGATAGGTAGGATATCAAAAAGTGGGCAAAGGACATAACAGAAACTTTTCAAAAGAAGACAGAATAATGGCCAAAAAACATATGAAAAAATGCTCAACATCTCTAATCATCAGGGAAATGCAAATAAAAACCACAATGAGATACCACTTATCTCCAGTGAGACTGGCCTTTACCAAAAAGTCCCAAAACAATAAATGTTGGCATGGATGGGAGAGATAGGAACACTCATACACTGCTGGTGGGACTGCAAACTAGTGCAACCTCTGTGGAAAGCAATATGGAGATACCTTAAAGAGATACAAGTAGAATTACCATTTGATCAAAAAGACACCTGCACCCGAATGTTTATAGCAGCACAATTCACAATTGCAAAGATGTGGAAACAACCCAAGAGACCATCAATACATGAGTGGATTAATAAAATGTGGTATGTGTGTACCATGGAGTACTACTATTCAGCTTTAAGAAACAATGGTGATATAGCACCTCTTGTATTCTTCTGTATATAGCTGGAACGCATTCTACTAAGTGAAGTATCCCAAGAATGGAAAAACAAGCACCACATATAGTCACCATCAAATTGGTATTAACTGATCAACACATAAGTGCACATATAAGAATAACATCTATTGGATGTCAGGCAGCGGGGAGGGGGAGGAGGGGACGGGTATATGCATACACAAAGAGTGCAATGCGCATCATCCGAGGAATGGACACACTTGAAACTCGGACTTGGGGGGTAAGGGGGGGCAAGGGCAACATACGTAACCTAAACATCTGTGCCCCCATAATATGCTGAAATTAAAAAAAAAAAAAAATGAGCAAACATGGAGGCATGTTTATCAGTAGGCACATGTCAATCCCCAGACAACATTTTGAGATGCTTACTATGGGGTACCCTTCAGGCTGAACTCCAGGAGCTGTGGAGACAGACAGATTGAGGGAGCTTACTACCTGCTGGCGGAGTCAGGCAAACAGAGCAGTTCATTATGACCTGGGAGTGGAACAGGGGCGGGGTGGGGGTAGGTCAGAAATTTCCTCATGGTGGCATTTGAACCAAGCCTTTAAGTAGAACAAGATTTTAATGAGCATAGAAAGGAGAAAGAGCGCTACTGACTAGCACAGAAAAAATGCTATTTGTAAATTAAATGCTAAAAGTGTGTGGTAGGTAGGCTTAGGTGATGGCAAGAAATTCAGGATCACAGATAGGTAGGATTATGCATCTCTCAGCCTGGCAGGGGATGAATGTGGAAGCTGGACAACAGGGTGCCTCGACTGTCCTACTGAGAAGTGGAGACTACGCTTTGGGGCTTTGATGCTTCAGGCAGGGGTGGGGGTGAAACACAGGAAAACCAATATTTTAGGAAGATTGCCCTAGAGACGGTGTAAGGGAGGGATTAGAGAGGTGGGAGAGCAGGAGGAGGTTGCCAGCTGTCTGAGAAGATTTGGGGAAAGGCCTACATGTGCTTGTGCCACACACCCTTGGATACTGGTGGAGAACCACATGCATTTTTCTCCTTGGTAATGACATCATGATGGGGATAGACTGATACCTTCATTTCTTTTCTTATATGTAAGAAGTGTCACTGATCTGGTCAACTTTTGTGCTCCTCAGTCCCACCGAGGCTAGGCCACAGAGGGGACCACCACATTTTCTCTGTGCCCTCACTGGTATTGAGGAAGAGAATGTAACATAATTTTTCAGACTGAAATCATAAATGGACTTTAGATCATTCTTAGGCAGGCTGCTGACTTAATTTTCCTAAGCAATAGCTACAGTTTACATCTTGAGAGAAAAAAAAAACAACATTCCCTCTGAAGCATGGACTAAAGGGAAAGGCTGAGAGGATTGATTTTTTCCCCCAAAGAATCTATAAATATTTACATAAGTGCAAGTTACAAATCTGTGGCTTTGAGATTATCGAATTTCACTGCTTTTACACTCGCAGCATATAAATTTCCAGCAGGCATTTGCTGGTTGTGAATGTTCAGTCATTGGAGAATTGTCTCCTAGTTTGTTTTGTTTGCTCTTGGAAAACAAACGTCTCTTGTGCTGTTTTGGGTGCGCTGGCTCACGGGTATGGATTGGCCATTGGCAGCCACGTAACGGTGGTCCTTGGCTGAGGGGGCTTCACTGTAATGGACTGCTAATGGGGGCGTTAGCCCCCTAGCCGAGAGGCTACTTTTAAAGACCCTTTTGATAATACAATAATTCTCTGTAAAGGGGCCCTAGATGGTGGGGTAGTTCCAAGGTCTTTGTGGAATTCTTAGGTAAATGAAAAAACCTCTTTAAAAATCATGTCTCTTTAGCACAGGGGCAGGTAAGCAGGTCTTCCTTAAATATGGGTCTTAGATGTGCCATTTTGCACACACCTATTTTATTCTTGCCCTCCCTTTGCAGAACTGGGCCTGAGCTCTCCCCCTTCTTGTTTGGCTACAATCAGAACAAGAATATATACAGCTTTTTACTCTTATAAAGCTGAGTAAAGCTTTCCCTAATGTCTTAGTCCTTCCTTCTGCTGCTATAACAGAATATTACAGACTGAGTAATTTATAAAGAAAAGAGATTTATTTGGCTAATGGTTCTGAGTCTGGGAAGTCCAAGAGCATGGTGCCAGTATCTGGTGAGGGCCTTCTTGCTGCGTCATAACATAGCAGAAGGGATCCCCTGGCAAGGAAGGGTGGGAGAGGGCGAGAGTATGTGAGACAGAGAGAAAATGGGGGCCGAACTTATCCTTTTATCAGGAACCCACTGCCAAGTTAACTAACCCACTCTTGCAATAACAGTAGTAATCCATTTGTGAGGGCGAGGCCTCATGACCTAATCACCTCTTAAAGGTACCACCTCTTAGTGCTGCCACGATGGCAATTAAATTTCAACATGAGTTTTGGAAGGGGACATTCAAAGCATAGCACCTAAGACTATGAATTTTACCTTTGCTAGATTTTGGACTGGCCTGTTCATCTTAGGGACCTAAATCTGTATATACTGAAAAGCAAATGCTTAAATAAGCACAGGGACAAGGTCCTCCCCTGTGTCCTGCATGTGGCAGAGAGTTGGTACACATTGTGGCTCTGGGAGTAGCTGACCTGAAAGTAGTTTTTATCTGTCTTCTGCTGAAATAATTTTTTACTTTTTAATTTTTTTCCTGACCCACAGAAACTGTGAGATCTGCCAAAATAATTTTAACATTTGTTTTTAAATTGAGAAGATGTTACACAAAAAGTAAATAAAATGGATTAAACATTTCTGACAGGGGACAATGCCAGGGATTGGATTTTACGCTGCTGTGTTTGGGTATATTAGATACATGCAGAAAAGCTCACATTTGTAGAAGACTGGCTTTCAGACAGAGGAACAAAGGGGTTGTTTCTGTCTGGTCCTGGGAGTCAGCTGGGTATGACCTGATCACGTGCATAGGTGGGGTTGGTGGGGGGCAGGCTTAGAATTGGGCCTGTCCCTTGCCTCAGGACAGAATCTCAGTCCAGCCCTACTGAGAGAAGGTTTAGTCTGGCACCTGTGGCAGTAACTGGTCATAGCTCTGTCGAGAGATTTGCAGTGGGAACCCAACGTCAGGGACTGGTGTTTTCCAATAGGTAGGCGACTAAGACACAGGGTGGGAGGCAGTTGTCCCCTCAGACTTCTTACAGTTTTGGCAGAGCATGACAAGGCCCTTGCCCAGTTAAGATGAAGCCATGTTACCAGTCAGATGACTAGTAACAAGACAGAACCCTAGAGCAGAAAACAAGAGTTGGAGATAGGCTCAGTTTGGGGTCTTGGGGGAAGGCATGAGAATGTGCCTTATTTATTTTATTAATATATCTTCCAGTGTCTAGCAAGATGCCTGGCAATGTAGTCCTCACTAAGTGAATACTTGTTGAATAAATGAATTGGGAGAGGGATGATGAGAAAATATAAACTGACTTGAGTCTGATAACTTCATTGTGATTCCAAACGAGGCTTGGTACGTTTACTAAGAGGTGGGCAGAGTCGGGGCCTAGCTTCATAGATTGCCATGTGCAAGGCATGGGTGGTGCTTTGAACACATCAAGGAGCAATTAAAACTTATGTAAAGTTGGATTTAACTTTATAGGGATATTTTTAAAAAGGCTTTTCGCTACTATTGAAGTTCTATCATCTCAAATATAGGCAGGCAGGGAAGGGCTGTGTCAGGAGAGGGACCCTGAAGTTAGTCTAGAGGCCACGTAGTCTGGTGAAAAAAAATCATGGGCTGTGGTTTCAGACAGACCTGCGTTTACTTTGTCAAACACTGACTGTGTGATCATGGGCAATGACTTCATCTCTCTGAGCCCAACTTAGTCACCAGTAAAATATGGATGCGATTGCGTTCTTGAAGGGGTGTTGCGGGAATTAAACGGATTAACAAAATGAAATACCTGGGTGGTGCCTGAGACATAGTGGGTCACCGGAACGGCAAGTCCCATCCAGAGTCTGGAAAGAAGGGTGAGCAGAAAGGTGACGGCTCTTCGTGCCGTGCTTGGGGTGCGATGACCCTGGCGGGCCAGCCTCCGTTGCTCCCTGAGTGATGCATTTCTTGCTGATGTAATGGGCTGGGTCCATGTCGTGCAGATCTGATGACAGGACGCCCACACCCTGTGGCTCTCCCTGCCAAGACAGACCAAAGATGTCGGAGCCTCCCCTCCGCTGCTCCCAGCCCTCGACATTACCGCTGCCGAACTGGGCTTTATTTGCATCTTCCAGAGAGGATCAAGACCAGTGCCTTGTGGTGGTCGCGTTCTTAGGGGGGAGTCCATCTTCAGAGTGGGCGTTCAGCCACCTCTGCTCACCCCAACCCTCTCAGCCTTCTTCCCACGATCCAGCTCTTCTGTTTGATCAGTCAGAACTTGGGTTGCATAGTGACCATCTTTTCTTCTGGTTTGGAAGAGTGGGAGAGCACTGAGAATAAAAATTAGGCAAAGGGGCCTGTTTTTGTTTTGTAAAGACCCCCGGTAGAAAAGTGAGGCTGGTTGTAGGATCAGAGTCACGAAGCATTGGTGCTTCCTCATTCGGTCATAGGAAGACAGGACCCATGGGGCGATTTCAGGTTCTGGAATCTTGTCATCATGGTTGCATCATGGGTTGTGTCTCCTCTTCTATGCCCCCGCCTCTCCCCTCCTTCCTTCCTTTTTCCTTCAGCCCAAGGCAGAGGGCAGGCATGGGTACACATTTGTGGATGGGCTGACGTGTCAGATGAAAGCGTGAGCAGTCTGTGTGCGGTTGGGAAGGCAGGCCGGCATGGTGGGAGCACATAGTCTGACTTGGGTTTGTTCTGGCCTTGCCTTTGACCAGCTTAGTGATGTTGCCCTTGTGCAGTCCTGTTGCCATTAATTAATATTTACTGAGTGTTTAGTGTGTTCCTGCCACTGAACGCATGTGTCATATGTATTATCTCATTTAATCCTCACTACAATCTTGCAAAGTGTGTGTTGTTATCCCCATTTTATAGTTGGGGAACATGAGGTTCAGAGAAGTGAATGAGTGACATAAGAGGATTTTGGAGCTGATGATTTTCCCATAGCCACAGGTGCTGTCCTGCTGCGCGTCTTCCATTGCTGTTGCTCACACTGACTCATCACCTGTTGATCACAACTGGCCCACTGCAGTCGTGTGCCACGTAAAGACGTCCAATCTCTCTATAAAATAATTTGTCCTGCCTACTTCACAGAATCGCTTTGAAGAACAAGAATTTTGAAAAGGATTACATAGTTTGCAAATGTAAGGAAATCACATTAACATCATTAAGTTTATAAAAGGAAAATGAAAGTTTGCAGGAAAAGCAGAGAGAAATAAAAAAGGATAAAAGACAGAAGGTACAAAGGAAAATATTTACCTATAAATATATAGGTGCATACCATATCTAATTGCTTGACATGGGTTATTTTATTTAAACTTCATAATAAACCAATGAGGTACATGCTAGTGCTATTATTTCCAAAGAGGTAAAGTATATGCACATGATCACATACCTGATAAACGGCAGAACTAGAATTGAAGCCTAGCGGTCTGACCTCTGACTGTGGAGTCTGCTATTTTAATTCTGAAGATACGATGTTTTGCCTTTTAAGAGCCTTCCAAGGGATAAAGGCAAGAGGCTATGGCAAGCCATGAGAGGGTCTCCTAACTTGGTTTTCAGGCGGGGTATCCATCACGAAGATGGTGACAGCTAAGATGACGTCTGAAGGACACAGGGATTGACAATAAATAAGGCAGGAGGGTTAAGGAAAACATCATCAGGCAGAAGACTGTTAAAGAGTCCACTCTTTACCCAGAAGGCAGTGAAGGATTGCAAGCAGGGCAGCCAGGAAGGCCATGTGGCTGGGCTCGGGATGGTGTGATGGGTGAGAATGGAGCCCTTGGAATCCGATAGATTCAACTGTCAGGACCTGGGCACAGGAGATTTAGCCTCTTCGAATCTCGATTTCCACATTTTAAAAGCAAAGAGTGATGAAAACACCTACCTCGTACAGTTACTATCAGGATTAAATGAGAGCACAGTTTTGCATAGTAAGAGCTTCATGAAGGTCGGCTGTTCATCCCGTGAGCTGTTCTAGGAATGCGGTTAAGGATGTTGGTGGTTAGATCTAAGGTGGCGGGAATGGGAATGGAAAAAAGGAGATAGATTTAAAAGAGGAATTGAGAGGATTTAACTATTAGTAAGATGCAGGCGTGAGGGTAAGAGAGGGGAGAAGGAAGGAGGTAAGAGGGAGAGTGGTGGTAGGAAAAGGAGAAGAAAGCAGGAAAGGAGAGAAGGAAAGGGTATCAAAGAGATGAGGATCCTATAAAAAGGTGTAATCACAGGAGAAGGTGGAAAAAGGAAAGACAAACAAGAAGGAAGACCTTGGGTTTAATGAGAGAAAAATCCACATATTCATCGACAAATATTTATTGACCACCGATTATATTATTAATGTATTATATGAGACACCCATCCTCAAGACAAGATCTGTTTCTTGCATTTTTGACGGGTATTTGTTAGCATTTGTGCTTGTTAAATGTTCATACTCTCAGAGTAGAAAATAGGTGATGTTTATTTTCCTGCATAAAAGCCTGTTGGTAGTCATAATTTCCCATTAACTCATCATGACTAGAGTCTAGAAATTAGGGTGTGTTTTTTGACCAATGAAATATGTATATTTGATGTGAACGGATGTCTGATTTATATGAAGCCATACCTCTAGGATTTTCTGTGATGGCTCCAATTTCATGTCATCGAAATGCCTTCCCAACAGATGATTTGTAAAATGACTTACCAAATGTGATTAAATGTGTAGACTTTTTCGTGTAAATAAATTAAAAAGCAGAAAACTCTCATGTCAGAATGTGACCTAATATTGTTTCAGAAGATATGTAAATCCATTGCCGTTTTTCAAACAGAAAAACTGGGGTAAAATGTAGCGAACCCACTTGTAGATCTATCAGCTTTATTGAGACATAAATTATACACCATAAAAATCCTCCCTTTTAAAGTATACAATCCACTGTATTTCAGTAGTGTATATCCACAGAATCATGCAATTATCACCACTATCTAATTTTAGAACCTTTTCATCGTCCCCAAAAGAAAACTTGTATCAATTAGCTGTCACCTCCCATTATTCCTTCCCCTTGGTCCTGGGAAACCATTAATTTACTTTCTGTCTATGTGGGTTTTCCTCTTCTTGGGCATTCCATGTAAATAGGATCATACACTATGTGGCCTTTTATGTTTGTTCTTTCACTGAGCGTAAGTTTTTTCAAGGTTCATCCATGTTGTAGCATGTATAAGTGCTTCATTATAGCTGAATAATATTTTCATGTGTGGATATATCACATTTTGTTTGTCCATTCAATAGTTGATGGCATTTGGGTTGTTTCTACTTTTTGGCTGTTACAAATAATGCTGCTGCAAACATTCATGTACAAGTTTACAAGTTTTTGTGTGAATGTATGTTTTTATTTCTCTCGAGTGTCTACCCAAGAGTGGAGTTGCTGAGTCATATGGCAACTCTTTGTTGAACATTTTGAAGAATTACAAACCTGTTTTGCAAAGTGGCTGCCCTATTTTACAATCCCACCAGCAATATATGAGGGCTCTAATTTTTCTGCATCATCACCAACATTTGTTACATGTCTTTTTGATTTTGACCACTCTAGTGGGTATGACGTGGTATCTCATTGGGCTTTTGATTTGCATTTCCCAAATGACAAATGATTTTGAATATCTTTTCATGTACTTACTGCCCATTTGTATATCTTAGAGAAATGCCTATTCAAATCATTTGTTCCTTTTTAAATTAGGTTGTCTTTTTATTGTTGAGTTATAAGAGTTCTTTATATATCCTGCATACTAGACCCTATTAGATATATGATCTGGAAATAGTTTATCTCATTCTGAGTTGTCTTTTCACTTTCTTGATGGTGTCCTTTGAGGCACAAAAAATTAATTTTGATGAAGTCCAATATATCTATTTTTTATTTTGTTGCTTGTACTTTTTTTGATATCTAAGGATATTTTTTGGCTAATCCAAGGTGACAAAGATTTACATCTATGATTTCTTCTAAGAGTTTTATAGTTTTATGTCTTATATTTAGTTCTGTGATTGATTTTGACTTAATTTTTGTGTATGGTGTGAAGTAGGGGTCCAACTTCATTGTTTTACTTGTGGATATCCAGTTGACCGAGTACCACTTGTTGAAAGATTATTTTTTTCCTCTATTGAATGGTCTTAGCATCCTTCTTGAAAATCAATTAATGGTAAATGTAAGGGTTTATTTCTGGACTGTCAGTTCTATTCCATTAATCTCTATGTCTATTCTTATGCCAGTACTGCACTGTCTTGATTGCTGCTGCTTTATAATAAGTTTTTAAATTAGAGCATGTGAATATTCCAACTTTGTTATTCTTTTTTCAAGATTGTTTTAGTGTTTTGGCTATTATGGGTCCCTTGAATTTCTGTATTAATTTTAGGATCAGCTTTCCAATTTCTGCAAAAAAGATTTTGATTAGGCTTGTACTGCTATCTAACAATATTAATTCTTCCAATTTGTGAATGTTTTTCCATATATTTAGGTATTCTTTAATTTTTTAATGATATTTTATTTTCAGTGTACAATCATGTGCTTTTTAGTTAAAGCCTATTCCTAAGTATTTTGTTGTTTTGATGCTTACCATAAATAAAATTTTCTTAATTTCTTTTTCTGATTGTTCATTGCTAGTATACAGAAACACAATTGAATTTTATATATTAACTTGTAACCTACAAGGTTGCTAAACACTTTTATTAGTCTTAATAGTTTCTTTTTTAATTGGTGGGCCCTTTAGTATCTTCTATATACAAGATTATGTCATCTGTGAATAGAGATCCTTGATCCTTCCCAGTCTTGATACCTATATTTCTTTTTCTTGCCTAATTCCCATGGCTAGAACCTTCAGTGAAATACAAGTAGTGAGAGCTGATATCTTTCTCTTGTTCCTGATCCTAGAGGTAAAACATTTAGTCTTTCACCATTATATATAATGTCAGCTGGTGTGTGTTTTTATTGTTGTTGTTGTTGTTTTTGGTTTTTTATAGATAGCTTTCATCAGATAGAGGAAATTCCATCTGTTCCTAGTTTTTTGAGTGTTTTATCATGAAAGGCTCTTGGATTTTGTCAGTTCTTTTTCTGTGTCTCTGAAGATGATGATGTGGTTTTTATGCTTTATTCTATTAATATTGTATATTATATTGATTGTTTTTCAGATGCTAAACCAACATTGTATTCCTGGGATAAATTCCACATGGTCATGGTATATAATCCTTTTTGTATGCTGCTAGATTTGGCTTGCTATTATATTGATGAAGATTTTTGCATCTATATTCATAAGAAATATTGGTGCGTATTTTCATTCCTTGTGATATCCTTGTCTGATGTTGGCATCAGGGCAGTAATGGCCTCAGAATAAGTTGGAAATTGCTTTCCCTCTTTATTTTTTTGGAAGAGTTTGTTAACTCCTGGTGTTAATTCTTTAAATGTTTGGTGGAATTCAGCAGTGAAGCCCTCTGTCCTTGAGCTTTCCTTTGTGAACAGTTGTGTGTGTGTTTTACTAATTCAGTCTCATTACTAGTTATAGGTTTATTCAGATTTTCTATTTATTCGTGAGTTATTTTTGGTAGTTTATATCTTTCTAGGAATTTATCCTTTTCATCTAGATTATCCAACTTGTTTGCATATAGTTGTTCCTATCACATCTATTTTTGTTTCAAGTTATTATAAAAAAAGACTGTTAAACTTTTTGAAAATGCTACTATGAGAGCTCCTGCAAGACACAGCTATGCAGTTCTGGAGTGCAGGCCTTGTGAGAATAATAACTACTACAGAGTGTCTACTATGTGCTGCATATTTTGCTAATATTGGCACATGTAGTTGTTTGTATCACAACAACTTTTTGAGGCAGGCTCTATGTTCTGGAAAGGGAGGCACATATGATTATACAATTGGTTCATGATGGGGCTGGTAATTGCACCCAGATAACCTGGACACTTAGAGTAGAATCCATTGATAGGGATACTTAGTCCCATCTTCTCCAAGGATTATTTTATGAGAAAAGAAAATTTGAGGCTGCCTCTTTATACAAAACATCAGGAGGTCCTGAGGATAGGGTACTAAGGGGAAGGATGGCAGGACTCTTACAGCTTTAGGCAAGCTCTAGGAACCATGATACTGTGGTAGATATTCCATAGGTAGAGAGTAATGAGGATAGTTTGAATTTCCCCAAATTATTCCCTAGTGGCCACCTCAAGCTTAGATCTAGGGGGTGTGCTAGGAGCTTGGACGGGGGTGCAGTGTGGAGCACTTTGCAGCTTGACCCAGGGAAGCAGGTGCTGGAAAGGTGCTTGATGCAGTTTCTCCAGCCTCCAAGTTGACAGGACCGATTGCCCCTCAGCTTTGGAAATAGCCCATAGGACCTAGCGCCTTCTAGAGCAATATTCATGTATTTGTATCATAAATGTATTCTCAGGACTTACAGACACTTAGATTAATTCTTCCAGGCCAGGTACAGCACTAGAAAATTCATTGTTCTATTGTGTTCTAAGAATAGCACAGTATTTGGGGGCAGAGGGCCTGAACTCAAGTCCTAGCCCTGCCTTCTACTGGTGGTGTGACCTCAGTCGTATTATTTTCCTTCTCTAAATCTCAGATTCGTCATCTGCAAAATGAGGGGAAAAAAATACAACCATCCCATAAATCATTCTAAGAACTAAATTAAATTAATGTATGGAAAATGGCTTTGTAAACTGTGAAACTCTACAAAGGTTCACTAATGGCTATTTTTTTTCCCATATGGAAAAAGCCACTGAATGAATAATCTTTTGCATGAGTGTCCATTTATGTCAGCCTGCTGAGGTCATATGGTGTGGCTTTGAAGTGTAGAAGGTGTGACTGTCAGGTTTTAAAAAGGAAGCAGAGAGACTGTATTTCTCCTGACTTGCTGCAGTGTAGCAAGCGCAGCTGCGAAGGTGGCGATTTCACAGAACCTGCAGCACCTCGCTGGGGCAGAAATAGTCAAAATAAGGACACCGAGAAGCCAGACCCAGGCAAATTGAAGAAATGAAATAAAAACAGACCTGAAGGGCATAATAGCACCTTCATTTAGAAAAAGTGTTATTAACATAAGTAAGTACTTATGTTTCTCTTGTGGTCTTTCTAGCGAATTCCATTTAGTTATTACCTGATCACTCTTATCCTAAACGTGTGACTAGGGGGGAAAAACGCTCACGTTTTTAGCTTGGTTCGTACCTCATGAAAATTGGGAATGGTAACGTTCCTCAAGATAATATCATATCTACCATCTGCTATGAGGAAATTTTCACTGATTGTTTTGGGAAAGTTTCAGTGAGTCTGGAGAGAAAAAAGTGTTTAGGGTGGTGGAAAGCCCGAGGGCATCGGAGCTGGCAGATGTGTGTTTGGTTCCTGGCTCCCACTGTTAGCTGGGGCCTTGGGAAAGTTGTTTACCTCAAATGTTCTCATCTATAAACTGGGGTTAATAAAGCCTTTTTCATTAGGGTTGTGGCGAGGGCTACGTAAATAGCAATAAATCTTAGTTGCCTTCCCTTCCTTCTTTCTGATTTAGCTTTTCATATCTCGAGACCAACATTGCCAATCAGGGCACATTTCCAAAATCAAGTCCTTCCGTCTCGGAATGGTCTGACTCTTCTCCGTTGAGGAGCAGCTGGGTCATGAAAGCTACTGTGACGATGGTCAAACAACATCTATCTGTTCTGGTGACTCCTCTGCAGAATCCAAATCCCTCTGCGCCCCTAGGGCAAAGAACTTGCACATCTGAGCTGTGATCTGGGATTCTGAGTGGCCGCATAGTTCTAAGCATATGAACATGATTACATATTGCTCAGACTTAAACCACTATATCAGTCGGGGTCCCCTCAGAAACAGATGGCACACGCCAAGGGGTAATCGAAGAAGATGTCATGTGGGCTGGCTAACCAGCAGAGAGACTTCCCAACCCCTGGGCCTGGAGGAACAGGGGGCCAAGGGAAGACCCCACTGGGGAAGGCGGGAGCTGTGGGAGAGGGGCTGGCTGTCATGCGTGGAGGCAATAGCCACTGCTACCCATAGCCCAGTGGGCAAGGTAGAGAGTGGACATGTGACTTCTCCGCCTGTCAGCCCTCCACCTGAGGGAGTCTAGGGGGTACTTGGTAGCAGGCAGCCCACTAGAGCAGGGCAGAGAGGGGCAGGGAAGGGATCTGGAAGGGCAGAGGTAGACCAGCCAGTGGAACCATCTTCTCTGCAGGGGAGGGTCACTAGCACTGTGCGTGGAATTCCCCAGTCCCTGGAACTACAGGATAAGGGCATTACACATAAACATAGCCCGTTAATTCATCCTTCTGCTTTTTTCTATCCTTTTAGCACATCTAGGAAGGAAAAGGTGTAATACTTTACAGGTGTAGTTCTGAGAGGTCTCCTCTACCATTTGCTGTGCATTGTAGGGCACAACTCTGGCAAGATACATTTCAGATACAGCACCTGTTACCGAGACCCTGCTGAGGATTGATGAAAATGGGTTACTGCTCCTGGTGATGCTTGCAATTCTTTATTTTACTTTGGTAGGCAGAATGAAAAGTATCTCTTGTGGAGTGGTTTGGGGTGTGCAGAACTCACTTCAGATCATGTCAGCCTCGCCATGTGTCAGAATTTCCCACATTGCTCATTTCTTGGGGCTACTATGTTGAAGCTACTATGCAAATGCAAATGTTCCCTAGGATTGATAACAGAAAATCCATCATCTACCTGATGTCTATATCAAGCTGGCCAGGGCAGCTTCTTTTGAAAGAGGTGGGATTAATCAGAGACCATCCCAAGAGAAACAGAAAAAACCTAGAGATGTTTGCTTTGTCCAAGAGAAGACTGGACTATGTCCAGCAATTTTGGGCTGCCCGCAGGTATTTGAAACTCTGCCATGTTAAAGAAAGTTTACACTTCTTCAGGAAGGTCCCTAGGGTGGGAATGGGCTCTATAACTGCAAGTTACAGGGAGATGGGTTTATTTCCCTATGAGGAGGATAAGCAATGAGAACAAATGATGGCAGGCAAGTGGCCTTAGAAGGTCAATTTGTGGTTCTGTGAGGAACAGTCTAATGCAATGGTCAGGACTTAAGAAGCTGTGGCCTAGAGCAGATCCAGGACACAGAGCATGGGGACAGTGTGAGGCAGTGCCCAGTCTCCTGAACAGAAGTCATGAGTTGTTTTGTAGGAGAACTTACCAGTAGAATAAAAATGAGCAAACTGCAAACTGCTGTGGCAGATAAGCTATGGACAGGAGGTGCTGGGCTCGTTGCTGGGATGGAGTTTGCCTGTTTCAGGCTGCTTCCAAAAGGCAGGACCAGGGCCTGCCTGCCAGGGCTGCCCAGCATCTTAGAGATGGTGCCCAGTCCCTCACAGGAGCAAGTTCACCATCGCTGCAGGTCTTCTGGCTGCATATGGATGGTAAGTTCTTTGGGATGTTGTCAAATAGAATAAAGCACCAGATGTGTGCTTGAATAAGATAACCTTGGCTGTCCCATTCCATGAGGGTGAGGGCCAGCTTTGATTGGGTCTGGGGCCAGAGACATGGAGCATGGGGTCTTATTTGTTTGAGATGGAGGCAAATCTGCTCAGCCAAGGATCAGGGGCAATGGTGGGGCAGGCACCAGAGTGGGGAGCAGGAGGTACTAAGAATAACACCCCAGTTCCACCTTCTTAAATCCTCACTGCTATGGGTAAATTGAATCACTCCCACTTCTGTGCTCTCACAGTCTACCTTGAGACTCAGTCTCACTTTTCACATAGATGTACAGCTATCAGCTGTGTCTGCCTCCGCTGAAGGCCACATAACAATAGCTAACACTTGTTGAGAGCTTTCCATGTGCTAAATGCTTTACACGTGGCTTCTCATTCCATCCTCACAACAAACTGATACAGTAGTTGTTATTCTTATTCTTCCTATTTTGCAAACTAAGGAACAGAAGTTCAGAGAAACTCAGTAGCATGTCCAAGGTCATGCAGGTCTTTACAGTAAAGAGCAGAGAGATGGTCTGGGGATCAAACTCAAAATGCCATGCTCTTGACTGCGATGTTATCTCTTGCAGACTACATCGTTCTTTTTTCATTTAGATCTCCCCAACACCTAGCATAGTTCCAGGCAAGATGAGCCTCCAATGCAAGTTGTATTGGATAAGTCAGTGGACCACTTGGGCCTGCCGTGTGTGCCTGCCACGCTGTGTGATTTCATACACTAACAAACTTGCATGCAGTCTTGCTGAATCCTGTTGCATGCTGGGGGGGCAGCACAGAGACAGAATGATGGCAAAGAAAATGCTTATTGGAGAAATTAGCGCAGGCAATTAAGAGTTTTCTGGGTAGCCCCGAAATTATAGCTTGTCTTTAAATATATGGAAACAAATTAAAAAAATTAGGATCTTGATTTTTTTTTTTGCCACATAAACATAAGTTCATGCATGAATAAAGTTAATGTCTCTGCCAACGAATGATACTAAAATGCCATGCTAGTCTTGTTATTTTTTGTTACCAGAAAATAAACCATATTTACATGATTATGGAACCATATGCTCTTCAGAAGTTTGAGATTCAGATTTCATAAGAGTAATAAGAGCTGGCAGTTACACAGCACTTACCATGTGCCAAGCACTGTTCTGAATTGTTTACAGATGTTAACTCCTTTAATCCTCAAGAATTAATAATCCTTAGGAGATAAGTACCATCATAATAAGACATAAGGAAATGGAGGCACAGAAAGGTAAAGTGACTTATCTAAAGTCACACAGCCAGTTATTGAAAGAACCAAGATTTGAACCCAGCTACTCTTAAAGACTACATAGTACGTCGGAGTTGTGATTTACTGAGTATTCACTACGTGCCTCATTTAATCTTTACGACAACTCTGTGTGAAAAAGAACTGTTTTGTCCATTGTACAAATGAAGAAACTAAAATTCAAAGAGGCTTAGAGATTTTTCCAAGATAAAACAGATGGCCAGCTGCAAAGGACGAGGCAGGCCCTACAGACTCTCATCATAGCCTTACCATCATTGCATGCTTCCATTTATCTTATATTGAGTTTTTGATTTATTTTGCATGCAACCAGTCAATGTTCATGATAGAAAAAATAGAAACTATAGATACACAAAAAATGCATGATCTCATTGTCCTGTTTTTATCACTATTAATCTGTTAATGTTTTGGAATGTATCCTTTAAGATTTCTTGTATATAAAATCACAGCTTGAGGTAAAATATGATTTTATCAATTATCAAAGTTTTCTTGACCAACATTCAATAGATAAACTAAGTCTTTACATTTAAAATAATTACTTGTTTCTGTAAAAAGCAAACCAAAACCAAAAGAAATCTAATCTATTGAGAGATAAAAATTATATTTGATGCACTTTCCATCCCAACAAAAAAGTTATTTTAACCATTAAATCCAAAGTAGGGCGTTTAATAGTCAAAGCCCCGCCCCCCCAAAAATAGTAGTTCAGATCATCCTAAATTTGATTATATAGTATTTAATAGGCTTCAAAGTCTTGTTTGAAAGGTAAATCAGTGTCTCTTTTGATAGGAGAAAAGTAGTTATTGTTGTAAGTACAGTTAATATGTATTAAATATTCATTATCTACCAGAAATTATTCTATGCACTATATGTATATGTGTATGTGTGTATACACTCATTCAATCCTCAAAACAAACCTACAAAGTAGGTATTATCTCCATTTACAGATGAGGAAATATGCACAGAGAAGTTAGGTTACCTCCCCAATGCCACACAGCTGTGGTTTAAAACCAGGTGGTGTGAGCTCAAGCTGCACCTACAGTGGTTACTGTAAGAACTGACCCCAAGCCCAGTCTTCAGTAACTCATAATGCTGGCCTGTGGCAGCTGTCACAGGGACTATTTTCTCTTGACCTCCTCACCCCAGAGAAACATTCTTACGTTTGGAGGAAGTCTGAATATTTATTTATGCATGAGACAGGCTGTGTGGATTAGTTTATGAAAAGGTGAGCATCCGTTCTGTGTCAGCCTCTGTCCCGCTCCTGGATGGCTTTAACCCTCACAGCAACCCCACAGTGAGTTCTGATCTGCACGGTTCACCTGGGGATGGAGGAGCAGAGAAATCGACTGCCCGAGGTCCCTTGCCAGCCTGGAATCCTTCAGAGCTTCTCTGTGCTCTCAGCATCGATCCTTCTCCTGGCTGATTTGAGGCCTGCCTGCTCCTCCCTTCTACCTGGGGCCCCTCAGCCCCACTGGCTTTCTTTCAGTCCCTCAGACACGCCACGCTCTTAGCTTTTGCTGCCCCCTCCCCCTGGACCACCCTCTCCTGCTTCCTCTTCACGCGGCTAATTCGCGTTCTTCGTGCCTTAACTCACATGTCATCTGCTCAGAGAGGTGAGCCTGGCCTCCCCCTTCGAAAAGTGTCCTTGTCCACCTTTCTCTCTGTCGTATCGCCCCCTTCATCTCTTTCAGTGCACTTTCCAAAATGTGCAGTTGTTTTTCTCGGTCACTTTCTTGATTTGTGTGCTTATATTTTTTGCTTATTTTGCTTTTCGTCTCTTTCTCACATAAGGTAAGCTCTGTAAGAACAAGGGTCTGGCTCTGGCAGGTCCTTGGGCAATTTTTGCTGGAAGACTGATTTGTCTTCGGGAGGAAGACAGGGGAAAACAGGGGAAGAGAGTGGCCCTTCCAGGAGCCTTAAAAACACTACCCCTGCACTGTGCTTGTGTAAGTGAGGTTTGCGCTCGGAGGTCTCCATGAAGCAGCCAGACCTGGGGCAGCGATCTGAGGTCAGCCGAGGAGGGAAGACAAAGGCTGCTGTCTGACGTCTGGAAAGGCCTAAAGCCCAGCTTATTCGGCCAGATGTTCTTGGGAGTGTCTCATTGTCACCTGTGGGTCCACGACCCTGGCCCGTGGCGGGGAGCCTCCCTTGCACTTTCAAGATTTCTAACGAGTGCTTTGGGGTGTGCCTTTAAGTGGCTTTTGTGCACTGCGGAATTTGGCTCATTTTTTAAGGCACAATCTGAAGCCTGGTTTTGTTGTCTGCTTTCTTTCTCTTGCCTTAGCTCGCCGGCTTGCCTGTTTCAAAGGGCACCCAGAGCTGATGCGGAGCAACCTTGCTTTTGGAAGCCTGCTGGGTGTTGGGTGGCTGGGGGATGAGGCTCTGTGGAGAGGGGAAGCTTTCTTTTATGCTACTCTTTGTGGACCTTTCTTTGAGTATTATTAGTAGGAGAGGGATTGCAGGAATGGCTTGGGACGTCAGTACTGGTCTGTGTAGAAAGCTCGAGAGTAAATGAGCTTGGACTTCAGGGTGCATGCTGGTGAATTCCGACCTCAGTTTCCACGGGGCGTTGACTGGTAACTATTGGTTTCAAATCAGAGATGGGAGTCTTAATCTCCCCATGTGTGGGATGTGCCCCGTGGGGCTGTGTTTTGTAGGCAGTGAAGTTAAGGCTTGCCCAGAAAAATAACATGTTTTCCTTGCCTGGTGCTTGAGCTGTTTGCCCGGTGACTGGCTGATTGGCGGTTTGGGAAGAAAGGAGACGCTGGTTAACTTGGGTGTCCGGAGGATTTTTTTGTGTGTGTTTGTGCAAGTGGTTGTTTCTGTTTCTTTGGAAACAGTAAAGGACAGATGAGGAAATAACGATGATACTGTCACTTAACGACTTGTGTGCAGGCTCTTCGAAGTATCTTACCGACATTAACTTAGTGGCACTATTTAAATAACCCTATCACTTTGAGAATACCAGAAATTCTTTGATCTCGGTATCAAAAAGGTGGATAGGAAAACTGAGGGCTTTGGAAAGGACTGGGAATTTTGCCATTCTAACCCATATTCTAGCTGCTTTCCCCTGCTGGGTTCCCTGCAGAAGCACTTAGTGGAGAAGATAAATCAAAGATGTATCAATCAGGGCTTTCATTCAGCCTTGATGGAAAATGCTTTTCTGAGATTAAAAATGCCCGACACATAGCATGTGGTGGTGTGTGGAAGGCATATTTTCATTAAATAAAATTTTGACTACTCCCAGGCATTAAAGAACTCAAAATCTGTTAGGCTTTTCACACGTATAGACCTTTCTACATTGCAAGGTGATCTGCTTTAGGGACAGAGGTCTCAGACTATTCATCTTTAACTCCCCAGTGCCCTGGGGTAAGAAATGTTGCTATTATTGAGGTGTCATCGCTCCGCTTTCTCAGGAGGTTGAAATGACCACATCATTGATCACGCTATGACTTCCTTTTTTTCCCCCACAGATAACTACTTCTCTGTGCTTTTTTGTTAACTATCATAAAGAATATTTGGAGAATAAAAAGGAGAGAAAGAAAAGAAAAAATAAACAAGAGGGAGAATAAGTGTTAATATGATAAAAAATATAATTTGCTAAAGAAAATGTAATAATGACAGGAAGATTCAATTTCTTTTTTGATAGCCCAAGTGGAGAGCAGATATGAAGAGAGTGTCACAATCTATTAGTCTTATTTCTAATGCCTCCAGGTAAGCCTAAATCTCCAACTGAATAGAAGGCTCTGATTTTCTCAGATTGTCACAGTGTCTTGCTCAGCCAGTAATAGACAAATTTTATTCTAGGCTCAAGTGACCTATTCAACCCACTTGTAGACTGACAGTTATTTAAGTTTTATAACAACTGTGAAAAGTAGGTGTTATTGTCATCGTTTTAAAAGAGCCCAAAACTGGAATGAAAAACAAACAAAAAAGCCTACCTAAATTATAGATTGGCTGGTATGTTGCAGAGCCAGGGTTTGGACCTGACTCCAAAGTCTTTCTCGATCTCACGTCTCAATTAGAAGACAAAATAGTTCTACTTGGGAGCTTCCAAGTAAAAAGCAGGTAGCTAAGGGTTCGCTTGATAATTGCTAGATTATCAAAGAATCATAGAATTCAGGATCTCTTTAAAGATCACTTCCTCCAACATGCTTTGGAATCTTCAATCTCTTGACACGTGCCACCAAGTGTATGACACATAAGTCTGTGCCATCTAGCGCCTTAGCAACTCCATGTGCTACAAGCTGACTGTATAATAAAAACAGTGATCAACACTTTACAGCACTTTACAGTTTATAAAGTGCTTTCCCAAATATCATCCCATTCGATCCTCCCAACATCCCCGTGAATCAGATAACGCCAATATTGTCTATAGTCTCTTTTTATAGGAGAAAAATAATGTTCAGAGAAGTTAAGTAACTTGATTAAGATCACACAGCTAGTGAGGAAGGGAGTTGGGATTTAATTATTTATTTTCTAACGTAAAATCTGGTCTCCTGGCCACAATGTTAGGTTTACCACAAATAATGCAGTCATACTTATCAGCTTTAAAAGCAAAATAAAGGCTAAATTTAAAAAACAAATAAAAAATATCCCTTACTTCTAATACAATTAAAAGATTGCTCCAGGAATTGTGTGTGTGTTTGTGTGTATGTGTGTGCACCTTGAATTGGAGTCTTATTATGAGAAATATTCAGCTGTGAAAGGAGATTATATGGCATTTGATGTAGTTAATGAAACAGTTGTGCTTTCTCATGGCCTCTGAGCTCTCAAAGCGCTTTGCAAAAACTACCTTATGTTCATTAAAATTCCACCTTACACCGTAGACGTCTGGGCACATCTTACTTCCCTAGTAGACGATCAGTGCTCAGAGGATAGATGTTTTTGCCGAGCCTTCATTCTCCTAGCTTGGGCCCTCACGCGTGCTAGGTGCTCAATGAGCATGTGAGGGAAAAATGAATGAATGAGGCCAGTGTCCTTGGTTTCTGATCCTACTCCCGAAGCATGCTGAAGTTGAACCGCCTTTGAACAAGTTCTCTGTGACAGGTAATCAATCACTGTCCCCAGGGCACTTTCCCCGATGCAGCCTGTGAACAACGCCACACGAAGAGTCCTGGAATCCCCTCGCAGAGCAGCCACAATTTACCTGTGTGGATTTGGGGGCTCACCTCTTCCTGTCCCCTTTTTTCAGCCTTTCAACAGAAATGTCTAATAGGCCTCCTGCCAACGTCCCGGCGGGGGGGCTGCGCACACCCCTCCCACCCTTAGAAGCATCTATGTTCAGGGTGTTCCCCAGGCTAGGTCCTACACCCTCTGAGCAAAGAGACCCCATTCACGCTTGGGAAGGGTTTCTGGGTTTTGGAGAGCAGAGGCATTTTTAAAAAATACCCTCTTCCCCTTTTCATGACAATTTGGAGTGTTGACTCAAAAATGGTGCTGTTGTTTGGGGGCCGAAGCCCTGAGGGGTAAAAGGAGCTGGCCCTGCGTTTGTTTATTAGTGGCTGGGACCTTTTGATGAATTGGAGTCTGGGTCAGTGTTAACCTCTCGTGGGTGGTGGGTTCAAGGAAAAGGCCTTTTCTTTCCATGTGCTTTTTCCAGGGTGTTTTAGTGGATTTGGAGGCTTCAGTGAGTGACTCTTTTATTTAATAGGAAGTTGAGAGAGACATTGAGGACTTCTCTATTCCATGGAAACGACTGAGTGATCCTCAGAAACACAGCTTATTTCTGTACTTTTAAAATAACAAGTTTAATGATCTTTAACTATGACGAACCTTGTGCAGAGAGGAGTGGGCCTCGATTTCTGTATGTCGCTTCCTTGTGAGATCAGTAGCCTCTTCATGTTACGTTAGGAACGAGGTGTGAGTTCTGAGTCTTGAGCTAGTTTATTGGGATGAAATAATCTCTGTAAAGTGTGTGACTATATATGTATATATATATGTACATATATATACAAGTTTATGTATTTTTTAATATATAAAATCAACTTCTCAATAATACAACTTAGGTCATAAGAAAAAATATGAAATATATGTGTATATCTGTGTATGTATATTTTTTGTTCTTTTTGGCTTAGTAAACTTTCCTTTTTTTTTTTTTTTTTGAGACAGAATTTCCCTCTGTTGCCCAGGCTAGAGTGCCGTGGCACCAGCCTAGCTCACAGCAACCTCAAACTCCTGGGTTCAAGCGATTCTCCTGCCTCAGCCTCCCGAGTAGCTAGGACTATAGGCATGCGCCACCATGCTCGGCTAATTTTTTCTATATATTTTTAGTTGTCCGGCTAATTTCTTTCTATTTTTAGTAGAGATAGGTCTCGCTCTTGCTCAGGCTGGTCTCGAACTCCTGACCTCGAGCGATCCTCCCGCCTCGGCCTCCCAGAGTGCTAGGATTACAGGCATGAGCCACCGCGCCCGGCCTCAAACTTTCTTATTGAGAAGCTGGTTAGGGGGCAAATGTTCCCCTACTATGTATTCCAGGAGCTGATGGCTAATGGCACCAGCAACATTAAAGCAGGATTTTAAAGCTTGTAATGTTTTCTACTTAAGTTAAAAAAAGAAGAAGAAGAAAAGAAAACATGCACTACATGATGGAACTGTCCTCTCGGTAATCATATAAAATAAACAAGGCAATTATCAGGAGTGAAAAGGCATCTGAGCAGGAGACATAATTTTACTTTGGGCCAATGCTTTTTTTTGCTGCCGTTGAGTCAACAATGATGTGGTGAGTTATCCGCACAGTGGGGGCTGTAGGTGGCCAAACCAGATAATTTACCCGGAAAAAAATCCACTCTGGTTCATACGAGCTTAATCATCTGTCTCCTCTATGGATGGAACCTGAAAAGGTATGCTTATGCTTAGCTAAAATGTTGGCAACAGACCCCAGCCCTCCCTCACAGTGAGAAGGAATGATAATTTCACATACTTTTTTGAATATTCATAGAGTTTAAATTGTCATTGAAGCTGGCCTCGTCCTAGGCTTAACTTTGCCAGAGTTTTTCAGAGTTCTTTGAAAAGTATAAAGAGGTGCGTATGCCTTCAGTCTCTTATTTTCATTTCCTCTCCTGTATGTGGTGTTTGTTTTATTGTCTCACTCTGCCTATTGTTTTTTGCTCATCTGCCTTTTGCCTTAAACCGAGTGGATGGTGTGGGCCGGGCGGTTGTGGGTACTCATGCTAGGATTGTTCTTGCAAAAGCCACACTATTGGCTGTTGGGTCGGGAGATGCAGGTGTTGCTTAGGACCACCTATTCTGCACATGGCAGAGTGCTCCATATCCCTGGCCCCCACCCACTAAATGCCAGTGAGGATCACTCCCCATCCCTTACTGGGACATGCAAGGAAATGATGGCTTCTCTAGGAAGGCAGATGAAAATGTGCCTTTTGCTAATATTTAGAAAGAGAACCTTCTTAGAATGATGACGGAATCTTTGGATGACATAAGATTTTTGCCTTAACATGGCCTTTAAGTGACCTGCTAGTACTGTCAAATGTTCACATGCTTGACATTTGCAGCAGAATGCATTAGGAATCTGAATCAAGTCTTTGGGTATATTTTACCCTGTATTCAACTGACACTGTGAGCTATCGCAGGCTCTGAACACAACGGTTGGCTACTTTAGAATACAATCTGGGAATGCTCCAGCTTTGTGCTGGAGACAAGGGAAAAAAGGACCCAATTTGATACGATTATTCTCAAATATCTTTCAATAGTAAGTCAATAATAATAATCGTAAGATTTGGCAGTAAGATGAAATAGTCTCTTCCCAGGCCTACTGAAAGCAGAGTGGTCTGGCTTAGGCACCACTGGGTTTTATGTATAATCTCACGGTTTGTAGCATAGATTCACATACACAAAGAAGAACTCTCAGATGTTTTGTTTGAGTTCAGCCCATACATTGGATGGACCAAACATATAATGTTGCTGGAGATGCAAAGATTTCTAGAATCTAAATATCTTGTATCTAGCATAAAGATACAAAGAAAACAATTTTATCCATTAAAAATTATTTGCATTTGTGAAAAGAAAACCAAGACTAAAAAAGTGGTGATACTTCAGAATATTTGAAAATATTCATTTCACATAAAATAGTTTAAAAGTCAAATGCACTCAAACTACACTAAAAATTATCTGGAAGCAGAGTAGTCCCATTTGGGAATGTTCTGTAATTCAAAAGAAGCAAATTTTATTAAAGTAGGGCAAAAAAGGAGAAGAAAAAACTGTACTGCTGACTTTTTTCTTGGATTTTCTAAAAGGCAAGCGGCTTTGGATCACTATGAAGAATATACTCAATTTTGCATTTAATTTCTTTGCTATCGTAGTTTTTCCTCTTAGGAGTTCATTGGGCAATTATTTTAAATTACAATGGAGGCTTTTTGGTAAGGTAATGATGACAATGTCAACCTAAACCCCCGATCACCTCTTGTTCTAATTTTTCTCTCTTTCTTTTTTCTTTTCTTTCCTTTTTGTTTATGATGGGAGCAGGTAAAAAGTAAAAGAAGGAGCCTGCCACCTTTCAGCGTGTTTTCTGAGGTTGTGTTCAGTCTCATTAGAAATAAGCCAAGTGATTTGGTTACATTCGATATTTCCCTGAAAACCTGAGAATCTCTACGCTAGTGTTTTGTTAACCACACACATGTCAAATAAACTTTTCTCAGAGATGTGATGTGTTCTGCAAAAACTGTATTGTACTAGATGGGAGCAAGAAGAGGAACGAGGCCCTACGTACACCACACACACATCCAGCGACTTAATTCAACCCTGCATCTCTGATGCCGCACACTGGTGCTTACCAAGCGTGTTCTGAACTATTGAACCCATAGCTAGGAAAGTTATAAGACAGGATTAGGCGAAACAAAAGTCAGAATTAACCAGTAACTTTGACAAAAGGCCTCATATCTAAAGAAACATATGGAATACTTAAAAAAAAGAAAGAAGGAAAGAAAAAGGAATCTAACATATGAAAACCCAATCCCACTGGAATGTTTTTCTATACACAGCATAAACGCCACATAAATAAAACCACAAACCTCTGCACAAGTACGTGAGAGGACGTGAGCCCCCAGCGCTCTCTCCTGTTAGGGCCCCCTTTGGGAAGTAAGACCCGGGTTAGTTTCCAGAGACAAAAGCTGTTTGGAAATCCTTCCTCCTGGGAATGGTGGGCCTCATTCGAAGGGAACTTTTGATGGTCCCCAAGCATGATACAATGTGTGACACAATCCCAAAGAAGTATCTGATTCAGGTTTTAGGATTCTGAGCTTTTGGGATACCAGGAGATGGTGAACATCTTTTAAGGACAGGGATTGTCTTGTGGTCTGAATGTAATAATAATATTTAACTGCAATGTTATATGCAAAGTTCAGGCCTTCCAGGAGAGACTTCTGGCTATAAACAGCCCAGGAACACACTCCATTCACACCAAGTTCTGATGAAATTTTCACTTGTAAGGTACAGTCCCATTCTTGGTTTTGCTCCCTGTGTAAATCTCTGGTTTGAAAACCTTGCAGCATTCAGGCATTTCAAGCTTGAGGGCTGAAATGTCACTTTTAAAGCAGGGTTAAAAAGGTCACACAGCTGCAAATAATAATAGCCCAATGAAATTCAGATTCTGACTGCAGCCCACTGCAAGAATAACACTGAAACAGGAAACAAGCCTACTAGATCTTTTTACCAGTAAAGCTAGTAGGAACTGATAAAATGTGTGTGTGTGTGTGTGTGTGTGTGTGTGTGTGTGAGAGAGAGACACACACATAAAGAGACAGACACACAAAGAGAGACAGAGAAAGGCACACACAGAGAAATAGACAAAGAGACAGAGTTTTAGAGAGAGAGGAGACACAAAGACAGAGAGAGACACACAGAGAAACACAGATACAAAACACACTCACAAAAGAATTGATTTTCATGGACTTAAATTCAAGGGTGTTTGTTTTTCTATTTGAAGTTAAAGTATTCAGGTTTGAAATATAAAGATATCTTTGAAATCCAAAGGATTTACTTTTATTTTGCAATTAGTTTCCATTAGCTATGTTTTCAAATAATGCCTCTTTGAATGGCCCTGTTTTACAGATGAGCAAATAAGTTAATGAAAGGTACACCATCCCTCCCAAAGAAAGAAAGTCTTAGACCCAAATTGAGTATATAATTCCCCTCCAACAGCTATTCATGTGTGGGGAGAACTTCTTTTCCTGCATCCTTGCTTTGAAAGTAGAACCAGATATCTTAGAATAAAATACATTTACAATGTGTTTCTGGTGAGTGTGTCATGTTATTGTTGTGTGTGGCTCCTTGCTCTTCTGATCAATACATTGAGAAACGTTTGCTTTTTTTCAGAATTGCAATGTGCAAACTGGCTATGCCCTTAACTAATTTAATTAATAAAAATGACCTTTGTTCCCAGAAAGAAAGCAGGATTGCTCCAGAGCATCACCCAGTGTGACTGACTCAAGATGTTCCTGTTTGTCAGCTGTCCTTGGCACTTTAGGAAGGACCAGTTTCCTCCTTTAGAACACTTTAGTGAGCTCCACAAGGGAGCAAGGTCTATTTTATGTGAGTCCTGCCAAGAAGGCTCTTTTCACACTCATAGTGGGGCAATAAATGCTGACGGATGTTAACATCACTATTAAAATTCAAGCTTGCCTTTCTGATCTATGACGCATTCATATCTAGGTTAACAATGTCAGACATGATGGGGACATATCAGTATTACTGTTAGTGTTCATTGATACTTAAAATTTCAGTTTGTAGCTTTAATGTTCTCATAACTTTCAGTATTTATAAGAGCACCTGCCAGGCTTTCGATCAGAACAGCCCTTTTAGTGCCTTACCACTCCAAATCCCATATCACTGTATGAATCTATTTGCTGTGATTGGGGGAAACCTAGGCCATCCCAGTAAGATCGCAGTTTGATGTTGACTAAGGATCAGTAATGGATTCCTGTGATTTAGCAGGGGAAGCATCACTCTTGGCTGAGGATAGCAAACCAGATGAGATCGATTATTCCCCCCTCTGGGCTCAGTCCTGACCCTTAAATTTAAAATAGATGTTTACGGTATATGGTGTAGACTATCCAAGGTTTTAGTAGCATTTGCTTTTTGTGGTGTTTGCCTTTCATGAAATAGTTTTAATAATTCCAAGTATATCCCTAAATGGCTGGCAAAGCATTTGAATGGATTGCATCAGCCATTGTGGACGATTTCCCATTTTAGACCAGGAATTTGTGGGGTCAAACAGTGAACAATGAAAGAGATTCTTGCTCATTGCTAGGCCAGAAGAATCCAGTGACAACTGAGGGTTTGAATTGTAAATCGAGCCTGTCATCTCCTTATCAGCTATGAAAAACCTCAACTGACTTTGTGTACTATTAGGGTTTGTTATTAGGGTTCTTCGTTGTTTTCCAAAAATTTTAAGGGAGATTAGACTCATGAGGCATTTGTTCTAATTGAGCATTGAATCTGAATTTTGGAAAAGAAGAACAAAAATGAGTACTATTTATAAACTATTAAATGAGGAGACAGTATCTGCCACAATTTTGACTGTGTCCACCAAAGTTATGGGATCACTCAGTGTTTTTCAAAGGGTGCTCCAGGGGGGTCATATGCGGCCCACACGTGGTTAATAGACTGCACTTTAGTGGCGTCAATGTCTATGGCGATATTAACAGACAATTTATAAGGAATTAATACATTCACACATGAAATTTAATGAAAACTAACTTCACCTCATTGTTTCCACTGAAAGTAATTTTGACCTTTCTACATTAAATCTGGGGAGATTTCTTTTCTGGCCATAACTGGGAACAGGTGGAGTGAGCAGCCCACACAACCTCTTGCCTCATTGGAAACTTGATTCTGCACAAAAAAGTTTGAAAACCACTGCCGCAGGAGCAGAGAACAGGCAAGCTGTTTGGGGCAGTTTATTGTGATGATTCAGGATCATTATCCATTCCACAAATATTTATTGAACGCCTACTATGTAAGCTCTCCGCAGTGGAGCCCGGGGCATGGTGGTTGCCAAGCAAAACTTGGTTCATTAAAAAGTGCCAGCCAGTAAAACAACCGAATGGGAAACGAGAGGAGGAGCCTGGCTTCGGAGGACCAAGTGTAGAACAAACCGGCTAAAATCCTGTCTGAGCAATTTGCCCCCGCTTGATGGATGATAAAAGAATCTATATGCAGGGCTTTAGTAGGAGCCTATTCGAGAGAATAATTATTACAATATGTGCTAGAAAAGAACCATAATAATAGACCATAAAAATAAACCATGGCTCTTGACTAGTACATTAGACCAGATCATATCAGTTGATAACAGTAATGAACCCTATGTGGCAGAGTGGTACCATTTAGGGAAACTATTGCAAACACCTACACAGAAAGGAATTAGCAAGGGAGTGCTGTTTGCAGAGGGCTAAATGTGGGAACTGCAGAGCATCAGACTACAGCAGTTGAGGTTCACACACTTACATATACACACCCACTCACCTCAGACCTTATTAATTGCTTAAAACTTATTTTATTTTAGTAACTGCCATTTTACCTTAAGACTTTCATTCCACCATCATGTTGCCAAAACATATGTGGTCCATGGGATCCATAGCATGTAATAAATTGATGTAGATTTGTGTGTTTAAAAAGAAAATAGTAAAATGACAATAGTAACTCAGTAGAACCTATGGGTGACTAAAGTCTAAACATTTTGAGGACAGACTCCGTATGTCTCAAAGTGTATCTCCAGAGTCATGATTTCTTTTACTGACACATCTCAGTGGATGTCAAATTAAATTGATCATGTTCTTCTAAACATTACATCCACATCACGAAGGCTCAATAAAACAGAACAGAGTACAATCTATATGGTCGAACCTTGTTCTGTCTCCAAGTACCAGCATCATAGTATAATCCAAGGTATGTGCTGCAGCTCATATGCAAATTGTAGCCAATAATTAAGATAATGCAGCCAATGTTGATATCAAACAAAATTGCTAAAGTCTTAGCATTATGGGCCTGAGTTTATGGGAAAAGTCAGTATTTTGGTGGGCCAGGGTTTGGGGTCGTGTTGTGATTATGGTAGAAAAATTCTTTCTCCTGATATGTAAGTGCCTGGGGCTTTGTCAATCTCTTTCTTCATGTTGGCTTATTGATCAATCTCTTTAAACCTTCAGCAGTAGCACTTCCAGTCTTGATCACTTCTGTTGCTTGGATATTAATCTAATTATTATCATTAATTATGACTTTCGGATGTAGGCCATAAATGTGTATATATATGAAACTTTCCCATTTTGCTGTCATGTAATCTTAATGTTGCTTAGTAAGAGTGGCATCCTTTCATTACATCAGCAACAAAAGCTCTCAAATGGTATCCAAGAAAGACTCACCTTAACCAAACAAGCAAATAATTTATATTTTATAATTTTATAAATAGAGAATAGTTAATATTAGCATGAGGTTCCAGTAATGCTTGTCCACAAAACCTCTCCCCAACTCCAAACACACACACTTAGACGCATAGACCTTTCTCTATAATTTGAAAATGTCTTACAGGGCTCATAACTGACTAATATGATGCAGGAATAAGGGAGTTGAAGACTGATATTCATACCTCTCTTGTCAAGGAGGGGACATTGAGGCACAATGCAACTAAATGATCTGCCAATGGTGAAGCACACAAAGGCCGCAGAGACAGAGAAGTTCCAGGAAAGCATTTTTTAAAATTTACTAGAAAAACAAGGCCTATTTAATTAATAGATAACCCAATTACTCTGTTGTTTATTCTATCTTGGACAAAATCATTTTATCAGCTTTAAAGTCACCCTTTATTTTGAAACACAGAAGGTGCCAGTTTTCGTAGTGGGGAGGAGGGAGGCTCTGTGCTCGGAGATGGCCAAATCAAGTGAACGGTGAGACCTGAGAAGACCTGAGACCTAGGGTACCTGCTCATGGCTTTCAGACAATGGCAGGCAGAAGGATCCCAAAGATGGTTGTGGGTTTTTCTTCTTCTTCTAAAGATAATACAGTAAAAGAGTTTAAACAATATGCAGAGTACAGGAAAGGTGTAAAATAAGGCTAATCACTGTATTGTTGAGTGGCCAGTGGGAAGTCATTCCAAATGGGTATCGCTCTGGGAAAGGGGTAGGAGGAGGAGGAACGATGGTTTGAAGAGGTTTTACATGTTTTGATTTCTTTTATTTTGTTTTTTGATATCTCACTGACAGTGCTAAGGCAAGTCTTTTCACTTTGTGCTTCAGAAAAGCGAAAGTATGCATATATTTTCCTGAAGAATGTATGTCAGAAACATTAGTGTCTGGGGGGGAAAGTGTAATGATATACAGAGTACTGTAGAACTGGTTTTGGTTGCAAGATTAAGCTTCCTTCAGACAGAGGATGCCTATTCCATGACTCCAAGCAGAGTGCCCTCTTCAGGGGCAAAGGTGACTCTAGAGTCCTTTTGGAATCACCTACGAGTAGCATTTTAAAGAAGCAAATTGCTTCCTGTGCTTAGAGTGAAAGCAGTAGGTTTTAATTCAGTAGTAAAGCCATGACCCATTAGCAGCACATGTAACTTATCTAAACACAACTCTGGAATTGTCAAAAAAAAAAAAAGCATGATTTAGAAAACTATTTAAATTATGTAATGTAAATTTGTATAGTATTTCTATGATTTTTTTCGAAAAAAATTATGTTACTGTGTGTATTGGTAGCCACAAAACCATGTATACCGTACTATTTTTTGGCTTTGGGGAGGATTTGCAAAGGTATTTTGACTACACTCAATTTTTACCTAATGAACACACCTTAAAACTGAACTGCTACACAAGAAAAGACTACAGTATAATTTAACATAAGTTTAATTTTACTATAAGATTAAAGCTACCTTATTCTGGATAATATATAAGGTATATTTTGGATAACTTATCTAGATCAGAGGGACAGCGGTCTTAATCTAATATTGATTTCAAATCAGGTTATAAAACCAAATTAACAAAATATCCAAGGTAATGTTTTTTGCATTTTTTGATTTCTGTTTATTCCCACATAACTTGGATAATGTTTGGCGAGGCATCTTTGAACGTCTGATAGGAAAGGGAATTTAAGACCATGGTTCACCACCAGAATCCTTGGGTAAACTGGTTCCAGGGCTACTTTTGTGTCCTTTGGTGATGCTGAAGCTTGCTGGGCTAACCATGGGTGTATCAATTGATGTGTGGCTGAAGGTTGGCCTTCACGTTGATGATTACCCAAGTGACTGTCCCCTCTCTTACTGCTCTAAGCTTTCAGGGGGACTGAAGAAGGATCGGTGTGCACTTTGCCTTAGAATCCTCCTGTGCAGGTATGATTTTACCTGGTAATAACACCACCAGGTGGTTTTCCACAGGCAGGATTTCTGCTGTGAAAGCTCTATGGCACTTTTCTTCAAAGTCAACTCAACATATGCTCAAGAAAGCACAATAGGAACCCAGCCCAGGCGAGCCCAGTGAACTTCCGCCAAGCAAGACCCGTGTTCATTCATGTTAATGTTTTGCTCGTCTCATTTGGGAGTTGGCATAGAAAGGGGGCTCCAAGCGATTGCCTTTCTCATGTTGCTGGGGTGGAAGCAGGAGATATTCATGGATTTCTGTTTTCCTTCCTCCCTCTCCCTCTGATCCTTCAGATTTATGAGGAATCCAAGATGAATTTGGAGCAGGAGAGGCCGTTTGTCTGCAGTGCCCCAGGCTGCTCCCAGGTGAGTGTGCGGATCCTCCGTGCTCTGGCATGCAGCAAATGCACCCACCTTCCCACAGGGAAGTAGCTCTCACCTGGCAGCCACACCTGCCCTGGGCTCTTCTTCTTTACCAAGATACTATCAAAGTCCGTCACCATCATTATCATGATGATCACCATCTTCATCATTATCACATTCCCCTTTGAATAGTTGTAACTACTTTGCTCATAGCCCCTGAAATATAGCAGTGTTGGACGTTTCCACACATAACTTCCCCCTGGAAGCAAATCAGATGCATCCCACCTGTCAGCTATGCAAGGCTGTCATTTCAGAAAGGGGGAAGGATGGCGTTTACTTTTATCATAGCCACTTGAATACTGGTCAGACCTTTGGATTACTGGTAAAGATAGCTCACCATCATAGGTTAAATTTTATTTTGTTTTTCCCTAGTAGTAACAAAACAACTCCCTATAACTCTTCGAGCACCTACAATTTTCCCATGTATCTAAACTTTCAGAGAAGTTGTCCTGCTGCAAAGTATTAAATCTCTTTTAGTGTCTGATGGCTCCCATCTAGTGGAATTAGAATGGGGGTTAGAAAGATTCTACCTGTAGAGTGTTTGATATAGGAATGCACATAATAAGTGCTCAATTAATATCCACTGTTGTTACTACAACTGCTGCTGCTACTACTACTATTCTACTGGAACCTAGCTGTATGAAAGAAATAAGAAATGTTCATCGCCTAACGTCAGAGCTTTGCATTTTACCTTTGGAACTGGAGTGACTTTTTCTACTCTTGACCCCTTTGGGTATCTCCATGTTCCAGTCATTGGAAAATGACCACCTGTGGTTCCTTTCATGCCAAAATCTTCATTGTAATAGGATATAGAACAAGTTTAGAATCCAGAGCACAGACATCTTTCCTATGCGTAGCTACACTCTTTCCCTAAGCTGCTCAGTGGTTTCAACGGAATCAAGCCCTCCTCCTACCTGTTCATGTGGTACAGTTGGCAGTACAGCATGGAGCAATACCTGGGAGTGAGATGAGAGTTGACACGCATTGGAAACTCTTGTTCTTCTATCTCCCCAGAGAGTTTGTGGAGGATTCTGGGAACCTCCTGGAGGGAATAAGCCATAGAAATGTAAGACATTGTTGCTGGTTCATACCAGCCTCCGACTGAGCAACCAGAGTCCTTTGCTAAGATTCTGGAAGTTTCACCAGGGGCTTTTGTGTCAATGTTTATTTCCAACTTATAAATAAGAAAAGCAGTAGAGAAAATTATTTTGAAGCAAACTGGTTTGGAGGTCATTTTGAAGTAGGAAATGCTAGGAAAAACACAGATAGGTTGGTAAGTAACTGGGAAAAATCCTGCTAGACCAGACTCCCCACTGTGAATGCAGAATATTGCCGAAGGTACTCAGATAACTAAATTAAAACTTAGTTCCTAAGGTAAAATGGATTCCCTCTCAGTTTCTTTAAATAGAAGTCTTGATAGCCAAAGGGAATCAGATAATTTGAGCAGTTTGCTTTGCTTTGGCTATGAAAATGCGACATCAAGTTTTCTTCCATTCTTGTCACTCAACACATTTGGGAGCCTACTATGTGCCAGGCACTCTGATTGCCCTGGGGAAACAGCAGTGCACAAGGCACATGTGTCCCTGTCCCCACAGAGCCTCACAGAGCCTATGCGTCAAATTTGTGATCACATGATCAACTAATCAATTAGTTGGTCAATTGCATTTTTCCATAAAGAAGACCATGGACCACTTTGAAGAGTATAATGGGGGATTTACTTTATTTGGGGAGGTACCTGGCAGGCTCCCCTAAGGAAGGGGCACTTAAGGGACTGGGCCCCTTAGGACACCCAGCAAAGGCAAGAGAGGATTCGGAGCCAGTGAAGATTCCCTGCAACATCCAGGGTTGTGCATGACAGCAGAGGAGAGCAGTTTGAGGAAGGGGTCGTTAGCCATATCTGACATTTAGGTAAATCAGAGAGAAGAGAGCTGCACATAAGTCATTGGATCGAATGGCAGAATTTCCCAAGCTTGGCGCCATTAACGTTTCGGACTGGATAATTCTTTGCCGTGGGAGGCTGCCCTGTGCATTGCAGGACGTTTAGCAGCACCCTTGGCTCTACCCACGAGATCCCCATAGCACTCCCCTGTTGTGACAACCAAAAATGTTTCCAGACATTGCCAAATGTCCCCCGGGGGGAGCAAAGTTGTCCCTGGTTGAGAATGACTGTCCTCTGGTTTGCATTTTGGCTTTAGCCTCACTTCCTTCTGGATCCCTTCTCTTTTGGGATCACTCACTTCTAATCGATGCTCTCCCAAACTTTTTTATGTATTGCTGTAAGCCATCTTTTCTCCTTTTTGGCATCAGGCAGAGGATAAATAAATAAATGCCACAGACGTGTGGTCACTGGTGTCAGACCTGTAGAGCTGGGATAGTCAGAGGACTGAGCGGAGGCTGTTGGGTTTGGCAGGTAGGTGCTTGCCGGCGACCTATGAGAGGTGAGCAGGGCGGAGGCCAGATTGCAAGGGATTAATGAGCGAGTGGGTGGTGAGGAAGTGGAGGTGGCAAGCACAGAGGACTCTTTCAGGAGCACCAGGCAGTGACGGGAAGCGGAGTGATATAATGGTAGCCTGAGAAGGAAGCAGCTTTTTTAAAATTAAAGGATAGCCAAGCTGGATTTAGTCAAGGGCAAGAAAGCAGTGAGAAGGAAGGAGTGAGCGTGCTGGTTTGCAGGGCCAGTCCCCAGAAGACACGGGGTGGAGAGGATCCCGCAGAGGAGTGGGGACGCTCATTCTGAGAGGGAAGGGGATGGAAAGAGAGTCAATGAACTCACACCCAAATTCCGAGGTGGAGGCGGTAATAAACACGGAAGGGGATCCATTTGGAATGACCTTGGACTTCTTGGCAAAGGAGCAGGTCATTTCTTTGAGAAGGATGAGTGGACTGAGGAAAAGGTTAGACAGATATAGAAATTAGAATTTACAGTTCCTTGATTTTAAAGTACAATTCCAAGCTTCCTCCACTGCAAATTTAAATATAAAGATGCATCTGAAACTCAATGTCTCCGTTTAATGTGAAAGTGTTTCTTTTTTCTTGACAAGCTATTATAAAAATATGTGCATCATTAATTGAAGAGGTGTTAGAATTAAAGGTCGCAGTCACCCAAGGGTCTCCTGGGGGGGTATTAGGAACTCACAGTCAGGTCAGTTGTTGAGATCATGGCATTGACTTTAGGGATGTCCCATAGCCTGGGAACCTGCGTGGAGAAGAAAGGCTGGCTGGGAATCGGAAGGGGGAGGAAATGTGAATTATCGGTGCTTGCACCGCATTGGGGTCATGGAAAGATTTTTTTTCTCCTTTTTCCCTCATTGGAAAGAAACTTTGTTCTATTAGGAATGGCCTATAATACCTGGGAGATTTTTTTGTTGTTGTTACAGCTCCTAAGACATTATCTTTGTCTCAGAAGTAATGAGAAAAACAAGCTTCTCTTGCTCTTTCTAATCTCATAGAGCCCAACGTCAATGTCACTCTTCCTTTGCCCTCTGCATTAGCCACGTTCTGGGCTCCAGTGGCTTCTCTCCGTTCTGTATCTGCTGCACGCTGTACATTTTGATTATTTACAATTTGCTGTTATTTTCCTACCTAATTTTTTTTTAAAAAGTCACAGATGTCTCTGTGATTTGTATATTGTTTTGTTTGGAGGGTAATTATAGTTAATATGAAGTATTATGGAAATTATTATTATTTAAGAAGTATTCTGGTTAATATCCTACTTTAGGCTATTATTTTATTGAGTCAAAAATGGCTTTTAGATAAGAAATGAAGGCCATTACCATGTTATATACATGCTCCCCACAGGACATTTAACCATTGTCTTTAAGTCACACGTGGCAATGTCACATATTAGGTGGAGTCATTAAACAATGTTGTAGCAGACCAAGAGAATAGATGAACCAGCAGCAAAAAACCACATGTCATATAAAATAAGCTTCTATGTATTCAGAAATCTGGCATAAATCTGGCATAATTACCATGCTTTTCAAATTCTGTGCTCTTCAATTTATATGATATAAATGACAAGTACATAAGTGATATTTATACAAAGAGCTACCTTTAGAATATTCTATACAGTTCAGCCCAGCGAATTTTCTTGTTCTCCTTAACACAGATCTAAACTATTTACAGAGAAGATTTCTACCATAGTATAAGAAGTTAATTGAAATTCATATTGACTATCCTAAAAAAAGTAGGAGGCTCTGAAACATTTTCTAAATTGTCAAAGATTTGGAAATGTTCATTAGAATTTATTGTCCTTTATTTTCATTTGACTTTGATAAAGCAGATACTCTGTTCAGTTCAGTTATTACAAACATACCAGTCTGAGTCAGGATAGGATCTGCTACAATAACAAATTAGCCCAAAGCTTCAATGGCTTAAAACAACAAAGGCTTATTTCTGTTACCCAAGGATACGTTTCTATTGTTAAATGGCAGGAAGTTCTTCATAATCCTTTAGAATTCAGAAATACTTTTCATAATCCCTCAGAGATTTAGGATGATTGAGTGGCCACTATTTCCAGTATTGTGAGTTGCCATGCTAAAAGGATGGGGAAGGGGGGACGCTAGAGGGTCTTACACCAGGAATTGGATGCTCACCTCTGAGTGACATGTCACTTCCATTCATTCCTTACTCAGTGGGCAGAACTAGTCACATGGCTTTACCCAGCCACAAGAGGGCCAGAAAATTTATACTACCATGTGACCAGAAGTCAGACTGCAAAAAATATTTGTCAACTATAAAATCATTTCCTGAAAATTAAAAATAAAGTACTGGTTTACACTGTATAGAGTATAGAACACTAAAAATAACTTGTCATATTACTATAAAATCATATGTATAATTATAAAAATTATAAAAAATCAGATATTGGGTGGGCAAGGTCTTCATAAACAGAAGCATACTATACAAATTAAGCATGGCATATAATACTTTCCCAGAGTTTTATATGAATCAAGATTCTTTTCCTCTACCATGCGTTTCTCCTACTTTGAGTTAATCTATAGATAATGTCTAGTGTACTTTTCATGCCTTAGACTTAATTTTACATTATTATGTAAAGCAGTAGCTACTAAAGGAAAGTTCCAAGTGCTTTTGCAAAATTACAGTGCTACTCAGGTCTAAATTCACTTTCCTGTTTTTGACATGGTTTTCTTCTATGTATAAGAAGAAATGGGAAATTTTTAATTTTGTCATGTTGCCATTAATGGTTATTCTTTGTGACCACAAATACACATTCATTTGAACACTTATTTTTTTTCAAAGACACTGCCTACCCTAGGTAGGTGTTAGAGCACAGCATATTTTCGGTGCGTATGTTATTTTAATACATTGTTCATTACCTCTTCCTGTTTTATCCTTTAACTAAATACAAAGTTTAAAGGCTACCCTCAGAGCAAACCTCTAGTTCCCAAGAAATGTATAGCTTACTGATTAGTTAGCCCTGTTGGCTACATCCAGGGACTATCTAAGAAGTAGAGACCTTTTAAAAAAAGTTCCTGGGGACGGTGTAGGGTATGAGAGAATGACAGAAGGCAAAGATCTTCTACTTATTATGAGTACTCAGCCAGATTTTTCTGCAATATGGTTAACTCCTTTGCTAAACCGTGATGGAAATTATGACGCCGATATTGGGTGTTATTCAAAGGAACATCCCAGCACATTTGCTAGCATGAAAAATCTTTTAACTCTACTTACTCATGCTTTCACACTTTTTCAGAACTGATTTTTTTGTTTTGCCTCTCATCTTTGCAATGCTGAATAAATCGTTTTCTCTGTGATGGTAAATATGTTTTACAGAACTGAATGGCTCTTCTTCTCTCCTCCCTTTTTTTTCTGTTTGCCTGACAGCGCTTCCCAACAGAGGATCATCTGATGATTCACAGGCACAAGCACGAGATGACTTTGAAGTTTCCCTCAATAAAAACAGACAATATGTTATCAGGTAAGGAGCCATCAGGCAAAGAAGGGAGAGAATTATTCTTCTTTTGGTGGGCTCATTCCCACTGGCAAATTCTGTGCCTTGAAAATACACATTTCTAAGGTATGGCAGAAGTGTAATCAGCTAATGTTCACTCAAATAATGGAAGAGCTGCAACTTCTCATTTTCTGGAATGTGCAATATTTATTACTATGAAACATGGCTCCATATCAAATGAATATTGCGAGGAAAAGATGCTATGCAACTTTAGTAGAGGAAACTCTCTTTCTGGATTGAGATGGTCAGTGAAGGTGTCCTTAAGAAACAGTACCTGCCTCATAAGTGGAAGATTAAATGAGATGACTCATGGAAACATAGCAAGTGCTCAGAAAATGTGAGCAGAAATTAAGAGTAATAATAATAAATCCATCAATTATTACCATTCCTTCCCATTTTGAGACATAGTCTAGTAAATTAGAAAGAGTGTAGGGATAGGAGTGAGGAACCTGAACTCTAGCCTGGGCTCTGCCTTCCCTGGCCATGACCTTGTGCAAATTGTGAACCTTTTGGGGCCTCAGTTTCTTTTCCCATAAAATGGGAGTGATTGTATCTACCCAACCTATTTTATAGGCTTATTGTGAAGGTTCAGTGAAAAAATGTAGGATAAAGTGTGTTGTAAACTCGAGCAGGGTAATCAAATAATTTCTTGTTACACTTCTTAGGCCAGAAATATTTCACCTCAGCCCTTGTCTCCCTGGAATCACGAAAGAGATCATGCACCTCCAGACATGTTTTAAATGATACCAGAAAAGAAACTGACTGCCCTGGCAGGCCTGGCTCATGTAATTTAGCATTTCTATGGCACTTTGATTGTGCAAATATTTTATTATCACTATTATTAGTATATCCTCTAAGAGTTTTGTCACATGGGTGATTCTGACCCTATGTTACTGATAGGAAGGGGCACAAGGCGATGCAGTGTCTTTCCCAGGCTCACAAGCCAGGGCAAAGGTGAGGGCCCTTGATCCTGCGATCCTCACCTGCACATGGCTACTGCACCGTCAGGCTTCCCCAGTTCATACACATAATCAAATGTTCCCGGTGTCAGAGTCGTCCACGCGTCATCACAACCGTGCCAGTGACTTGTTGATAGTGCAGATGTGCTGTGGTTTGGAAAACTCTGAGTTCAAAGGCAGCCTCTGCTCTTCTCTCTGCCTACCACCCGCCACGTCTCTCAGCCCGTTTGTTTGTTTTTTTTTTTTTTTGAGACAGAGTCTCACCCTTTGGCCCAGGCTAGAGCGAGTGCCGTGGCGTCAGCCTAGCTCACAGCAACCTCACACTCCTGGGCTCAAGCAATCCTTCTGCCTCAGCCTCCCGAGTAGCTGGGACTACAGGCATGCGCCACCATGCCCGGCTAATTTTTTCTATATATATTTTTAGTTGTCCAATTAATTTCTTTCTATTTTTTTAGTAGAGACGGGGTCTCGCTCTTGCTCAGGCTGGTCTCGAACTCCTGAGCTCAAACAATCCGCCCGTCTCGGCCTCCCAGAGTGCTAGGATTACAGGCGTGAGCCACCGCCCCGTTTGTTTTTTTTAGAACAAGCTGGCTCTTTAGAAACTGCTTTGTCATTCCTTAAGTCCACAAGCAAAGATGCAGAAACTCAAATTTGTAAGAATTCTAAAAGCCTGGAAGGATTAGGAAGGATGGCTTGTTCTTTTATGTTCTATAGAGTCACACATAGTATAGCTTTATGGTTCAACAGTAAATGTAGAGACACAAGTAGCAAGGCTGGAGACTTTGCAATTCCTAATGTTTAGATTCATAAGTTCTTCCTTTATTTTTCCCCAATTGGATCCCTAAAATAGGCTGCCTGGTAAGCACCAGTGCAGTGTCTCTCAGGCAGGCTGCTAGGATGGCCCTAAAGGAGCTCCTTCTGAAGGTCTGAAGGAAAACAACCAAAGATGTTTGGACACTGGGGTGAAGCATTCTTCTGTGTATTGCCTACGACAGGTCTTTTTAAATTAATCCTTGTAGCTTTGCAGTTGTTCTTACCAGACCCTTATTAGTTTGAGGATGTTCCTACCCATCATAGGCAGTGACACGTGGAAACTCTTTGGGAGAAAAGTAACTCTAATTTTTATGTCACGTTTGGAATGAGAAAATGAAGGGAGAAATAAACATGAGGAAACACAGCATGAACACTATATTGATGTATTTTCTTTTGCTTTCTTATGTTTTGTGCTGAAGTTGGTATGAGATCATTTAATACTGCCAATGAAATGAAGTGCTAACTTTTAAAACTTGCTACCCACTTTGCATGTTTGTAGGTTCATAGAATTTTCTCATTGGAAGAGGGTGTAGAGCTCTCCAGTCCAGCCCCATTTCTTTGCACTCAGGAAACTATGTGTAATATACCAACATCGTCCACATTGAATAGGCTATCTATTGGGTGTTTTTACTACTTTTATTAAAAATATGTCCAGGCTGGGCGAGGTGGCTCACGCCTGTAATCCTAGCTCTCTGGGAGGCTGAGGCGGGTGGATTGTTTGAGCTCAGGAGTTCGAGACCAGCCTGAGCAAGAGCGAGACCCTGTCTCTACTAAAATTAGAAAGAAATTAATTGGACAACTAAAAATATATAGAAAAAATTAGCCAGGCATGGTGGCGCATGCCTGTAGTCCCAGCTCCTCGGGAGGCTGAGGCAGGAGGATCGCTTGAGCCCAAGAGTTTGAGGTTGCTGTGAGCTAGGATGACGCCACAGCACTCTAGCCCAGGCCACACAGTGAGACTCTGTCTCAAAAAAAAAAAAAAAAAATATGTCCATAGATCAAATTAGTTTGTAATTATATTTTGATATACTTTCCATGATAAGCTTTAGTATCTTGAGAGCTAGAGAGTTATTACCTCTTTTACTGTATGTGTTTATGTGATATTAGAATACTTTGTTCCTTGAAAGATTGGTAGAACTCACATTAAAGCCTCCTGGTCCTGAAAAACAAAAATATGTTCATTAAAATTTTATTTACCGTCCGTCTATTTTGTGGCCTATCATGAAGATGAATGATTTTATATGACTTGAAATACAGTAACCATTAGAAAAAAAATTTCATCAATCAAATCTTAAATCAACAAACAGGGTAAAAATCTTCAAGTTCCTCTTAGACCATTTTTTTCCAAGTAATATTCAATTACACAAAATTTCATTTCAGATGATTTGGGGCTTGGCATATATTAGGAAGATAAAATATGATAGGTATTTACATGACAAACTTCAGAAAAATCTGGTTAACCTTTATTTTGGAAAATCACTTCATCCTTAATTAGCTATAAATATTGTAATTAGAGAAGGTGTTAAGATGTCACAGATATACTCTTCAATAATAAGTTTCCAAAGGGTTGAAAGATCTGAAATAATTTCATAGCTTTTCTGTAAGGTCTATTTCATTTAGGGTAGAGTTTTACTACTAAAAAATGATTATAAATGATTTTTGACATGCCACAAGGTAGGATATTAAAGGTGAAGCCATGATGTTTTGTTGAGTCTGATTGTCTGTACAGATGGTAAACATAAGCTCTTTATTCCAAAGGGACAGGGTAGGAACACAAATGGGGATGACAGTGTTAGGTTCTGAGGACAAAGACTTGCACAACCTTTTCCACCTGGGTCCTCCCATCCTTATTTGTCCCATGTGGTACATGATGATGGACATGAGTCTTTCCCTTCAGCTGTTCTTGTTCTGATGAAAGATAATTTCATGGTGAGGAAAGTTGTGATATACAAAGTTTTTAAGTGCCATGTTTGAAATGGGAATGTGTAGAGGACAATGTACTTCCACACACGGCTTTCGAAATTACCAGTTATTATATGACACAGTCTGTTCAGTTTGAAACTCATGCTGAAATTTCAATATAGAGGTAAAGAGGACAGTGCTTGGGTCTATTTTAATGGAATTATGGTGAGGCACCCAGGAATTCCCAAATCTTGCCCTGTTAAACATCCCCATCCTGACTTCTTTATAAGGTTCCTATAGCAAACTGTATAGGAAAAAACCCAGAATGGGAATTAAAATGCAACTTTATTTATAGCTGAACAAGCAAATAATATTGCAAATAAGAATTCTGATTAGAGAAAAACAAAAAACACCGCAATTGGAGCACATGATTTTTTCTCCCTCTTTCTCCTTCCTCACTATAAATCTTTGGACCAACAAGTTCAGTCTTTCCTGTTGGAGAGAGAATGAGACAGGGCCATCCTCCAAGGTAGGGCTGCATGTGCATGTGTGTCCACCCACACACTCACACGTGTGTGTGTGCGTGTGTGTGTGTGTATGAGAGAGACCTAGAGATGATGGATGTTGCTACATGGAAGGGAAGATCAAGTTCAAGAGTGCTGTGGACCTTTCCCATAGGGTAAAATCCAATTGACATCTCAGGTGGGAACCCTGGGAGAAAGATACATGGAACCACGTGTCTTTTAAATGACCAGGAATCCTACCACCAGACATCATGGCCCAGCTAATTTTGCAGGCAACTGGTCTGTGCTTGGAGGACAGGTACCAGTCGAGGTGGGGGAAGTGGGGCTGAAATTGCCCCTCCACCATCATTTATTCATTCATTCAACAAACACTTACTGAGTGCCTACAAGGATCCTATTGTGCTAGTTGCTGGGCATGCTGCACTGAACAAGACCGATGAGGCTCCTCTTCTCCTCTTCTCATGGAGCATACTACTCTAGTGGGGTGTGGAGGAAGAGAGATAATAACAACAAAAAAAAGCCCCAGATAAGTAAACAAGAAAATATCAGTTAGTGACAAGTGCTATGATCAAGATAATATATGGCAATGTGATAGCAAATGGCCAACAGGCCGCTTAAGGATGGGTGGTCAGGAAAGACCTCTGGGCCCTATGGGCTCAGGGCTCCTTTCTCCCTGACTTCTGAATATGGTGGGACTGGGCATGGTAAGACCACAAGACCAGATGTGGCACAGCTGGCTGTATCTTGATTTGATGCACCAAAGACAGGCAAGAGAGACTGGCTTTCTCGTTCCATCTTCCTTATCAGATTCTCAGCACTCACCATCTAATAGGGAGCATCTACCATAAATAACAAGATAGTCCTTCAGAACCCAACTTGTCCCTGGATTAGGTCTAGAACCAGGGTCCATCTCTAGTTCCAGGCTCTAAACCTAATTCTCACCATGGAGAAAGAAAGAATGTGATTTGTGAAGTAGAACATTTGTTCCCAAGAGGCTAATCATGATCAAACAATCACAGAATCCAAACCCATTGCTCATGGCTCTTTGCTAGAAACTCTACTCAGTAATTCATGGAAATTTTAAGGGAGAAGCTGGAGGGAAGATGGCATATCTCACTCCAAATTCTTTTTAGAATGAGTGGGATATATTTTTAAAAAACTGAATACTGTAATCCTAGCACTCTGGGAGGCCGAGGTGGGTGGATCATTTGAGCTCAGGAGTTTGAGACTGGCCTGAGCAAGAGTGAGACTCCATCTCTACTAAAAAAATAGAAAGAAATTAGCTGGACAACTAAAAATATATAGAAAAAAAATTAACCGGGCATGGTGGCGCATGCCTGTAGTCCCAGCTACTCGAGAGGCTGAGGCAGGAGAATCGCTTGAGCCCAGGAGTTTGAGGTTGCTGTGAGCTAGGCTGACGCCACAGCACTCTAGCCCAGGCAACAGAGTGAAACTCTGTCTCAAATAAAAAAAAAAAAAAACTGAATAAATAAATAAGTAAATCAATCTGCCCCTACCTCACACACTCACACATGGCCCACACTTACCTATTCTTTGCAATTCCGTTGATAATAAAGGTATATGGTAACTTCTCACTATGTAAATTAATTGGATCTTTATGGAGCAGAGGGTGGTGGAGATGGCTTGCACCAGAGGACAGTGTGGCAATAATACCATTTCCCATTCTTGCCTGCCTGGTGCCCATCACTGTGCCCTGTGCTTTACATACATGAGGTCATTTATCCTTGCCACTTTTTTTTTCATATGAGGAAACAAGATCAAGAAGATAAGTAGTTTGTTCAAAGTCCCTATCTGTCTATAATTTTCTTAGTATACACCTGGATTTGGCAAGCTACACATACTAAGAACATCTTTCAGTCTTAGATTTATGTTTGGATGTAAATCTATGAACTGATTTTTCTTATATTATTGGCTTATCTCTTCAATAGTTATCAAATGGAGAAAATAGTCAAAAGTTGTTAGAAAGGAGATTCTTCTAATATATTAGCATTGCAAGGAACAAAGAGTTGTGTTTTAAAATCAGATTATCTCATCCATTGTGACAAATAGAATGTAAGTGGCTATTGGCATTTATAGGAGTTGTCACTTTCCCATCCATGTTTCTAATGAATAGCTGGCCGGGCAAAATGGAAGTTTGAATAATTCCCCTGAACACCTCAGAGGACTTGCTCTGCAATGTTCTCTTATATATGAAAAACTTGCAATCTTTATTCTACCTGGAAACCAGTCCCTTTTGACAAAGAGTGTAGGGGAACTCAGGCAATTCGGGACTAAGTTGTGTCATTAAGCTTTGGCTTTGCTATTCAGGGCAGTTTTTGATAATAAAGCCACCTTGGTCCCCTAGTTCACTTGGCCAGCAGAGACTTGGTCTCACCATGTTAATAACCCTTCTTACTACCTTAGCCTTGCTCAAGCAAATTGAAATTGTGGCTTGACTGCTGATGGAACACTTGGGGTAGACTGCAGTTGATCCGGTTGATCATAAGTAGGTGTGGAGTATTTACTTGTTTAATTTAAATCTAAATCTATGTCATCTGGAGCTAGCTGGGCATGTGTCATAAGAGATGCCCTTGTCAGAGCATTTTCTAATTGGCACTCGTGAGGGCATCTCGCCCACCAGTTCTCTATCTTGGCAATAAATGGATTCTAGCATATGGTTCGAGTGTGAGAGTGTGTCCCATCTCTACACTGACCTGAGTCATCCCAGCCAGGATGGGTTTTAAGCATTTCACAGCTACCGTCTAAAAAACCACATTTGCCTTGGTTTGTCCTATAGTAGCATTGCCTTTTCGGATAGATGCAGGAAAATAGTAACGTCAGTGTTACTGAGAAGGTCCTATGGCTCCTATTGTATATTCACAGTCAATAAAAGGCACAATTATTGCAAAGAAGCTTGTCTGAAATTCCATGAAATTCCCTGAGTTGCTACAGAGTACTGCTCTTATAAAAGATTATGTATTTTAAATTTCTAAACTCTCTTAGTTAGGGACTTATTAAAATTCAGATAGGGACTAAGAATATTTTAAAGAAAGTATTTGCTGAAACCTTTATGAGATAAATATAATCATAAAAAGGATATAAAAATTACCTAAGAAAAATGCCTGTTTTGAGAATCCTAACTCTTACTAACATAGACACACTAATTCCAATAATTTTCTCTATTGTTTTGAACGACCCTCTTGAGGAATTCCATTAAGCCATATTTTTAGGGTTGAATCTATGTCATGCAAATAATAAAAATGCATTTCCTTTTTAAAAGAATACCCTGTAATTAGAATGATCACTAATTCGAACTGTTATAATTAGTCTGAATTAGTGAGGCTTTTATAGTATTTCTAGCCACTATCGATTTCATACCACGTGCTGTAAAGTTACTTTACATAGTCCTTTAGTGATACTGTAGTTGAGAATATCAGACCAATAGGAAAGAAAATTTTGCTTAGGAAGTTAACACTCTTCTCTGGTATAGGATGGGCTCCTCTGCTTTTCCTTTATTTTTTTTAATTGATGACTTGTAGCCTTGCCTTTTTCACCATTGAGGAAAAGGCAACATAGACAAACATATAACTCAAATGCAGCCCTGAAACCGAATAACGTAGCAACCTATTATTAAATGTAGAGCAGACTAAACACTTTTTAAAAGAAGAATTGGGTTTCAAAATTTAGCTTTGTGCTTGTCATTTGGTTTTATGTTGGAATAATCATACTTGCTGGGGCTGAAGCAGTTGATGCTAGGCAGACTATGAACTGATGGGAAATTTTACGAGTTGCTTTTTTTTTTAAATAGTTTTAGCCATATATTCATCATTTGTCCAGCTGATAATGTGGTTATATGATAGAATTTCCTATCGTATAAATGATGGGTGAATTCCTAAATCATAAGGTCAAGTTGGTGGCATTCTTCTGGGTAGATACACAAGTTATTTCTCAGCATGACAAGTATGCTTTACCTAGCTATTTACAGAGGCAGTGATTCCATGAAGAGGCATTCCTTTTTTCCAGGAAACAGGCCCAGCAAAAGAACCAGCTACTGAAATATGACAAATGTTGCAAAGGAATTTTTTTATCCCTTTTCGTGCCAATCCTTTTTGTCTGGTAAAGAAACCCTTGAGGACATGCGAGACAGTAGAAGTGAGGAAGCTTTCCTCCTGGCACTTGCCCCAGGTGTTTGGCTCTCCGGGGAACCTGGCATGCTATTTGCACACTCTCTGCAAGAGGGTAACACGCAGGTGTTTATGCAGAGCCAGTTCAGATTTACAAAAGGAATAACAACTCAGAACTTTCAACTCAGGTAAAATTCAAACTCGAAAGTTATTTTTTTTTTTAAGTTTAGTTTGAAATTTAGGGTTATACCCTTCTTTCTGATGGTCCTCACTGAAGTAGAAGCGCTAAAAGACAAGTGAGTGGGAGACCTTAAACAATCATCTCAGCTCTGATTTCTTCTTCAAACCAATTCCTGTAAGTCCTCAGAGTACCTCCTATCACTACTGAATGAACACACTGTAGATATTATCCACCAACAGAGAATCAGCCATTATTATTCAGGATATAGAAATTGCTGGTGCCATAACTAACTGATGTATGCTCTTGGCTCTAAATAAGGTGTAATTTATAAGAATTTTAATTTATGGCCATGGATGTTACCCACTAACTCCAGGTCTAATTTCAGCAGGAATAGTTATTTGACAAGGTGTTCATGTGGCCGAGAAATTCTGCCTCTTTTATTTAAGCAGTTGATAGATTTTGCTGTCCCCTTTTTGAACATTTGCACATTTCCTGGCTTACTTGGAACTGGTACCATGTGAGATCAAAGACAACTGGAGATCCTGTATTAATTCTAATAAATGTTAAAACAAAAGTTAAACCCCATTTTCTGGTTCCTGTTGTAACTGGAAAGAATTGCTTATTCACCAAAAGAAAAATGAATTAGAAATTAGGCACAGTGTGCCTTATCTATCCCAAATGTGCATGTAGGCACCTACTTTGCTTTTCTTGAACTATATCATACAGCAAAGAAAATCACATTTGGTAACAACCCTGGGGTTTTCTTCTGGCCCTTCTGCTCTGGGGGTGGGAGGGAAGGAGCAGTCTTTGCTGTGCATGGTTTCCCTGGCCCCAGAGCTTTTGTTTCCCTGCTGAAGAGGTCCGTGACAGTGGGCAGTGTCATTGCTATCCCTGTGCCATCCTGCAATCTCCTTTGTTCATATATGTAGACGTGTGCTGGTCTCTGGGAATAATTTTGTTTAGAACAGTCAAGAAACATCTCTCAACTTTGTTTGGGGATTGGCCTCTCACATGCTAGTCTCAATTCAATTTCATGGACCATCTCAGGACCTCATCTTAAAGTTCAGGAGTCTTATGGAGGCTGCTAGGATGACTATACTCTCTACCTTGAATCATGGCCCTCAACTTCTAAATTGCCAACAAAAAAGCATAGAAGGATAAAAAGAAAATTAAAACCTGGTAAACTCAATTCCTACTGATCTAATATTTTAATTCTCTTATGTGATGTTTTTTCAGGTTTTTTAATAGTGAAAGTGATCCTGTAAGATAGTGGAGAGTTGGTAGGATTGTAATGCACCTCTATTATATCAGGGATATAAATGATTCCAAGATATTTCAAAAGAACCAAGGGTTGTTAGGATTATCAATTGCCAATAAAATTATGTGACTCAATTTCCAAATTAGACCTGGGCAAGCCTCAGTTTCCTCATAAGTAAAATGGGAGAAACAATTTTTACTTAATATAGTTGCTTTGAAAATTAATGAGATAGTATATGCAAAGCACTTAGCACCATGCCTGGCATCCTGTGAGCACCCAAAAAATGAAAGAATATGTACACACACACACACACACACGCATGCGTGCGCTGTCTCTCTCTCTTTTATTTTCAGTCTCAGATCTTGTCTATTTACACCTTCTGTTCAGAAAACTTTATCTAGCCCTTACCTCTGACCTAACTATGTGTCCAGCTTCCAGCTGTTACTCACGTTCCCATTTGACTGTCCTTTAAATAGTCATATATTTCTTTGGCCTACGAAAAGTAACTTTTGAAGCTAACCCATTATAGTGGTGATTTTAGGATTTATAGAATCATAAAACTTTAGAAATTTATTTGAAAAATGAGTAATATCAAGCCCAGCCTGGAGATCAGGTTAACAGTGGGGAAAAATACAGATGGGGATTTTGCTGCGTGGGAATCCAAGTCAGCCATCAGGGTGCCGAAGTCCTTTACCCATAGGGAATCCAGAGACACTGCCTCTGAAAATGGGGATACCAAGCCATTTTCTGCTTCGTATATATTAAGATATTCTTTGAATCTCAGTGGATAATCTACTGATTTACTGGGATTAATTACTCACTATGTGACTTAGAAAAGTAATTAGAATTCTAGTTTCTGATAGGAATTTATAAATAGAGTGCGGGAATGGCAGATTCTTTTCAACTTGAGAACACTCTTCAGTTGACTGGTCATGACGGCTCAGAGAGCTGTACAGAAACAAATTGTGAGGCTGCGTGTAGGTCAATGCCATAGTTAATACAGCAGTGTCTACCACAGGTTTAGGTGGGAATAACATAGTATATAGTGGAAACAGCACTGAGGTCTTGGTTATAATCCTGATATTGCCACCATCTACTTTGGAGACCTTGACCAAAACTGTTAATCACTCTGGGCCTCAGTTTTCCTTATGTGCAAAAAAAATTAGCATGGTGAGGCTTCTGCCATGGTCCTTTCTGGTTCTTATATCTTCTGAGTAAAGGCAGTTTACACAATTTTATTCATGTCAACTCAAGTGCACCTTCACCAGAGAAGATGACATGTCTTTACTGACTACAAAGGTGTAATTCTACCCCACTCACCTTCTAGGATCTTGTGAGATCTAGATTCTAGAAAATGCGTGTGAAAATATTTTGTAAATTGCAAATGCTGCATAAATATAATATTAAGCCACAAATAATGGCTTCAGCTCCTCCAGTTTTCCAAATACTAAGCTCTCTAGAAAGTCAAGAATATGAAAGAAATTATTTTCCTTTTAAAGAGCATTCTCAGAACACTCTTTTGGCTATAGCAAAGGAAAATAAAATTAATAATGACATTTTTAAAGGATGAAAGCTGAATGTGTTTGACTTGGAACTTTTTATCATCCTTCTATGATTCTCAGAATGAGAGATAGAATTTGTTAAATTTTCTTTCTCCATTAAGAAAAAGGAAATAACATGCCTGGTTGTTTCTTTTCATTTGATATAAAAATTTACAAAATCTTTTTTCCTTCCAGCCTCCCTGAAGTCAGGCTTAACATTGGCTCAGAAGATTTTGGGCACCCTGATTTTAGCTAAATCATTTTTTTTCGGTTTAAAAGAAAGAAAAGGACATTTTCCAGGTTGCAATGTATATTCAAATGATGCAGACTCCAGAGAGGTGGAAGGCAAGACCTCCTGAACTTGTCCAGAGGGAGCTTTGGCAAGCCCTCACATACCGTAGCTTTCTGTCTATCGTGTTCCTGCTTCGGAGTTTACGGTTTTATTTTCTTGCATATTGTCACATTATTTAAAGGGCTGAGAGACTGTGAGTGGCCAGTAGGCATCTTAATTAAGGGGAGGGGAGAGGCTTTGTGAATGTAGCTCATGCTTGTCACTAACTTTTGAGGAAAAAAACCTATCTGTGATCACTCGGTCTCTGTTTTCAGATCAGACTCCGACCCCGACGAGATTCCTGAAGAACTGCGAGGAGGTGGGCCTCTTCAACGAGCTGGACTGCTCCCTGGAGCACGAGTTCAGGAAGGCTCAGGAAGAGGAGAGCAGCAAGCGGGTAGGTTTGTTGGGATGGACACCTCGACAGGTGCCTCTCTATCACCTGCTAGAAACTTCCACGTGGAAACGAGGTGGCCCTGCAGAGGGTGTCGATGTGGCCTTGAAACAGTATTTTATCCATCTGTGAGTGTTTGTCTCATGTTTAAAAAAAATCGATGATCCCTTATTGTGGTAGAATCCAAACCTAGATGAATCATGGGAAAAGTAGGTATCTGAAATATGAAATTCAAGCAAAAAATAGTTACCTGATTCTTGAACTTGAGTCAGATAAACTCGCGGACTTTTTCTTTACCAGCTGTTTCGTTTTGCTAAGTATTTAATAGCAAGCCTTCCGTGGGCAGCGAGTGCAGAAGACAGGAGCCAAAGAGAAAGGAGAGTAATGGGAGTGGGAGGAGAGGGGATTTCATCTGATTTTGGCCCAGGTTGTAACTGTCTGTTTTCGATAATCTTCCTGGTCATTCTCCACCAAATTCCTAATTACTTCCTGGTTATATTCCCTTGTCATATTACTGAACATCTGTTGTTGCTGAGACAAATAGGTTAACTATAAACGTGGATCATTTGTTCTTAAAAATGTAGGAAATTCACTTTATGAAACCCTTCAGAATATATTCAGTTTTTATCGTAATGTTGTGTTGGAATTTTAAAATCACTTTACAAGATTAAGGAAAGGAGATGGGGTCATAGGTAAACGTGAGAAGGATGCATTTTAGTATTTTTTTCCCTTGTTATTACAGAGCATTATCAAATGCCCACAGTGTTCTAAACAATGAATTAGACACAGTCTGTGAACGGAAACTTAAAATGTAAAAGGCGACTGAAAGGGAAGACCAGCTAGGTAGTAATGAATTCCGATGTTCCAGCTGTTCCATCCAGAGAAGAAATTTTCAAAGCCTCTGATATTTCTCTGAGTGTTTCAAAGCCTTTGAATCCTCCTCTCTGAGACATTATAATAATCCCCCCTACCAGATTGTTCATGCCACATTCTCATATCATAATGGTCAAGGGCTTATATTCAGTCTATGCTGCTTTAGGAAAAATCACAAAAATAGGCGACGCTTACAAGAGGAGCATACAATCTCAATCCACTCATTTTATTTATTTATAATTAATTTTTCATTTATACCTGGTCCTCTCCCCCACTTCCCTGCCAAATGATATGAAGTGTCCCTTTTCTTTTTTTAAACAAACACTTATATAGTAATTATTACCAGGCAAATAATAAAGTTGTGAGCACTTTAAAAAATTAACTCAATAAAAATAGAAGATATATATTCTATATTTCATTGCAATAGTAGATTTAAAAAAAAAACCATGAAAATGGCGAGGGAGAGAAAGAAAGTCTGGCACAGTAAATTTGCTCTGGTTGAGTAATAACTTTAGTTCCTTTGGTAGATGTGTGTGTATAGAAGACTGAGGGATTAAGTTCATTCATTTCTTGAGATAGTCAAATATGGCTTCTTAGATTAAACTGAACGACAAGGAAGATGTGTACTTGGTCCCTATTGTCTTCATTTCTGATAGAATAGTTATAGTTTTAATTGAAGCGTATTCCCTTGATTTTCCTAAAGATGTTTCACCAAGAACAGTTTCATGAAGCCCATGGTAGGGGTGTGGCTTTAGATATTCTCCATTACATTATTCATGATTTCCTATATGAAGCCCTGTATGAGGAAATTCTTGCAGATCTGAATTCCAGGAAATGGTTTGCTTCCCCTGAGGAGCCGAAATATTTTCTCCTCTTAGACTCAAGAGTCGCGTAACTGGTTCTGTTTCTCTTTTTGCTCTGACTGCTAGATTAACACAAAGCTGAATTCGCTACTAAACGAGAGAACTTTTTAGAACACTGTGTCTAGACTAGACTTTCAGTTCTAGTTTGTATTTTCTCTGGTTCTGATTTTTAATTTTCAAAAACATTTCCATGATATACGTGTTTTATGAGTTGCTTTAAATTTCTTCTGGGTTGAGAAAGACTATAAATAATGACATTTTAAAAATTAAAATTAATTAGGCAGGCAGTGTTAAGAAAGAGGACGAGTGCAGCTGTGGAAATATGTGTTTTCTCCCTTTTAAATGTTGCTCAGAGCCATGTGATGATTTCGTGATGGGTGTGTGGGTGGGGGGATCCCGCAGCCAGCCTCTCCCATGGTTTGGGGCCAGCCTCTCGGGACACCACCGTCTCACGCTCCAGCCTCACTTGCATGCACTGGAAGCGGGACAGTAATATTCAGACTGTTGCGGCTTACTCTTACTTCGCCTTGTTCAAACCAGAGGGGCCAAATTCAGCCTCAGGTGGCTGTGAATACCTGAGAGCGAGCATCCCCTTGAGGCTTAAAGCACAGTGACACATCCAGCAGCAAAATGGGCTGTGTTGGTGGCTTCCGCCCTGGCATCTCTTTGGAAGCCATAGGGCAGGGAAATGAGGAGTGGGAGTAATGCTTCCCAGTCTGACAATATACTTTCACTAGCCCCTTTGACCACATTTTCCCAGCTGTCAATATCCCTGGCATCTTGCCATCCTCCACTCCTTCTTCATTCATTCTTTCCCTGCTTCAAAAGAGGAACACAGGTCCTTATAAAACACATATCTTATCATTCCTGAGAGTTTCCTCCTTCTTTCCTTTTGTTCTACATTCAGATGATTGTTTCTTGTTAATTCTACATCTCCAGCTCTCATCTGATTTCTTTTCTTCTGAGTCATTTAATAAAAGATTTGCTTTGGTCCCTTCTGTAAGTTTTAATAAAGTGAAGTAGAAGATGGATTAATTTATCTGAAGAATTTGGTTTAAAAAAGGTTCTTGCTTGAACTTTCTAAGGATTTTATACAAAAATATCAGAAAGGCTGGCTGGTTCTGCCCTCCACTTTCAAATTTCTAGCTGTAGCTTGGGCTAGAAAATTCTGTTAAAGAGCAAATAGAGAATTGATCCTTGCTTTGTAAGTGCAGCTGTGCATTGGGGAAAATTCTGTTCTACAGACTCTATCTCTTGTCCTGATATCCTTTTCCAAAAGCATCCCAATGTGTGTACAGAATAAGGTCAAGCTGTAGGCAGGTCATGTCCACTGGAAAAAGGCCTCACTATCTGTATCGATACCATATATAGCAGACAACACATTCCACAATTGCCTCAATTTTCCATGTTAATATAAGCTCATAGCCGCATAACTCTTTAATATGAGATTGTTTTCCCTCTTGGAATAGCATGTCGTAACTCACTAGCAGGCATCACATATTGCAGCTTGCTGATGGCTTAGAATCAGGCTAGTCCGTATCCTGAAACATATGAGAAATTTTATTCATCATTTTTCATTCAAGAAGTATTTTCAAGTGCCCACCACATGCCAGGCACTGTCTAAGGCATGGGTGAAAATACTACTGAAGAAAGATGATAAAAATCAAATAAACAAACAAACACCCCTGCCTCCATGTAGCTTACTTCTAGTGGGCAAGACAAACAATAAACAAGTGAAAAACACGTATAACATGTCAGATGGTGATAAGTGCTACGGAGAAAAAGGCAGCAAGGAAGGGGCATAGGGAGCACTGGGGGAGGCCAGAGAGGCATCGCTGGCAAGTGGACATGTGAGCAGAGACCTGGAGGAACAGAAGGCCTGAACCAGGTGCATGCTGGGAGGAAGCATGTTCCACAGGTGCAAAGGCCTGAGGCTGGATGGTTCTCTGTGTGTTGGGGAAACTGTAAAGAGGCCAGTTTGGCTGGAGGAGGGTGTGTAATAAGGCTAGAAAGCTGGGTGTGGGAGGGCAGATCGGGGGTGGGGGGCCTTGTAGGCCATTGGAAGGGCTTTGGCTTCTACTTTGAATGAGATGGGAAACTGTAGGACAGTTCTGAGCAGAGAAGTGATAGAATTTGACTTATGTCTTAGAAAGATCACTTAGGCTGCCGAGTTGAAGGCAAACGATGAAAGGGCAGTGGCTGAAAGAGAGAGACCAGTTGAGAGAGTATTGAAAGACTCTAGATTAATGATGATGGCAGATTGGTCCAAGGTGGTGATGGAGGGCTGAAGAGGTTCTGGATGTATCTTGAAGATAGAGCTAATAGGATTTGCTGATGGATTAGATCTCAGACTAACAGAAAGAGTAGAACCAAGGATGAAACCAGGTTTTTGGCCTGAGCAGCTGGAAGCCTGAGGGAGGAGCAGGTTTGAGGGGAAAATCGAAGGTTTGTTTTTAGACTTGTTAAATGTAGATACTGAATCAGCAGATGGATGTATAGGTCTGGAATTCAGGAGGAGATGCAGATTTGGGAATTGCTGGCGTGGAGATGGTATTTAAGTACGTGAAGTTGGGTGGATCACCTGAACCAGGAGTGACTAGAGATGAAGCAGAGAAGTCTGAGCACAGAGCTGGGAAGAGGCTTCTAGAATTCTCCAAAACAAAGGATTCAACTCCCCTCTGTGGGCAGAGATGACGCAGAAGACCACGAGGCGTAAGGAATGAAGTCAAGTGGGGACTTAGCCCTGGCAGCAATGCTGAATGGACAGGCAGCATTGGAGTTTGTGTTCCAGGTTAGAGAAAGAAACACAAAATGGTTTTTAAAAAAGAAAAAGGAAGAAAGAGGTAGGTGAATTTACCTTTTACATTTAATTGCTTTAAAAAAAGAGGTCAAATAATGCACATCTAGAAAGTGAGTGATAGCGTCATCACATAACAGCAGTTTTGTGTGTGTGTGTGTGTGTGTGTGTGTGTGTGTGTAAGGAAGGAAGGCAATTGAAGGACTAGCAATGAACTCCTTTGTCTTGCTGAGAGACAGAAAACATTACAGCCTAACGTGGTTAAGGACTCGGAAGATGAAAAGCGTGGTATATAAGTGCTAAGTGTTGTTATTCTCCCATGGGACCTAAGGCTGATTCATTATGCTGATGCAGCAATAGCAAATTAGGACATTTCCATGCTCTAGAATTCCTACTAAAATGATAAAAAGTGCAGTCTATCTCCAGAGAGTATTGACTGTTGAACACATGGGAACAAGGGACAAGCTATAATCTTAAGATCTTGGATCCCAGCTCAACAGGAGTCACAGAACAGAGCACGGCCGGGTCAGCCTCAGCTCAGAAACCAGGCTGTTCAATCTGATTAAATTCTGTACCTGGAAATCATGTTACCCAATGCCACCGTGACTTGAGGTGAAAAGGTGCAGGGAGGGAGGCACTTTGCCTTCTCACGCTGTCTTGTGCCCCTCAGCCGCTAGCCAGCGTGGCCGCTCCCTGGCAAGGGGATGAGTGGTGCCGGATGGAAAATAAAAGACACCGAGTTGAGCAAACTTGCAACAGCTGCATGTTTCCGGTTATGCTAACGTGTCGCTTCTGATATTTGTGTAAAACAATCCCTCCCTCCCCCAGAAGTCTGGAGAAAAAGAATATTCTGAAACCCAAACTTGGTTTTATCCAGGATTTGAAAATGTCCCCATGTTTGCTTAATCCTAGTAGATGAGACTTGCTTTTGATCTTTTCATTTTTTTAGCAGCATTACTGAAAGGAAACACCCCTTGACAACGATATTGGAGATGACAGCCTATTTCTTCTCCCACCCCAGTGACGGAAAACCCCAAGGCTTGTGTTATAAGGATTTGTTTTGTCCTCCCGTTTCAGCACACTACAAATGTCAATCACTTTCACCTTTCTCCTTCTAGGTTAAAATCATGCCCTCATCCTTGGTGGAATTTGATGCTGGGAGAGAATTTGGCTTGATCTTTGCAACCCACTGGGGGAATGACTAAACCAGTGGATGAACTGGAAGCTATTTCATGTGTTTTAGGTCACTGGGATTTAGGAATAATGAGTACAATCTTAGCAGGGATTATTAAGAGTTGGTATCTACTTCCCCATATGTGAATGTATTAGAATGTGTTCTTAGGTTCCACTTCAACTTTAGAATGGAGTGGGTTTTTTTTTGTTTTTTGGTTTTTTTTTAACTCATAGGGTTTCTTTTTGTGATTTATTTTTGTTTGGTGGAAAGTCAAGGTGTCCCCAAAGCAGCAAAATGCATAGTCTATTGTCTTGCAAATAGTGAGAACTTAATATCATACATATTTGATGTGGATTATGAGGAAAGCTCACAGCTTAGAGGAATACTGACTGAGATGGGTACCAGGTATTTGTTCATCATCTTTCTTGGAAAGTTTGTATATTTGGATAATTTGGACTTTAATAGATGAGTCCTTACAACCTTTCACTGTAAATAAAAAATATTTTACCTCTTGAGACTGAGGACTTAATTTCTAATGCTAAGTTGTTTGGCAGCTGGTGGCTCTGTCTTCAGCCAATGTTATAAGGCAAATTGACAGGGAGAGGTGGTCATGGCGGTAACTGCAGACAAACGTCTTCTAGCCTGTGGCAGGTTTTACTGTTCTCTGAGTTCAGTATTAATTATTTATCATAGGTTTTTATTTATATTGCTATCAGATGACATTTATTTTGGCAAGATGGAGGTCTCCATCTGATGTCTTCTTGAGAATTGGTGCAGAGCTTTCAGAGGCTGAAGTCTGAATTAGAAACGTTGTGTGTTCATTTCATGCCTGTGAGGTACTAATGTTTCCACTTGAAGCTACAGAGTAGGAGAAATTGGGAGAAGGATTGGACCCTATTTAATATATAACATGATGATTGCTAGAGGGGAAACTGGATGTTAATTTTGGGAACCTCTATTTGTGCTGGAAATATTGCAGAATAAAACAGTATTTTCTCACACCAGTATTTCCTGTTTAGTTGGGACTGGATATGGTAATGATACAAGTACATACCTGTTTCTGAAGCATATTCAGGTTCATATAGGACATTTTGAACATGTGATTAATGACAATTTGATTTTAGTTAACAAGGAATAATTATGAGTGGTCATGCTATTAATAGTTTCCACATTTGAAATGCAGAGGAATAAACTATCAAGAGAGACAAAAGGAGAGATGCCAGGCGCTCACTAAGGAGGACCAGTGGGATGTGTGGCATGTCCTGGCTTTTCTCCTGCCCCTTTACTCTCCCGTCTCTGCTTCCTTGCCTTTGGATGTATCCACTCTCAGGTGGTTCCTGTTTACAACTTCTCTTCAGAAAACCCAGACATTCTCAGAGCTGAACAGTCAACTGCACCCAGGCAACTCCTTTATCTATACATCTCACCCTCACCTCGACCTGAGTATTAGTGTCTCACCTCCAGCTGTTTCTGACGTTCCCATTTGACTATACCATGGCCATTCCTAACTCAACTTGCCCGAAACCATCCTCAGGGCTCTCTCATACACACTCACCACCACACCTGAGTCCCCTGGCTCTGTCACGGGCATATTTCATCTACCCACTACAGGTCTTAGGAAGAGTCCTCAGATCTTCCCTGGATTTTTCATTTCACCTTTAGTCTAGACCATCGTTACTTCCTACTGGCGTATTGCTGCCAATTCCAAGAAAGTTATTTGACCTTTAGTGTAACTTTAAAGAGATACGTAACAATAAGTCGTATTGTAAAATTGAATGCATTTTTTAAAAAGTGAAAACTAACTGAAATGTTTAAAAGTAAAAAAAAAAAAAAAAAAAATGTGTTCCTGAAGCTGTTTGCCTCTCATTTGTGGTTAAGCTAAAAGTTCCTCCAAATATTATCATGCTTAAAAGTTAAAGAGTTTGGTGTGGAACGTCTTGGGTATAAAAGGGGAGTGTATTGCAAGTTTTGTAAATGCGGCGTCGTGCCATATTTTACTGCAGCCTCATGTGGTCAGCCAGATCCTGGTTCTACAACATTCTATGCAAGGAATGCATCTAAAAGGACTGACGTGTGTGTGTGTGTGTGTGTGTGTGTGTGTGTGTGTGTGTGTGTGTGTGTGTGTAGGGGGTGGGGGTGGCACAAAAAAAAAATGATGGGAAAGAAACCAAAATTAGCCAAAAATGCAGCGGAGCCCGAGGCTCGTCAGGCACTGCAGCCGGCTCAGATGCAACCTGTGAGACCGATTCTTGGGTCTGCCCCTGCTTTCCCATCAGGCGGCCTTACTGTAGCTGAAAATTAGTCCAATTGAATTATTTGGCTGGGATGATTCTCACTAAAACAATTACAAAGCTCAGCTTTAAGGACTGAGAAAAGGGCAGCTTTTTCCCAGCAGGGGACTTTCTCCTCAGGGCGATTTTTTTGGTTTCAGGTTGGGTTGGGATCTCTGCTTGTTTAAATCGCTTCTTACCTGTCCAGAGACAGGCAAGCCAGGCTGGGATTTCAAGGTATTAACTCAAATGGAATCACGACATCGAGTGGATACTCTCCTCCGAGGGAACCGTTTTCCAGCTGTGAGTAATTCAAGACTTCTAATGCGCCAGACAGGCACACGGAGGCGGGGCGTGTACCTGGGCTCGGGAGGCCTGAGAGCATCTGCAGAGAAAGCTCACACTGTCCTTCGTGAGGCCCTGCGTTAATACTCCCAAAGGCATGCAGGAAAACAGATCTGTTTTTTTGGGCCAGATTAAAACAAAATGACTAAAAGATGAAGCTTCCGTTCTAGGCAGAAAACAGCACTCATATTTGGAAAATTGGACCAAATGTTAGACTCAGTGAGCATCTGTGGCTAAGTCACTTACCTGGGCCCCTCGCAGAGATGTGAAAAAGACTGACATTGTAAAAAGAGAAAAGGAAAATAATATAATAGTTGCAAGAAACCGTCTCTGCCTCCATCATCTCATAAATCCAGGTGAACATTAAGTGTGGTTAGGAGCAGGTATGGGAGTGATTTACTCTGGGAACTCTGCTGTGTTGTTAAGTTATTTCCATACTGAAAAGTCTGAGGCCAGGAACTGGGATTCCGAGCATTCCTCCCATCCATGTTTCCAGCACGTTTGCTGTCAGCTCAAACCTGGGGCGTGATGACTGATTTTAGCATCAGAGCCATGCCAGGGACATTTTCCTTGTTCTTCACCCAGTACCACCAAAGTCCAAAGACCTAGGAAAGTTTACAAAATGGTGGAATTTTGCCCTCTGAATTACACGTACACACATTCCTACACTTTGTGGAACTAGCTGTTCTGGTGAAGCAGAGGGGCTTACAAGTTGGTTGAGTTGGGGATGAGGCCAGGCTGTTTCCTCGGGCAGCCACGCACAGTGTCACCCGCTTGCGTCTCCTTTGCGCAGTGGAATCCCTCTTGCAGCCTTCTCCAGATCGTTGCTGGGGTTCCCTTTGTGCTTTGCTTTCTGGGATATTAAAGGCTATTGTTCAGTCTGTGAGAACCTGTGACTCTCTTCTACGTGACAAGTCCACTTCTCTTGTTTGGCTCTCGAGTGAAGTGGAACTCCAAAAGGACTTCACTCTCACCATGTCCTCTAAAGCACAAATTTTCTAATAAAGCTCACTCGCTACTGGCAAGACAGGACCATTGTGTGAGATGACATTTTGGCCTTTGACTTGAAGGCAAATGTGAGCTATTTCATTTGAGAGTTTTGCAACCAGAAGGAGGGATGTCCCACGTGCAAGCTTTCCTTTCAGTGTCTGGCACTGCGGGGGCTGGCTCCCCAGGCCTCTCTGTGAAGTAAGGACTTCACATTCTGGATTTAGTGTGGCTCCAGCCAGAGGCGTCCTTGAGATCTGGGTTACGTGTGGAATACACCATCTGTTCTATGAAAACTTTGAAAGTTGATCACAGTGCTGACCAAATCCTGCCTGAGTCGGTGCCGGGCACAGCCTTTTTCTGTGGCTTTATGTTTGGGTGGGGGCTTATTTAGGCTCTGCAAACAGTCATCTCCCCAAAGAAAAAAAGCAGTCATGTTTTGTGTGAATGTCGGGCTGATTGACTACAGATGATTCGGCACTGGGCATTTTGAATCACAGCCGCTCTCAAAGAAGTTATGCGCTTCCTGGCTTCTCCTGGCATGATTTGTTATGCACAGAGCTTAGAAACTTTCCCAGAGGATTTATGAATGTAAGGTTATTGCTGGATTTGTTGGCACAGTTGGCCCAGGCATTCCTATCCGTTGGTCTTTAACTAGAGCAACAGGGGCTTCGGGTAAGGAAGCCTGGGATGCTCCTTGCTCCAGAATGCAGGGTGCGTGTGAGCCCCACCCTCGTAGCCCACTTGGTTGGTTTCCAAATGGCTGGAAGGGAACAAGACAGTCCAGAATTCTGGCAGCCTCTTTTGCAGCATGATGTGCCAACGAGCTCTTTCCTTGCTGCTGAAAATGGCCTCCCACGATGTCCTGGGCGATTCGCAAGAGCTCAGGTGTGGATTGTGAAGAAGTGTTGTGGCGTGTCGTCTGAATTCAGGACAAGGGCAAGAAATCAACTCCATTTCATCGTTCTTTAAAACTCACACACAACTGTATTTTCTTACCAGTAAAATGGACCTTTTGACAACCCTGAAGTTATAAACATAGGTGGTTGGAATATATTGAAATCTGAAGAATAGAAATTAAAACTGTGTCCTAGGTAGAGGATGTCACTGCAGCATGTCACTGCGGATGTTCCTTCTGATGTTGACTGTAAGAGGTGTCCAAAAAGGGGACTTGGGAACAGGAATTCAAACTCCACATTCACAGAGACAGTGAAACAGTTATGACATCGCCGCCTGAAAGGGGCGTCTTTGTCCTGCGTATCAGGAGTAGAGGAATAACTCCTTGTTCCCGATCTCTGCTTGGTTTTTTTCCTTTTATTTGTATTATCATAATGCACACATAGGCGTGTATATATTTTAGGCAAAGTGGGCAATCCAGGCTTTGGGAATGATTTCTTGCCAATTTCTAGAAAGTTCTGGCAGGCATTCTGATCATTTACGAGAATTGCTTACAATGTCCAATTCATCACCAGGCAACACCTGCTGTCCTCTGGTTGTGAAGATGGCACGACGGATTTGCCCGTCCACTGGATGTGAACTTAGAGTTGATTTACCGTTAACGGTGATGGATTTGCACGAATCCAAACACACATGGCCTCCCATGGACCTCTTTCTGACCAGAGGCACATATTGCAAGACAGCTGGCCAGAGCCAGGGGTGCAGTCTGTGATGGCAGGAGAGAGGAGCTACTTTGACCTCATTAATACAGTTCTTCTCATTGAGTGCAACAGTCACACACTGCCACTACCCAGTGCTGCACTCCTGATGCAATGTACTGGTATATTTTGCAGGGAAAATGCCTGTTAATAACACTGATGGATATTTTCTCTTCTGAGAAATGTTATTTTCTGTTCTGAGATTTTACATTTTTGCCCTTCCTAAATTCTATTGCCTTTTCACAAAACCTTATGATGCCAAGCAAACATATCTAAATCATGTCATAGTGGTTTGTTGTTGTAAAAAAGCATTGAGATCTCACATTTGTGCTTTACACCAAACTGCAAATGGGTGTGTGGAGAGATGCCCAAGAAGCTCATATAGAAAGGGGGACAGATGTGTCTCTGATCTTTGCATCTGGGTTGGTGCTAGAAGGGAGAGTACGAATGGTGCTTTGGTGTACGCTAGGAATGGCTTGGAAAGAACTTACCCACTGAAATACTTTGTCTGGTTCCTTTGTGGGATTTATTTAGCTCCTCCTCCTAGATTACTGGCTTTTTTAAATCAAGGGGTGAATAAGTATGACTCCAGCAGAGCCACGTTCCTTCAGTATGAACTAGTTGACTCGGGCAATTTTTAAATATCAGTTTACAACTTGCTGCGTTCACACACTTTTACCCAGTTCCTCCTGTTAATTTCCAAGCCATAGCACTTGCTTCCTCATCCTCATGCTCAGGCCCCCTTCTTTCGATTTGCCCCTGAGACCAGGTGACATGTTAGCCAGGCAGGGGGATGGGGTCCAAACGTGGACCACTAATATTTACATTCCCGTTTCCTATCCATAGAAAAGAAGAAAGAGGCCCAGTTTGATTTTCAAAGTGGTCCCCACTTCCTACCACTCCCTGGCAGAGAGAACTTGCTCCTAGGGCCAAATCCCTTTCCCGGCAGCTGTTTGGTGATTCTGTGTCACTGGGCTGACTGTGAAATCAGGCATAGCCTTTTAATTACCTGTTCATATTTCAGCGGTGCCGAGCTCTGTGGCACGGAGAGGGGGGATAAGCCTTCATTGTAATGGATTTTTAGTAAGACTATCTCTGAGATAAGGGTCTGAAATCTTGGCAGTCTCTTCAGAGCACACACTTTGTGATTGCACACCAATCCCCGGCTCCCCAGAGCTGTGTTGTAAATGGAGTGCAGCGTACAGGGCTGGGTAATCAGACACCGCAGATACGTTTTAGAGCAAGGTGCACTTTTGCTTTATTTATGAAGATAGACATGCTGGTTGAGGGCTTAATCACAGCTGATAAATCATTTTAAGAAAGCCTATTAGAACCATATGCTGATTTTTTGCATTAATACAGTGTGTCTGTTTCCAGTCTAATAAGACAGGGTTTTTTCTCATGTGCTCTGGGTCTCTCCAGTGTAGACTATTTATCTGTTTAAGTGGTATCACTTGTGTGGGAGCATTTATCTCTTTAAGCGGTACCATTAATAAAAGAAGGTGAAAGGAAACGGGGAAGGAAAACTGAGGGAAGGTGCCCACTGCACAGTGCCTGTGTGCGTGTGTGCATGTGCATGTGTGTGTGTGTGTGTGTGTGTGTGTTTATGGTATTATAAAGGAAAGAGTCAAAAAGCTGAGAACAGGAAACATCTCAATTAGAGTTTCGGAAGGCCACGGATTGGTCTTCACTTGGCATAAGGTAGTCATTTCGGCCCAGGTGGTTATAATACTGTAGGAAAAGATTATCTGTAGTCGGAGGGAGGTGCGCACTGACATTTTGGTTACCTCACTTCTCCCCAAGCTTGCGGAGGTCTGCCCCGAGAACAGGTCCCAGGGCTCTTTAATGAGAGCCATATTGGGGCTCCAAGTCTGAGCCAAGCTCTGTTTATCACTAATTGCAGGGGTGCCTTACAGATCTCTTCTATTATTTCCTGATTATATCCCTGCTCTTTTTATTATCTTGCCAAAATTCAAACAGTAATAATTGCATGATTTATTGTTTATTTATAACCCTTCCACTGCTTCAATCCCTGTATTTAATAGATTTTAAAACAGCAATAGCTTTCACTAAATGACTGGATTTTTTTTTTCCCCTTCTATAGAGAAGTCATGTATTTGTGAATCTCACTTGGCATTCTTCAAAGCACTGCCATGGTACTTCTTCTCCAGAATGCTGTGTCTCTGACCATATACGTGAGGGCTGGCTTCTAGTGCACAGAGTTTGTGTGCCAGGAGAATGTTTTAGGAAAGGATATTAATTTATCTTTTAGGATTATGTCCAGGTTGAATTATATGATTCCTAAGTTTCTTTCCAACTCATAGTTTCCAAGAGGAAGATAAATGAAAAGCCTATTTTATACACATTTAGACATAGTGGGGAAATATGACACCAAATTATTAGAATTGAGGTTATAAACTAGTAATAATAAAATTCACTATCATTCACTGGACTCCTACTATTTGTCAGGCACTGCTCTAGAAGTTTTGTTTATATTATTCCCTGATCATCACAAAAGCCCTCCAAGATAGATGTTTTTACCCCCATATACATAATAAGTTAAAGCTTAAGAGTTTAAATAATTTGCTGAAAGTCACAAAGCTAGGAAGTTGCAGTTCCAGTATTCGTATATAAAGCTGTCTGCTGGAAAACTCATGTGTTTCCCACTACTTCTGATGGTCTTTTCTTCTTTCCTTTCTTCCTTCCTTCCTTCCTTCCTTCCTTCCTTCCTTCCTTTCTCTTTCTTTTTCATGTGTGTTTTACTATAATTTCCTTTTTAAAAAATGTCCAGTGGAAGATTTGCAAAACATAAAGACATGCTTGACCTCCACAAATAACATGAAAATATCTTGACTGCAACCACTATATCCCGGTCTTTAAAAAGTCCTCCCATTCCAAGTCACTGCAAAGATCTAAAAAATTTAAAAAAAAAAAAGTCCTCCCTAAGGCTTCTGTGGAGCTTCCAGTCTTACCTGAAGATTCTGTGGACAGTATGGATGGCCCTGAAACCTATGAATGAAAGGCAATTTGCTCTTCATAATGCATTTTCGATGCCACCAAAGGCATGTGATCCACCACGACTGCCCTGCTAACCAAAATGTGTTAACTCCAGTTCCAAACCAGTCATGGGAACCATCTCATCCCTAGCATTCTGTGAGCGACATCTACTTGATGTGAGACATCTCCTTCCGCGCCTGGCCCTAGTGACTGCTGCCTTCCTAGAGTACATGAACGTTTGTTGAGTGGAGATGTATTTGGAGCTTATGTTAGATTCTAGTAATGTCTGCTTGAATGCCTGCCTTGAGGAGAACGTGCTTAGGAGAGCACTGCTCTGGGTCTCTTAGGGAATAGCCTTGGGATTCGGGATGTTGCTACACCATTATTTTGGGGTGTCATAGGAGTTTTGGCACTAGGATAAAGATTAATTGTTGTGGTCAGTATTGTATGTTTAAACGTTGGATCTTAAAGGAACCTTTGCCATGCACGCTCCCTCTACCCCCAGCTTCCACCCCTGGGAATGCTTCCATTATGTCCTCCCGATTCAATGGAATAAATATTTATTGAGGGCTTGATATGTCCCAGGTGCTGTGCTAGGTGGGCCAGGTGCCAAGTCTATATTCTCGTGGGGGAACTGCTAGTGACATGGGAGGAAATGTGGCTTTCTTGATGGGTCCTAAGCTCTTCTGGGATTGTTCATACAGTAGAAATAGCAATGGCTGCAGCTCCTTGGTTTAGTATTCTTTATGATCTGACCTCAACTTAATTTTCTAGTTTTCTTTCCCATTTGTCTCCCATGTCTTTTTTGTTCCAGGAAAATGGAATCAGCCACCTTTCTCTAAACCTATCTGTGGCTTCCCTGCCTTGCTGTGCTTGTACACACAGTTCTCCTGCAAGGTCTTCCCCTCTCCACAACCTTTGACCAAATCTAACCCATTCATGAAAGCCCATGTCACATGCCACCTCCATGAAACCTCCGTCCCCCCTCACTTGGTGCCATCTTGGCCTTCCCTGACTCCCACGATGCTTTCTCAGCACTCTTATGGCACACCTAACTTCCTACCTTGTGTTTTGGTATTTGCTGAATCTGCTGCCCAGGACTTATCACAGGGCTCTGCCTGTCCCCATCTGTCATTCTCAGCACCATTGCCTTACATATGGAAGAAGCTGTGTGAGGAATTATTGGAATGAGTGAACAAATGAGCATGAATGAATGAATGAATGTCCTTACCTCAGAGGATTACATTACCTAGGTTATCTGAGGCAAGGAGAATTGAAGTGCTTTCTACCTCTGAGATAAGATGTCTCTTAAGCAGTTTCAGTTTCCATTTTCTTTTCATAAAATTTGCTAATTTGTGAAGGAGCTGGGATTACCCAGGATGAAAAATACTCCATAAATAGTTATTGGTTAATAGCCATACTCTATGAAGAATCTTGAATTAAAAGCAAGAGGCTTTGAATTAGAGTGAAGTTTTTTGTGTGTTTTCTTTTTATTTATTTAATTTTTAAATTAATACATAATATTTGTACATATTAATAGGGTACATGTGATATATTGATACATGCATAGAATGTGTAATGATCAAGTCAGGAGAGTTAGGCTACCTATCGCATTGAATATTTATCCTTTCTTTATTTGGGGAACATTTCAAATCTTCTAGCTATTATATTTTGAAATATACAATATATTGTTGTTAGCTATAGTCACCGTACTGTGCTATTGAACACCGGAACTTGTTCCTTCTAATTGTATGTTCGTATCCATTAAACAACCTCTCTTCATCCCTGCACGCCTTCCCAGCCTCTGGTAACTATCATCCTTCCCTCTACCTCTGTGAGATCAACTTTTTTAGCTGCCACATATGAATAAGAACATACAATATTTGTCTTTCTGTGCCTGGCTTATTTCACTTAACATGATGACCTCCAGTTCCAACCATGTTGCTGCAAATGACATGATTTCATTCTTTTTATGGTTAAGTAGTATTCCATTGTATGTATATACCACATTTTCTTTTTCGATTTAGGTTGATTCCATATCTTGGCTATTGTGAATAATTTGGCAATAAACATGGGAGGCCTGGTATTCCTTTATTATACTGATTTCCAACTTCCTTTGGATAAATACCCATTATTGGGATTGCTGGATCTTAGGGTAGTTCTATTTTTAGTTTTTTGAGAAAACTTCATACTATTTTCCATAATGGCTGTACTAATTTACATTCCCACCAACACTGTATAAGAGTTCCATTTTCTTCACATCCTTGCCAGCATTTGTTATTTTTTGCCTTTATTTATTTATTTATTTTATTTCAGCATATGATGGGGGTACAGATGTTTAGGTTACATATGTTGCCTTTACCCCCCTCCCCCCAAAGTCAGAGCTTCAAGCATGTCCATCCCCCAGATGGCGTGCATCGCACTCATTATGTATGCATAAACCCATTTCCTCCTCCCCCCTCCCACCTGCCCGACACCCAATAAATGTTGTTATTATATGTGCACTTAGGTGTTGATCAGTGAAACCAATTTGCTGGTGAGTACATGTGGTGCTTATTTTTCCATTCTTGGGATACTTCACTTAGTAGAATGGGTTCCAGCTCTATCCAGGAGAATACAAGAGGTGTTATATCACCATTGTTTCTTACAGCTGAATAGTACTCCATGGTATACATATAACACATTTTATTAATCCACTCATGTATTGATGGGCTCTCGGGTTGTTTCCACATCTTTGCAATTGTGAGTTGTGCTGTTATAAACATTCGAGTGCAGGTGTCTTTTTTATAGAGTGTCTTTTGTTCTTATTTTTTGCCTTTTTGATAATAGCCATTCTAACTGGGGTGAGATGGTATCTTTTTGTGATTTTTATTTGCATTTCTCTGATGATTAGTGGTGTTGAGCATTTTTTTCGTATACCTGTTGGCCATTTGTATGTCTTCTCGTTGGGATACAATAATGTACCACTCAAGACACAGGCATTTATAATAAAGTGTGACAAATGTTTTGTGCCATGATATAAAAGAGCTAAGCTAAGAACTTCCTAACTCAGTATCGTGTGTGTGTGTGTGTGTGTGTGTGTGCGTGTGCATTGTAGGGAGAATGGTAGGTATCAATAACCAGGTCCTGGTTAAGTAACCCAACATAATTAGCCTCAGCCTTTTATCCATAAAATGGCAATAATAATTACTTAGCTCATACTATGTTGTCAATGATAAATGAAAACTCATAGATAAAGTACTGTAGCTTGTATGCAGTGGTTCTCAATGATTCTTATTCTCTTTCCCTTCACTGTACGTATATCCAAGGATCAGCGGCTGCTGAAATTTCAGTGCCAAATCTGGGATGGGAAATTAAGCAAATACTCTATGCTCATAATTTTTCCTGGATTTTAGGTGGAAGTTGTGACTCAGAAATCCCTTTCATCACTGCAGTGGGCCCAGAGACTAAAACCTTCCAAAGGCTGTAGTCCAAACTCGGAGACGGGTTTAGCGTCTATGATCTATACCAAGCAGTAGATAATCTTTCTGTTGTTACAGGTGATTATTATATAAATCAAAAGTCTGAGGGCTTCCCCAAAGTTTCCTTTCCCAACCTAGGTAATTCAGTTTACCCAGTATTTATTTTTAGAAAGGTTTGGCAGATGTAAGTTCGGCCGACTTCCAGGTCAGAAAAAAGTGTTCAAGGATAAATTGTTCAGAGCAGTAGAAGTCCTCATGGGACAAATCAAAATGAAATTTTAACATCTTTAGCACACATTCCCCTATTCCTCAGTTACTTATCCTCAAAACTGTCGATTGTGCTCATACCATCTCACTTTGCCATCTTTGGCATTTGAATAACTTCCTGGAAAAACATGCTTCTTATGGTTTCTGGGTATTGAGGATTACCAGAGTTTTGGTTACTACAGAACCTTCCTGGGAAAGAAAAATAAACCTTTCCTTTGGGCAGATCTACCATCAAAGCAGAGTTCATGGTTTAGGCAAATTTGACCTGACTGGAAAAATCAGACCATGTGGCCACATGGAATGGCCGCGCTGAGAAGTTCCAAGGCCAGCTGTGCACAAAAGAGGCGCTGCCTGACTGCTAATCCTGGTCCTTCTGGGAGAAGGGGTCCAGGAGAGGATACTGGTCCATGCATTGCCCAAACCAGCTTGGAGCAAAGCCTCTGAACCATATAGTTCATTTTTCTTGTTTTCTTGTCACAAATGTTACAGACCCAGTGAGGCCCTTCATTCTGTACTTGTGGTATTTAATTCGTCCATCTCTTATTACTCCTGTGACAGCAGGTACATAACATCTGGACACATACTTTACACCCTTTTATCCAGAGTGGGAAAATTGTGAAATATTAAACCAATGGTGATCAACAGAATCTTAACTTTTCTACTTTTCTATCAGAGGAGGGTAGCTCATCAGGGAATTAGAGCTGAGATATGACATATCCCTTGGCCTTTTTTTGTGAAAATCTGATTAGTTGCAGTGAGGCATGCCTAAATGGGTTTTTCTAACTTCCAGAACCTAGTTTGGGTCCATCACAATGACAATTTCTATCACTCCTTCCTAAGTGAAGGCTGAAAGACCAACTCTCTGCCCCAGTAAGAGCCTATCCTCCTGTTGTTCCTTTTGTTCCTGGAATTGAATGCCCAAAGGCCAGTGCCACACAACTACTTCTATCTCAGTGCTTTCCAACATGCCTTCTTTGGAACACTACCCCTGAGAAATATGCCACATCAGAATTACAGCATCACCTGGAACCTTGCTAAAAGTACTAATTCTGCAGCCCCACCCTAGAACCATCCAGTAAGTCTGGCATGTGGCAAGTTCCTAGGTGACACTGATGCTGCTGGTCTAAAAATCCCTTGTCAAATATGTTCACATTTTATTTAATATTATCCCTTGAAACCAGGATCTCATGGAACCTTCTTTGCACCACTGTAATGGAGAGAGCTTAAGATATTCAGACTTACTGGCTATGTTGCCTTACCATGTCACTTAACTTTTCGGAGCCTCCTTTTTTATCCACCTTGCAAAGTTTAGTGAGACTTAGGCATAATTACATGTTAGAGTCCAGCACGTTGCCTTGCACACAGAATATACTTCCTAAATGGAAACATGTTGTGTTTAGTTCAAGTCAGAGCTATGTTGACATTTGCTGCACCCATACTCTCTTGGAATATACTGATACTTCAAGACACTTTGAAGATTTCTTGCAACTTGGAGTCCATAACTTCTACCTGTCTGCAAGTGAGCAGGTCTTTCTGATACAGGCTACAATTGTCACAAGGATTGTTCTGTAATTGTCAAGGGAAATATTTCCCGATGAAGAAAAACAGCCAGCGGGATAGTTCTTGAGGATGCTGTGACATCAGGAGTGCTTAGCATTTCAATTCTAAATTATGTAAAAGCAGTTTGTAAGCTTCAATGTGCTATAAAAATGATCACTTGTGATTATAATTGTTATTATCTTAAGCAACATTTTAGGTTTTAAAAAAAAGGCTTGCCATTGTGGGCGGAATAGGTGTGTTTCACTTTTCAAAGAAGAATATGCTATTTCTTTCCTTTTTTGGCCATCCTCTGACCGTTATTTTAGAATCTCTTTAGGGGCCTCCACAACTTTAGGGATATTCTGACCCTGTCGCTCTAAGGCTGGACCTCAGAGAGGTGATAAGAAGGTAGAATGTCACATGACTTTGCAATAAGTCCCCAGAACCGAGGAAACACCCCAGTTCTTCTCGGGCAGCAAACTTGGAGGTGGGGGAATGTGATTTACGAGGAAAAGCAACAGGCTTCTGGTCCTTCTACAGGAACAACTCTAAAGCCATGGTCTGGAGCACATAACTGGTTTCTGTCGCACAGTCCTGTGGCGTGCTGGGCACATCTGGAGGTTCCAGGCACCAGCTGGCCTCCTGGAAGGAGCTGGGCTCCAGTCTTTCCACGCCAGAACATAAGGGAGAAGTCACCGACTATGGCGCTCAGCTGATGGACTGCTCAGGCAATGCCTGATGCCCTGAAGGAGAAGCCGGGGGCAGGAAGGACTTCCCTGCCCGGCTCCTGCAGAGGACCCTGTCGGCAGGCAAAAAAGGGTGGACCAGGAAAGCAGGGAAGGAGTGAGGCAAGGGAAAGAAAATCACAGATGTCCCAAGTTTCCACAATTTTATCAAAAAATTTTCCATGACTCATCTTGTGACTTCTCCCCAAATTTAATATGATAAAACCGCTGGCCTAAGTATAATTAAAGTGCAATTACCCAAGAGTGAGAGGATGGTGCATTTCAATCAACCCTTTCGTTCCCTCAAACACACAGTCCAAGGTGGGAAATAAAGAACAAAAACTGTCTCTCTCCCTTCTTCCCAATCTGATCCCCTTGCTCCATGGCTCTCTGAGAGGGGGAGCAAATCAGAAGGTGTTCCAGAATAGTTTCCTCTCACTCAAAAGTAGTGAAATCAAGCGAAAGCTGCACAGAGAGAGCTGGAGGACTGTCGCTTCGGGCTTATTCGCTTGTTTCCTCAACCCAACTTCAAGATATGTTCAATTTCAACACACTTTGCTTTACCTTTCCGTACGTTCATCTGCCAGCAAAGTTTCTTTTCTGGTTGGGGTATTTGGGACACCTGATGATATCACTAGCTGTAGTTTACTGAGCACCTACTATGTGCCAGGTGTCTTATGAAACTATCTCTTATCCTCACAACAGCTCCAGGAGGCAGGTTTTTTATCACCTACAATTTTACTGACAAGAAATGAAACTCAGAAATTAATTTATTTGTTCTTAGTCACCCAGTGGCAGAGCAGGGATTTAAACTCAAGACTGTCCAATTCCAAAAGTCTCCTCTTATGCAGGAAGGAGGAGCAATGACTACGACAGGAATGAAAGCAGTTCAGACTTGCCGTTACTGCTTTTGAATTCCTACGGATTGTTTGTCATGGGCTCCCCATCCAACCGACATTGGTTTTCCTCCCCACTCCAGATAAGAAGTGTCGTGCTTGACCTGGCAGGTGTTGAAAGACACGCCGCTGCGTGCGGCTCATCGAAGGGGACGAGGTTCTCCGTGGCCGTGACCTGGGAAGGTGCCGGGGTCCAGCTGAACCTCCATCCAGCTGCTCAGGGGCGGCTCGGGCTGCTGTCCAGAGCGCACGAAGCCACAGCCAATGTCAAGGGCTCCTAATGTCCAAGCAGGAAACTGCGACTGAAAAGCTGAAAAAACATATGATCCCATAAAAAGCCGCCTCTGGGGAAACAAGTCATTAGTCAGCCTTATTTATTTATTTTTCCTTCTTGCTGCAAAGTTCAATCCATATGAAGCAGCTGTGATTATCATATAAAAGGCTATGCAAAATTGCCCTCCCTGGATGCCGCTGAAGAAAACTTTACCCTGGCCCTTGGCCACAGTTAGCTTTGTTTGTGTTCCTCAGATTCCGAGTCCTTTGACCACGGTTGTGATGGCCCAAGTCGAAGCACAAGTGTGTGTCAAAATAAACAACAGAGTTGAAACTCTCCAGAGTCCCCTCTCATCTCCACCCGCACGCCTGCCTTTTATCCATCCTGTCCGAGGCCGGGGATGGCGGTGGCCTCGTGAAGACAAGATCTTCTGCAGGAAAAATGTGCTTAATGAGCTTAGGAAAAACCTTGTGGTCATGAAATGTAATAAAATTTCCTCTTTCTTGGGTGAGATCAGGAAACCTTGACTGTCTATTCTGAGTTTTTGCCAGTTTCACTTGGGAATGTACTTTTTGAAGGTCAAATGGTTTTTTTTTTTTTTTTTTTTTAGTGGGTGGCAGGAGAGAGGCACAATGCACTGTTTTGAGGAAAGCCCATGGTCACCCATGTATGCAATGCAACCATGCCTGCTTGTCCTGTAGAGTCTTTTAGTCTCTAGGTTTTTTTTTGTTTTTCGTTTTCTTGACATCTGTATTGTAATAGTTTCCCAGAGCTTCTGTAACAAAGTACCACAGACTAGGTGGCTTAGCACAACAGAAACGTGTTGCCTCACATTTCTGGAGCCTGGAAGTTCAAGAAAAAGGTGTTGGCAAGGTTGGTTCCTTCTGAGAGCTGTGAAGAAGAATCTGTTCCAGGCCTCTGTCCTGGCTTGTGGCATTTTGCTGGTGATTTTTGGTGTCCCTTGGCTTATAGATGCATCACCCAGTCTCTGCCTTTATGTTTATATGGTCTCCCTGTGTGTGTCTGGGTCCAAATCTCCCCCTTTCATAAGGACACTGCTCATATTAGATTGGGAGCTGACCTTCCTCCAGTGTGGCTTCATTGTAACTAATTACATCTGTGATGACCCTGTTTCCAAACCAGGTCACTTTCTGGGGCACTGGGGGTTAGAACTTCAACACATGAATTTAACCCATAACATCATCTCACAGACTTATCCAAGTTTTATTTTACACAGGAATTCTAGAAACAGGCCAACAGAGAGAGATGTGGAGACCCTAACTAAAAACTGAGGTTAAAACTTTATCAGTGGGGAATTATTGGTTCAATTTGAGACTCCAACATTTGTTTGTGAAACAGGGTTTTGTAAGGTTTGGGGGAACCCAGAGTCATGCCATGAGGACACTTAAGCAGCGCTATGGAGAGGACCATGTGGCCAGGAACTGAAGCCTCCTGCCAAAACAAATGTAGGAGGGACCCGTCTCGGAAGCAGATCCTCCGGCCCCAGTCAAACCTTCCGATGAATGCAGCCCCATTCAACCACAACCTCATGCGAAATCTTGAGCCAGAACCACCCAGCTAAGCCACTACTGAATTCCTGACATAGGGAACCTGAGAAAATACCTGTTTCTTGTTTTAAGCTACTAAGTTTTGAGGTAATTTGTTATGTAGCAGTAGATATCCAACACAGCTCCTGCCACCCCAACCCTGGAAAAGCAAATTTACGTCTAGTTGGTGAACAGTATCAGCCTGACAACTTCGAGGGGAGACTCTCAGACCAACAGTGCCTCAGGCCTCAGGGATAGGAAGGTTTTCTGTATATTTTTTAAGGAAATGGAGAAAAATGTACTTCCAAAATGATTGAACATTGGTATATTTTACCAACTACAACTTTGTCCACTTGATCAGCAGGATAGCATAATGGTAAGAGCATAGATTTCCAAGCCAAGTGATCTGTGCCCCAATCCCAGCTTTTACTAGCTGTGTAATTGTGGGGAGCTACTATACCTTTCAGCCTAAGTTTTCTCATCTGTAAAATGGGATAATAGTAATAGTGCCAACCACATAGAAAAGAGTTAATACAGGTAATAATTTAGAACTGTGTTTAGCACATAGTAAGATGTGAGGACACAGGAGTGGGAAAATCCACTTAGGACATAAAATGTCCCATGGTCAGGGACAATAGGATGCATGTGGAAAGAGCCAGCTGTTAAGGAAATGAGAACTCAGAGCTTGTTTTAAAAAGGTAAGACCATGCTTCCTAACCAAGCCTCCTCAGCTTTTATAAATACCTGAACATAACAAACTTTAGGAGAAAAAGGAATTGTCCCCAATGACAGAAGGGATGCCAAGACCAGATGACTTGATCAGGCCATGAGACACCTGGGAGCTTTGGCCACCACATCAGCTCCCGCAGAATTGCTGTCCTTTCCGGCCGTGCATACCTGTACCTTACATGGAGATGACGACTAAAGACATACTGTCACTAAGGCACACCGGAAAGTACCATAGGATTTCCTGAAGGACACTGTCTTAAAAATCTATTTGAGAAGAACTAAGTTCCCCATTCATAACTTCTCAAAGGCTAAGGGATATGTGTATAGGTTTTTGAGCTCTCCATTTCCATAATGCTCTCTAAGCATTCAGTGGGCTCAGGCCTGTGCTAGGTAGAGACTGCCTCCCCTTCTGTTCTAAAAGAGCTTGAAATTCCTGTGCCTATTTTTACTTCCTGGCGCAACAACAAAACCTGAGTATATTGTGGGCTTCCCCTCCTGAATCAAAGCCCTGAGAGGCTCATCTTTGTTTGCTTCCTCCTCCTCTTCCACCTCCTCTGCCTCCCCCTCCTAAACGATGCTACATGGGCTGTGTTAACATCTTTTTTTGACATAAAAACCAAGTGCACAATTCACAATTGCAAAAATATGCAAACAACCCAAGTGCCCATCGATCCATGAGTGGATTAATAAAATGTGGTATATGTATACCATGGAGTATTACTCAGACATAAAAAAATGGTGAACTAATGCCTTTTGTAACAACCTGGATGGAACTGGAGACCTTCCTTTTAAGTGAAGTATCGCAGGAATAGAAAAACAAACACCACGTGAACTTACTACTAAATTGGAACTAATAGATCAAGACTCATGTGCACATATGGTGATAAAATTCAAGGGCCATCAAGCAGGTGGGAGGGGAGAGGAGGGGAGAGGATGCACACTATCTGAGTGATGGACACACTTATAACTTTGACTCAGTCTGTACAAAAGCAAATTATGTAACCCAAGTGTTTGTACCCCCTGTAATATTCCAAAATTTAAAAAATTTAAACAAAAACCCCAAATCCAAGTGTAAACGCTTAGAAGTCAGAAAGACAGGTCACATGTCGGACTCCAACATTTACTTTTGACACAAGTTGGTTTTCAGTTACATTTTGAGGACCCAGATCCTAACCCCCTAACCCTGGAAAAGTGACTCTGTATCTATTTTGTGAACAGTATTATCCTGACAACATTGGGTGAAAAGAGTCCCAGACCAACGGTGCCTCGGGCCTCAGGAATAGGAATTTCCAGAAGGAAAAGAAAAAGGACACTTTGATCCAGTTGCCCTTCAGATTGTTGTTTCCCTGTCCAATTTGCTAGAGAATTTCCCACTGCTCTTGGCTCGTTTTCAAATTGGAGTGCAGTCCTTCAGAGATTACTCTGTATGCCGCAAGACAAGGAAGTCTTTATTAAGTAGAATGGGGAGGCCCTGCCTTCTAGGAAGGGCCGATTGATGCTCTGGCCTCGGTGTCTCAGCCCCACCCTGCGTCCTCCCCCCAAGCCCTCTCCCAGTGGAGGGGAAGGGCTGGGTGGACCCCTTTACTGAGGCTGAAGGGAAAACTGTTGTAAGCTATGGAGGAATGAGGCAACCCCTGCTGTAACTAGGGGCCCTTTCTCAGAACTATTCCTGCAGCAAGACGACAATTCCAGCTGGTGTCCCAGTGAAAGGAGGCTCTGCTTCTCACCCACTTGTCTCCAAATATGAGAATTTTCAAGCAGGTGAAATCTCAGATAATGTTTCCTTCTCTTCTTCTTCAGTTCCTCTTTCATTTGTCTTACTTTCCTTCACTTATGCTTGTTTAAAAAGCTTGAATTTTCAGATACCATCTTCATCATCATCATCAGAAATATTTATGTAGTAAGAACTACATAAATTAATTCATTTAATCCTCACAACAACCCTGAGGCATTTTGGAGATCAGAAAACTGAGGCACAGAGAGATGAAGTGACTCTTCCCAGGGTCACATGGCTACTGAGTGGCAAAGCCCAGGTTGGAACCCAATAGTCTGACTGCAGGGCCTGAGTTCTCAAACCCCTGAGGTTCCATGTCAGTTCCCCTTGGTCATTTATTAATATTTATTTTTAGAAATTTACTCTTCCCTAGCAATTTGCTTCTTACTATAGGGCTTATGTACTGCAGCTGCCATTTCAGGTTGTTCCCAGTCCCGGGTGAATTAGGCAGTGAGATACGGGGACCCTTCGCAGACAGCATGGCCATCCCATGTGCATCTGCTCCTTAAATAAGGTCCAGCATAGTCACATGAGGACAGCCCTGCTAGGAAAGCTAGGCTGGGCCTGATTTGGTAACAAACTCACATCTTTGTGCAGGACCACTTATACTTGTAGATTAAATAGTGGAGGCTTTTCCCCTATTGACTGCAAATGTCTCAGTCCTCCATGGTTAAACCAATTTCTTTAGGAAAAGGGGAAGGAGGGAAGGAAGGAGGGAGGAAGAAAGGAAGGAAGGAACGAAGGATGGAAGGAAAGAGGAAGGAAGGAAGGCAGGCAGGCCACTGGTGTGGCGAGCATGAGTTACCTGGGAAAGATACTTGTGCCCTCTCATGCCAGTATTTCTGTAGCACTCCTCTTTTTCTCTTTGATTGGGCCGTGTTAATTTCTGTCCTACCAAGACTCTTCAGTAAGCCTGGTTATGTCCTTCAGGTTTCTGATCTACAAAGAGGGAATGAGAAAAAACTATGTTGAACTAATTGAAACACATCAGATCAAATCATGGTTCTGAGCCCAGATCTGTAAATGGGTCCCTGAGAGACCCTGGGCCTTTTTTGTGACTGCTGAAGTGTTTATTGTCTCGAGTCACTCCTCCTAGAGTGCCTTGCTTTCCCCATCTATGTAGCAGGGAAAACATGCTGCCTTTCTGTCCCTGCTGAGAAACCAGCAGACCAACGCTTGAAAAGCACCTTGAGCCTGTAAGGCACATAGAGGGGACTTTTTCTAGCTTCCTCTTTCTATTTCAAAGGCATAGAAAAATTTAAAAAAAAACAACAACAAAACGGTGGAAATACACAACTTGACTTTTCAGAGGCTATACAACATCGCAGCTGTATTTCCTGATCCCGCCTCAGGCTCCGTTTGGTCTGTTTGCTCCTTTCCTTTCACTCTGTCGGAAGGTGCGTCTGTCTGGAATGCTGTCTTTGCTGCCTGCCTGCCTGCCAAGCACCTAGGCCCCTCGCAGCTCCAAAGCTCAGTGATTCTCCTAAGTGGTGGGAAATCTGTCCCTGCTGTTTTCAGGCTTGACCCAGCTCAGACCTGAAGTTCCTTGCTTTAGGATTTAACAGTTTTACAAGGCAGCACTGTGCTCGCCTGACCAGCCTGGGGTTGAGGAATCACTCAACGAATAAGGTTCACCTCCAGTATTCTAGTCCAGAGCCGGTCATCGGTCTTAAATTATTAACATCATTAATAGTATTAGTACCTTTACAAATAATATCTACCACTGTTTACTGAACATTTACCAGGTGCTGAATATATAAGAATTGCTCGTCAGTGTTACATGTTGTCTATCAGTATTATTCATGTGCAAAAACTTATTTAGTTTCACTTAATCCTCACACAACCCTAGAAAGTAGCTATTTTATGCCCATTTTACAGATGAGAAGACTGAAGGCTAGGGTGGTTAAGTAACTTGCCTAAAGTCATTCTACTAGTAAGTGGAGAAGTCCAGAATCTAACTAGCCCTGGTTTATTTTTTTCTAAAACCAGTACCACTGCTTAACCATGCCTATCCCCTATAACATTAGCTACAATGTATTAAGCATGTACCATGTGCCATAACTATGCTGGAGGCTTAATGTATACAGTTAGATTTAATTCTCACAGTCATCTTGCAAGATGGGAGGATTGGCTCCATTTTTCAGGTAAGGAAACTAAGATTTAGAGATATCAGATTATGCCACTATAGTATATGCATTGAAGTCCAATAAGTGTTTAAAAAAATTTTTAGTGGGTATATTTGAGGTATATAACATGATATTATGAATGACACATGAAGATAGTAACATGGTTACTATAGTGAAGCAAATTAGCTTATATCATCTCGCAATTACCCCCTTCTTTCTGATAAATGTTTAGAATAACTCTGAACTTCACCAACGAAACACAAAACAATTTTTTATAAGATGCATTTAAAGACTTTTTTTTCCAACATAGCATAGTGTCTGCAATTATGTTGAGCACGTGGTAATTTAAAATTATACTCTGAGACAGTTCACGTGATGCAGATGCCTCAGAAATGGATGCGAAGACGTACAAGAACGGGAGGTGGTGCAGACAGCGGGATTACCGGCCGGAGCTGAAGCATAATCTGTGTAGGTGAATATAGAGGCAGGTAATAGAGGCAGAATTTGGGAGCTGCTTGAGGATGCTCCTGTCAGTGAAAAGGGGAGGACGGTTAGTGAAAGAAATCAGAAATTATCATAGAAGGGTTAGGTTTACAGACCTTGAAAATTCGTAACTGATTTGCTGCAAGTGACAAATCAGGACAGGAGTCTGTCCTAAGAGGGGAGCACTGCATGTCAGTTTCAAGCCCTGCACAGCACACTCAGGTAGGCACGTGCTTCTTTTCCTCGTCCATTCTTTGTTTATAATGAGCAGGTTTGGATACAGTTTGGGTTTCAAACCACACACCTGTTGGCCGTACCCCACCTTGATGTACAGGAAGGTTTAGGCCTTTCACTAATAAACCTCTGTCATTGAATGTGACCAAGTTCAAGTGAAGTATTTTAAAATGTCATTTACAAGAATACTGGAGAAAAAATCTATATATTGCCTCCATGGTTTCTTAACTCATTTTAACTAGGTACATGGACCCAACGTATGCCGAAATCCTTATTAGCATCAGGTTTTTAAAATATTCTGTTTATCTTTTTATTTTCTGTGGCACATGCAGCTATGTCCTCTGTTTTATTCCTGATACAATTCATGGCCTCTCTCTTTTTTCCCTTTACTGGTTTTGCTATGGGTTGATCAATTTTGGTAGTGTTTTCCAAGAATCAAACTTTGATTCTGCTAGTTTTCTTTATTGCACATTTGTTTCTCATTTCATTGATTTCTGCTTTTACTTCTCATAATTTCTACTTTCTCTGGGTATAATTTGCCCTTCCTTTTTGTAATTTCTTGAGATGGATCATTGATTTTGGACCATTCTTCCTTTCTAATATACACATTTAAAGCTATGTATTTCCTTTTAAGCACAACTTTAGCTGCATCTCACAAATTTTGATTGATATTTTATCATTTAATTAAAATATTTTCCAGTTTTCACTATGATTTCATCTTTAACCCATGGGTTCTGTAGAAGCATATTGTTTGAATTCCAAATACTTGGGAATTCTCTAGGTATCTTTCTGTTATTGATTTTAGCTTAATTCCGTTGTGATCAGAGAATGTATTCGGTATGATTTTAATTTTTTGACGTTTGCTGAGATTTACTTTATGGCTTGAAACTAATAACCCGTGGTTGCGTTTTACTTTAATAGTTTTCCTCTGTCATCTTTTAGTACATCTACTGGAAAAGTTATTGCATACATCATTGGCAAATGGCTTAACCTCTCTGTGCCTCCGTTTGCTTTTGTATAAAATGTAGATAGTAACAATGTCTTCCTCCAAGAGGTCTTATAAGCATTAGGTTTGTTAATACTCTAAAAGCTTTTAGAACAGTACCTAGCACATAGTAAGTACTCAGTAAACGTTAGCTATTAGTAATCTGTTAATTAATATTATTATTGGTTATCCTATTGGATCTAATATAAATATCTACTGCCTGTCTCTCATCTACCTTGGCTATCTGCTCTCACTTGCAACTAAACTGTAACACATATGCCTTAAATACCATTTAAGTCTCACAGCATTCTCAAGACATAGATACTATTATTTTCTGTCTTACAAATAAGAGAATTAAGGCACAAAATAGGCAAGAAATTGGAACAAAAGACTTTCTCAACATATTAGCAGTAGCCTATTCTGTAGTTCATATCTATAATATTAATATATTCCTAGTTCATATTTTATTCCATATAAATAAAAGAAGTAATAATTTTGCAATCAAGTGTTTTCGTGGTTGACATCTTTGTCAGGTGTTCCCTGTGGATTTCAACATCCTTTGGGCCAGGGGAAGGTCTGTTCATTAATTGGTAGGTTACAAAGTTTCAGTCTGAGTAAAAGCAGAGTCCCCAAGGGCTGAACACATGTCAAGGTTTCCAGCCCTTAACATCCTCCAAAGACAAAACCCACCATCGTCACCTTGTGGGAACTCAACAAATGGTGGTTGATGAACCGTCATGGGATCAGTTCTGAAAATAAGCACAGACATTTTTGGTTACCAGCCCACCGTCACCTAAGTCATAAAGCAAGTAAAATCGACATTCTTTCTCATTCATTGGGCATAAATTGTTATGGCTATTTCCAAGGATGCATGGTACATGTGTAATGCGGGGGTCTTTCAGGGAAATTTGACATTAAGCCTAGAGTCTTGAGAGACCAGTTTATATTTTCAAGGAACGTTGAAGACTTTAACATATTTATAAAGGGCATTTCCAAAACCACATTGATGCCAGTTTCTCAACCTATTTTATAATATGGAGCACCTGGTGTCTTGCTTAGTGTGATTTCAAAGGGTCTAGTATTATTTTACTGAGTATCCTAAATCTCCTTGGATGCCCTGTAATTCCGCAACTTGAACTTTATTCTTTTAATGTCATCTCGATACTTTGTTTATTGGTTCTAATATACAATCACTTGGGAAAAATAACATTAAGTCTCATTAATTGTTGATACTGTGGGTGAATGAGTTTATTAGATTGGCTCTAAGAACACGTTTTTTGGTTTAGATTGAAGAGGGGCAGGGCCATAGGAGGAGAAGATAGCTATATCGGGCGCCTGCATTTGGAAGTGCTGGGTAAGAGCCCAGTAGTCTGAGGCTGGGTGCGTGATAGTGGGAGAGGCTTCATGTTTTGCCTGGAGCTGCCTCTGCCCACGTCTTGTAACCGCACATCCAAACGAATTCTCCTGCACCATTTAATTAGGTAAAGTATTGCAAGGCTTTAGCAGTAACACCATTACTGCCATGTTACAAAATTCTGTGATTATGTTAAAAAGTACTCCTTTTCTGGTTCTGCATTTGGTGCACATTTGTAGTCCTCCCTGGTCTTAGACAGCTTTGAGGGTTGTATCTGGTAGTGACAGCAAAGAAGAGTTGAGAGCAGAAAAGTGAGGTGGCATTTTAAGAATGTCAGCTGGGAGCTCCTACAGAGAAAGACACCTACGACTCTTTCAGCCCGGCTGCCTCCCTCTGCCACGACACTCATAAGCGTGCAGTGAAGTTTCTTTCTCTTCATGAACCCCCACTGAGCCCACCTGCTGGATTAACTGATGTCCCTTATTCTCTCTTTAAAACACACCCCCTGATATCCATGACACTTTGAACGCTGGCGAACCTAGGCTGTATCTCCGAACTTGTATATGTCAATGCCGGTTGCACCTATTGTTGTAATTCAATAACTTAATTAAATAATATATAAATGAATAAAACATGAGCATGAAAGGAAAGACCTAGTTTGACTGGTTGCAAAGACTTACTACAGGAGAATTTTAGAAAAGCTACCAAATTCAGTATGGTGAGAACTGAAAAGCTTGTGAAAGTATTTGTGGAAATACACACAGATTCTGCACTCAGATTGCTTCTCAATGGTATTTAAGTTCTTGCTCTATGGTTAAAAATCTAAAACTAGACGTCATCAACTATATATTAGGAATGTTGCATATGCAAGAAAGAACATGCGGAACCCAGTCAGCTGACCCATACTCGGAGCAAAGGCATTGGTCCTACATCAAACACACATGACAGTCGTGTGTGTTTATATGTTTTAAGTTCAAAAGATATTGGAAGTACATACCTATTATTTTTATGGTCTTTCTCCTTCATTCAACTTTTTAGTTAATGAACTAATTACTTCGTGTCAGTGGCTTCTACTGTAGTTAAAAAGGTTCCTGTGGTTCTCCTTTATGTTGAACTCAAAGGTTAGGGATATCCTGATCATTCTTTCTAGTTTTTCCTGAGAATCGTATTGTGGATCCATGATTCTTAAATTCATTAGTGTGTTACTTAAAGCATAGTGTTAGCCTCTATTATCAAATATGTTTCTTTGCTGCTACATGAAGAAGATAAAAATGCTGCTGATACTATAATAGTAGCTAACATTTGACAAGGGCTCTGTGTTAAGCATGTCACTGATACTATCTTGTTTAATGCTCATAACTACCAAAGCAGTAGGTTTTGCCACTATCTCATTTTATAGGCAATGCAGGCCCAGAAAGGCAAAGCAGGTTGCCCAAAGAAACACAGTTAGTAGGTGGGAGAGCCGGATTCCAACTCAGATGGAATCCAGACCCTGTGTTCGTAACGATTGTGCCATTTATTTTTAGATACTTAAATCGTTTTCCCTGCTTAATATGTTTATGGTTCCTCTTTGAGGGGGAGGGGCGGTCAGAAAAAAAGATTGATTACCTGTCCCTTTATGTCCAGAAGGTGGTAAAACACTGGTTATTTCACACAGACACTGTGTTATCTGTGAACAACTCTTTTAAATCTTGTAAAAGAGACAGTGTGGAAAATGCAGCACTTTGCACCTCAGACCCATAATCAGTAATGCAGAGGGACGTGAGTACGCAAGTGTGTGTGTGTGTGTGTGTGTGTGTGACCCTCTCCCTGCTGCTCACTAATAAGGAACTGGTATTTTAGTGCCCTTTTGTGCCACTGTGCTTTTAACTGCTGCTAAGATAAGGAGTAATGTCCCTCCAGCTGTACATAATAGTGTTGTAATTCCATCAAGGGGCTTTGATAACTTCATAAACCCTGACAGAAAAGCTTGAGTGGATTTTCGTGTCACCATAACACCAAGATGGAATTACAGCCTTAATTTACTGGGTGTACATTTTGGGGGGTACATTACTTAATGTTAAATCCTGTTAAAAACAAATCAGCTGATGCCATCTGGCTGTTCCCGTTTCCCGGTGGCCTCCAAGCCTCCCACAATTTTAGATCTTTGTTCTCCTTCACCCTGATTCTTCTAATTTTTATTTTCTTCATCACTGTAATTACCTTCCTCCTCCTCATCATCGTGAATACCTTAGATCCATAGAACTTTTTCTTTTTCAGTTTGCAGAATGCTTTCTGATACGTGATCCTGTTAGCCTCAGTATCTGTTTTTTTCTCTCCTCTTGGACATCTGAAATTTAGTTGTGTTGTATGGAACGAATGTCTGTTGGTCATTTTTTAAGAGTAAAAGCAACGTGTGCACGTTGAAAATTTTCAGACAGCACGAAACGCAGGAAGGCATAAAATGAAAAGTATGGTTTCCTTTCCTTCTGCCTCCCAAAGCGCTTCTCCCCGCAGGGGATCCCTGTTAATAGTTTCTTTCATATCATTCCAAAAAATTTATTCATATGCCATAATTTATAGCATTCCAGAAAAAATGTTACGCATGGATGTTTGCCTGCCTATCCATTTATCTGTTCACCTCTCCTTTTCTGTTTATGTAAATGAGATTATCTGCTTTATGTCTTTTTAAAATACTTCACTGTCGATCCTCGGCATCTGTCCCTATCGTTAGAAGTAGCTTTCCGTCATTCTTTGTAGCTGCCACGCAACAATGCCAGCCATTTAAAAGTCTGCTTTCCAAATATCACCTTAGGTCATAAAATGTGTGAGTTAAGGATAACTTGGGTTGAAGAAATGGGCTTACATTAGCCAGATTTTATCAGAATAGATCTCAGTCCAATCCACTGGAGAAATAAGAAAGTAGATGTTTTGTTTTGAAAATTATTTCACGTGTTCTGTGTTTAATATTAAAGTAGGGCATTCTGAAAATGGTATCGAAATGCCACATTGCTATGAGGCTGGTCAGAGTCCACACAGGGAGTGGGCACAGTGTTGAGGGACATGCCCTGGGCTGGCCCAGGTGCCTGGAGACCAGTCACGTAACATGTGATTCACCATGGTATTTAATCCATCTGAGCTCAGTTTTCTCATCTGTAAAATGGGATTAATCATATGTACCTCATGAGTGCTGTGATCATTAAATAAGATGATTATTTTTGACTGGATAAATTGTGGGTTTTATGAGTATTCTCAGGCTCCTTCACAGTCTATAGATGATGAAGTAACTTTCCTTGGAGGAGGCTAGATTTTTAATAGCTATAGTCTTTCTGTAACTTAGTGTTTATTGTTGTCCCTTAGCGTGCATGCTTCTAATGTCGTGAAATTGACTTTGAAATGTGACTTACAGGAACTGGTCTCATTGCTTTGTAGTTACATGTTGCTTGTTATTTTCTCTCTCACAGCCTGGCTGAGGCTTTGTAAATCCTGGTTTATCCAGAGATATGTGAGCTTTGGATATTGTATCGAGACGCTGGCTACATGGGCCTGTCCTATGAATTACTGAGTTTGGCAGAAAGGTCTGCACTCTCACATGTGTATTCCAACCCACCTTCAAAAGCTCTAGTGCTGTCTGCTTTTACAGAATAACAGTCTAGTGCAGACTTCCTAGTATGCATGACTTTTTAATTTAACTTTTGCTCTAATAGACTTCCTGTGAGGTGATGTGTGCTCCATAAAACACAGAAGCTTTAGCAGGCTGACACACTTGCCTAGCACTTTGCAGTATGTTAAAAAAAAGAAAGGCAGCAATATATTTTCTTAGAAAAACAAATTTCTCCGGAGGACAGGGCTCCTAAGATAAACAGTGCGTTCTGAGGAGACGTGCAGGACAATGCCCAGCTCCCCTCTGCACAGCCCTGGGTCCGCGGAACTGTCATTTGGAAAGCACACTGTTGCTTCTGGAAGATACTGCCGGGCATCTCCAGAGGTGAAAGCAGAGAAGAGAGTGTGGGGGACGGGGCAGAAAGATCCATTAACCCAGTTGGTGTGCAGAGGCAGCAAGGCAAGAGGCAATATAAATCTGAGAACTGCACTGCCTGGTGGATGCCCCTGCAGGAGTTGGAGTAACCGACAGATTAGCATAATGTAATTGGCTGGCAGGGTCAGCCCTCTCCTCAGAGCATTAGCCGTGGGGATGGTAGGAAGAGGCAGATAAAGAATTGGAGGGCAGCGTTTTGTCTGTCACTGTGAAGAAGCAGTTTTCATTTTAGCACTGCATAGATCAATATGACAGTCTCAGAGACAGCCCTCTTCAAGTTAGTAAAGTTCTCATTTGTGAAAATTCCTTTCTTAAAAATAAAATCTAAGTGCACTTCACTCCCACTGCCCATGCCAAAGCCCAAACCAAACCAAACAAAATAAGCAATCTAAGTTAAAAAGAATAGAAAGTTTTCATTTTTCTCTCTACCCATCTACTCTTTCCACCTGCTTTCAGAAGTTCTTCCTGGATCTTCGGGGATTGCGTGATATTTTTTAACTAATATTTCTCTGAATGACTGATTTGTGCAAATTACTTCATTGCATACTTATTGTGCAGACAGTACCCTCTCCTTTCCAATGGAAGCTAAGATACATTTCTTTTCTTTTGCCCTCAGCATTACACCAGCCTGTACAGCAAAGAATGCAGACACACCTCCTTGCCCTTCCAGGGGTGTTGTACCTGGGTCATTTTGTTGCTCATGCTATTTTCAGAAACTTAGAAGATCATTCATGGCTGCTGCTTCTTTAAGAAACAATATATTTAAATTTTTAAAATTTTTTTTATTTCAGCATGTTATGGAGCTACAAATGTTTAGGTTACATATGTTGCCTTTTCCCCACCTCTCCTCTTGGACATCTGAAATTTAGTTGTGTTGTATGGAACGAATGTCTGTTGGTCATTTTTTAAGAGTAAAAGCAACGTGTGCACGTTGAAAATTTTCAGACAGCACGAAACGCAGGAAGGCATAAAATGAAAAGTATGGTTTCCTTTCCTTCTGCCTCCCAAAGACCAATTTGATGGTGAGTACATGTGGTGCTTGTTTTTCCATTCTTGAGATACTTCACTTAGAAGAATGGGCTCCAGCTGTATCCAGGGTAATACAAGAAGTGCTAGATCACCACTGGTTTTTGTGCCTCAGTCGCACTCCATAGTATACATATATCACATTTTATTAATCCACTCGTGTTGATGGGCACTTGGGTTGTTTCCACACCTTTGCAATTGTGAATTGTGCTGCTATAAACATTCTAGTGCAGATGTCTTTTTTACAGAATATTTTTTTTCCTTTGGGTAGATGCCTAGTAATGGGATTGCTGGATCAAATGGTAGTTCTACTGGTAGCTGTTAGAGGTATCTCCATATTACTTTCCACAGAGGTTGCACTAGTTTGCAGTCCCGCCAGCATTGTATGAGTGTTCCTATCTCTCCGCATCCACGCCAACATTTATTGTTTTCGGACTTTTTGATAAAAGTCATTTTCGATAAAGGCCATTCTCATTGGAGATAAGTGATATCTCATTGTGGTTTTCATTTGCATTTCCCTGATGATTAGAGATGTTGAGCATTTTCTCATATGTTTGTTGGTCATTAGTCTGTCTTCTTTTGAAAAGTTTCTGTTCATGTCCTCTGCCTACTTTTTGATGGGGTTGTTTGATTTTTTCTTGTTGATTTTCCTGAGTTCTGTATAGACTCTAGTTATCAACCCTTTATCGAATGTGTAACATGCGAATTATTTTCTCCTATTCTGTAGGTTGTCTGTTTGCTCTTGTGATAGTTTCCTTGGCTGTGCAGAAGTTTTTTTAATTTGATCAGGTCCCATTTATTTATTTTTCTTGTTGCTGTGATTGCCTTTGGGGTCTTCTTCATAAATTCTTTGCCTAGGCCAATGTCTATAAGAGTTTTTCCAACATTCTCTTCTAGAATTCTTATAGTTTCATGCCTTAGGCTTAAGTCTGTTATCCACTGTGAATTGATTTTTGTGAGAGGTGGAAGGTGCGAATCCTGTTTCAGTCTTCTACATGTGGCTATCCTGTTTTCCCAGAACCATTTATTGCTTGCTTTATTTTCTTTCAAATCTTAAGTATAGAAAGTTGAACTAACTTCTCAGAGTACCCTGTCATCACTAGTGTGAGAAAGTTCCCACTCTTGCTCTACCTTTTCCTCTCTATCTTCAGTTCCCACTCCCTTTCTCCTCTCCTTCTGCATGTAGCCTTGCAAAATATATAATTTTGTGTGTGTCAATTGAATAGCAATGTGCTATTTCTTATGCAATTACTTTCTTCATGCAACACTACTTTAAAAATCTCTCCTTATTGCTCACATCTTCATTGCTTCTAACTTTTCTATAGCATTCCATGGTCTGAATCCACCCACTTTACTTATCTATGACCATAATCAATCTTAGAACATTTTCATCAACTCCAAAAGATCATGTCCATTAGGTGTCACTCCCCACGCCCCCTCCCCTCAGTTCTAGGCAACCATAATCTACTTTCTGCCTCCACGAATTTGCCTATTCTGGACATTTCATATAAATGGAATTATACTATATATGATCTATATATATGATCTACATATAATTATACTATATGTGATCTACTATGACTGGCATTTATTTAGTGTAATGTTTCCAAGGTTCATCCATGTTGTAGCATGTATCAAAATATCATTCTTTTTAATGACCAAATAATATTCTATTGTATGCACGTACCACCTTTTGTTTATCCATTCATCGGTAATGGGCATTTGTGTTGTTTCCACTTTTCGGTTACTATGAATAATGCTGATATGAATATTTGTGTGCACATTTTTGTGTGGACATAAGTTTTATTTCTCTTGGGAACATACCTAGAAGTGGAATTTCTAGGTCATATGGTAACTCTACGTTTAACCCTTTGAAGAACTATCAGACTATTTTCTGTTTCCCGAAATGTCTGCACCATTTTACAATGCCAATAGTTTGAAGGTTCCAACTGGAGTCCCTTCTTGCAAGGAAAGACTGTATCACTGGCCTGAGGAGTGGCCAAGACTTGGTCATTTGGAAGAGACGTGCATGGAGCTTGTACATATGGGCTGCAATTTCTTTATGGCAATGATCGTCATCCATCCAGGGTCATCCCACTCCATCGTGATAGCTCCATTTTAGGGCTATTTTACAGGCAGTTCTCTGGTCAGCTTTGTTCACTGAAAATAACTGAGCTATGCAGGATCAGGAATCAGGAAACCTGAATTCAAACGCTGATTCTACTACTTACGTAGTAATCTTGAGTAACTTGTCTAAGCCTTGGCTTCCTCATTTATAGATTGTGTGCAAGCACATGGGGCCACTCTTGGTGTGGATAGAGCTGGGCGTGGAAAGAAAAGAGGGGCAGTCTGGGGGTCAGAGCGAGAGACTGGGGGCCCCAAGGAATTGAGGATTACTAATTCAAACCTGGCCTTCCAGGCCATTGTGAATACATATTTGTCAAAGTAGAGAGTAGAACATATTTGTTACTCAACTGGTAACTTTACACAATTTAGTCATGTGAGTTACAAGCTTCCATTTGTATTCTTGCCCTGGAACCCACAAATATTCGAGGGGCCTTTTTCATGATCACCGTCCTTGTATAAGCCTTGTTAAGACCATAGGGATATATATGCGTATTTAATTTCCCTAAGTCCGTCTAGGTTGATTTCCAGAGTGACCATAGAAATTTACACTATGATAATATATGATTACCAGATCCCCATATCAACACCAACACTTGCAATTATTCACCTTTCTATTTTTTTTTTAATCTTTTTGCTCTTCTCATTTTAATTTACAATTCTCTGACTATTAGTAAGTTTGAGCATCTCTCCATGTACATTTTGGATATTTCGATTTTCTCTTTTTCTAATTCCTATTCATATTTTGTGTCCATTTTCTTTTGGGTTTGCTCTCTCTTGTTGATTCTTAGGGTATATGTATGTGTGTCTATAGTGAGAGAATAAGAAAAAAGCCACCAACTTTCTAATTGTGATGGAGCCAGGAAAAAACAGTGGCTTCCAATAAATGTCAGCATTAACTTAAAAACTATACCCACGTGTATACATGAGAAAAATATTTGGCAAGTCATCTGCAACATAGGTCCCAAGGAATCTACTCCTTGCAGTTACGTAGATTCAGAATTTACCTTTCTAGATTGATGGCTTTTCAGTTAAGTGCACGTCTTTTTTTCTCAGGAATAGATTTGAGTATAGGCTTGCATGAAACTCATGTTTCTGTATGGGGTGGGGGCGATCCCCCCTTCACTCTTCTGTCTTTATCCCTGCTGCTTATGAAACAGTGTTTGCAAGGGGTGACAACGATACTATAGGGTATTGCTGGATATTGCTGTGCTTGAATTTGGTGGAAGGGCAGAGAAGGCTGAGGAAGCTGCTGGTGGTGGCCACGGCGCATCACACTGGCCAGAGCTGCAGGAGGAATTCAGGCAGGGCCCTTCTCAGTAGTCACAGAATTCTTTGGGCATCTCCACGTTGAATGTTTGGCCAAAATGACTTGCTTGATCTTCCCTTTTGGAATAGGATCCATTTAAAGCATTTGTCTCATCTATTTCATCTTTCTCCGTGGTCACGAGGCCACATCTTGCATTCGGTCATGTTGCTTCATTCCTTAACAGCAAGTATGTCGGCAAGGAGGCGCATCCTCATCTAAATCCCAGATGATCTTCTAGGCCCATATCTAGTTTGGCCTCCTTATTGAAGGACTCCCGGACCGTGCCAGTCAACAGTCTCCTTTGTTTCCTCTTGTGTTAGTCAGGGTTTTCCAGAAAAACAGAACCAATAGGAGATATACCTACTTATCCCTATCTATCCACCAAAAGAGAGAAAGAGAGAAAGCGAGAGAGAGAGGGGGGTTAGAGTGTGGGGGCGGGTGGCAAGTCTGAAGTCTGTAGTGCAGGCCATCAAGCTAGATACTCAAGTAAGAGCTGATGTTGTAGGCTTGAGTCCAAAATCTGTAGGCTGGAAACTCAGGCAAAGTTTCTGTGATGCAGTCTTAAGGTAGAATTGCTTCTTCTTTGGGAAACCTCAGTCTTTGCTCTTAATGCCTTCAACTGATTGGATGAGGCCTACCCACATTGTGGAGGGTAATCTGCTTTACTCAAAGTCTACTGATTGAAATGTTAGTCACATCTAAAAAATACTTCACAGGCCGGGTGCGGTGGCTCATGCTTATAATCCCAGCACTTTGGGAGGCCAAGGCAGGAGGATCACTTGAGCCCAGGAGTTTGAGACCAGCCTGGGTAACATAATGAGACCCCATCTTTACAAAAAATATAAAAATTAGCAGGGTGTGGTGGTGCATGCCTATAGTACTAGCTACTCAGGAGACTGTGGCAGGAGGATCACTTGAGCCCAGGAGTTAGGGATTGCAGTGAGCTATGATGATGCCACTACACTCCAGTTTGGGCAACAGAATGAGATCCCATCTCTTAAAAAATAAAATACCTTCATAGCAATGTCTAGACTTGTGTTTAAGCAAACAACTGTTCACCATAGCCTTGCTAAGTTGACACATAAAATTAACCATCGCATCTCTGGACTCTTGTTGCATGAACCACTCATTTGACCTGTAATTATATGCAGGCAGACTCATGACTCTGGCATTGTCTTCTTTTGACATGTACCTCTGCAAGTGTATAGGTTTGTCTTTCTAACTCCTTGAAGATAAAGACCAATCTTACACTTCTTAGGGGGTTCTTGGAGTACCCAGTGGGGTGCTATGCAGATCTTGCTTAATAAACTACTGTCCATAAATGAATATGCAGAAGTGGCTTTTTGAAGGTAACTTCAAAGTAAATACTTGGAGTTAAGACTAGAACTTTGGAGTTTGGCAGCCCATTCTTTTTACCCTTCAGTTAGAAACCATAAAGCTTCAACACATTCTCCAGGCAATTCTTGATTGGAATTTTAGTTCCGTCAATTTTGTGACCAGTTTCAATTCCTATCTCTGCCATCAACTTGAGTTTAAATTCTTTGAAACTGGACCATGAATTTAATGCTGTTCTCTCGGTCTTTTACAACTGAAACATTTGGGCATTGATGGAATTTTCTGTCTTGAAGGTTCCTTTTGACACATGCAGTTCCATCTTCTTTAGTTTTTTTCAGCTTCATATTTCACACCCTTTACAATGAAAAGCATGATGCTCCAATATACTCTGGGGTGTTGGGTTCCAACTTCAGTAAACTCCAATAGACCTGAGCTCTGTGGCTTTCTTAGCTGTCAGTGAAATGTCTCCTAAAATGTGTTAAACTGTCTCAGGCTTACTCAATAAATGACCATTATCAGTGACAGATGACATTCATGGTACCACCCTAAAAGCAAAGAATAATTACAGTAAGATAATTAAGCATCAGGGCATTGGTGGGGCCAACTGGAGGTGGAGAAAGTTAAACATGCAAAAATATCTGGCTCTAGGTCTTATATGTGTTGGGAACTTTCCAAAATTCAGAGCATAGAAATCCCCATGATGCTAGCTCAGTAAATTTCCAAACCATCTGAATCTCTACTGACCTTTGGAAAACATAGCAGATTCTTCTTTTACCCACACAACCAGCTATCCTAAGGGCTAATTAGCCCAAATTATGTTTTTTTCCTAATTATGTTTTTATTAAATATTACCATAAATTATTTTCTCTATCAGTTTTCCCTAGATCGGAGGTTCCCAAGCTTTTCAGTTTCAGACACCCTCAGTATTTCAAAAATTTTTTCTGGCAGGCCTAGGCTAAAAGAAATACCATGCCATTCTGCTTATTAAGTAGTTAGGTCCAAATCGATTAATAAATATACATGCATCTTGGTAACTTTTTGAAATAAATAATACACAGATATTGAAACAACAAAAAGAATACTTTTATATAACCACAGTTACTTCCTAATGGGATGTATGTACCCACTGGGCCCTGCATAACTTCTCAAATCTTAGAGACACATTGGACATCACTACCCTCATTTTCTGTTTCACGTTTATTTTTGTATGGTATTTGCTTTTTATCACAGCAACCACCAAATCCAGCTTCGTGATGATGTGAAATATTCTAAAGGCATGTAGTACAATCTAATGTTGAAACACTGATAACTTCAAGGTTGCACAGTGTCCAACAAATGTTAAGTATTGCTGTGTATCCCTCAAAATTTTAAGTATCCTGTGGCATCCCTGTGAGTTCAAGACAGCACCCTGGGGCACCTAGGCCCACAGTTTGGGAACTGCAACCCTAGATATTAGATAATTTATTAGATGCAACCCTAGATATTATATGAATTACTAGATCCAACATTCAAATCTGTCAAATCTTAGAGGAATGGGAACTTCTGATTTATACTTAAGACTGAAATTTTTCTTCAAGAGAACACATTCTGAGATTTAGTACCTACATGCCTAGTTGTTCTTCACTTTCATGGGAAACTATGTGCTTATGCTCGAGAGAGCATTTTTCCCCTCTTCTAATTTTCTACCTTTTAAAATACACAGAACCTGCCGTTTCCCTCCCTAATTCCTGGTTAACAATCACATTAGCCAAAACGGCCTGGTAAGCATTGTTATTTATTTCATTGGATGCCTGTTGTTTTTTCCACTTCCTGTTTTATTTTGGTTGTCAATTATTGTTAAGGATCTGGGTATGAGAAACCTAGCGTAGAACCTCCACATGGGGAACAAGAGATGCTGTTTTCTCATAGCGCTTACGCACTGCCGTCCTCGTCATTCCTGATGGTTTGCTTCCAACCCTCAGCCGTGCGTGAGCCGGCAGATGTCACATGAACTTAGACCCCAGAGCACATCAGCCACTTGGCTGGGCTCGCATGTCTGTTTGCTAGCCTCTTCAGCGCATTTTAATATTTTGGCCTTTGGCTGCTTTTCTGAGGAAGACTCATGACATCACTAAGCTTTAGGCTCAAAGATATTTTATCCTTACTTTATGTCTCTCTTTATTCTAATGAAGATTTCGCTGCTGCTTCTTCTTTTTCTTTGTCTCCTTCTCCTTCCCCTCCTCCTCCTCTTTTTCCTCCTCCTCTTCCTCCTTCTCCTTGTTCTTCTTCTTAATATTTCCATTGTTTCCTTTGAAGAAATTTTAGCCCTGAAGAGCTAGCTAGACATGAAACACTAAGCCCATGGATGTGTGGCTATAGTAGCTGGAGGTCAACGCCATCTCCCAAATCCCTGGATCCAGGACGTTTTTCTAACAGACAGGGAGATTGGGGATGGAACATGCCCAGGGGTAGACATGGCTGCTGTTGGAATCAAAATGGCCACCACTGGCAGACCCCTTGCTTTACAGCTTAATAAACGCCTCTAAGATGTGGGTCCTGCTCTCCTCAGTCCCTTCTCTCTTTCCTGACTTCTTTCCCCAGCGTCTCTGCCTCCTGCATCTCTCTCATCAGGCCCTTACTTCCTCAACCGCCTCTGCTCAGATTTTGCACTCCACCTTTGCCTGCAGCCTGTAAAACGTTCTGTGGCTGTCCCCAGTCAGGTGGATGTTGCCATAACTCCTGTGTGATATCAATAACCATGCTAGTGAAGCCAATGAGGTAATGTTCCCTGAAGCTCTAAATATAATTTAACAAGTTAAACACTGTAACATTGTGGAGAATGCGCTATTAAGGGACTGTAAATTGCTTACATAGCATCAATAAACACAGTGCCCTAAAGCGAGGGGCCGTTAAGACTTTATAATCTAAAGCAGCACTTGGAGTATCACCCCGAGGCTTCGGCTTCAAGTCAGATAAAAACAAAGCGGCTGAGGGCTTTAGTTGATGCCAAATGTACATAGGAACACAACAAGCTTTAGGGGGTAATTACTTTTTGAATGCTTGATGTGGATTAGCTGAGAAACACATCTGTTATCAAATTTGCCAATCATTAATTTGATTCTTCCATTTCCACAGAAAATGGGGACAATGAAGTTACCAATGCCAAGTCCATTGGTCTATAGCCCCTCCCACAGATTATGTAGTATCATTTCCTAGGGCTAAGAGCAAAAATTTCAGTATAATCTACTCTCACACATTGGATTATACCCTATAGGGTTATGTATATAAATTATCTTTGGTGTTGAAAAAGGTACACAGTTTTAAAAGTTAGTGGCTTCTTTTGGAAACAGAATAATTCATGTTTCAGATTTATCGAGCCCCAACGCTTCCGTCCCTTCTTTTTCTCTTTCCCTGATGTCCACCCAGTCCTAGCCAAATCCTTCCAGAAAACACACCCCCTCTGTAATTCCTTCCTCGGTTCATATTCTCAGCCAACTGGTGACTAACCCTTTTTATGTTTTAACTATTATCCAGAGTATTTGGTCTAAAGCATTTGCATTTGAGCTCTGGAAAGCTCTTAGCATTTTACAAATGTTACCTCATTAATCACCACAGCCATGAGACTGACACTGTTTGCCTTATATTTAAAAGTGGTGGAAAAAAGAAAGCTCTGAGTGGTCCTGAGACCTGACCGAGGTTGCCTGGTGAGTCAGGAGTGGAAGAGGGAGAGAACTCACCATCTCAGGCACTATTCCATCTCCCAGACCGCGTGCCCGCCATGCCCAACACTGCTAGAACCTTCTGGGTAGTATCTTTGAGTCTATAGGATCAGAGGGTCATCTTTGTGATTTCTGAGTGTTTTGTTCTTCATTCTCACTGGCTGGATGAGTTACCTTTTAAGCCCGAATGGATGCTCCTGAGTAGGATGAAAGTTTTCTTTCCTTTCGTTACAATCAGGGCCATCCTGAGGCTATGGAGACAGTCCCCTTGGTGCCTCTGCTATGCTATGCCCGTCCCCTGAGGACAGGCAGTAACAGTGAGAGAAGGGTACTTCACTGGCATTCAAAACAGCAAGCAAAATGCCCTCTGTGCGTAAATGGCCATCAGCAGACAGTGACTCACTTGCTCCCGGGCAGTCTGGAGCCTTCCCCGCTACCACTTCAGCTGCATCCTTTGGGCCGCATGTCACGTTGTCCTGTGACTTTGCTCCTCGGAGAGCCATCAGGGCTCATGCTACCTGGTTTCATTGGCAGAAAGATATCTGGAAGGTGGGAAGATGGAGAAGGGCAGAGGTGATACAGGATGACTCCATCTGGGCCTCACAGGCACCGGGGGGTGGCTCTGGTTCTAGGACTCGGTTGAAATTAAGTCTCTGTGATGAAGTATGAGGTAGGCACGATCCAGGAAACGCTTCTTACGCATTAGATTACTAAAACTGCTTCCAGCTGGCCTCGGCTTCTCTCCAGGAGATGTTTCCAATGATGCCAGCCAGCCAGACCAGCTCTTCCTGTGTCTCTGAGCACGGTGGACGCGGCTGGGTTTTCTCTCCCTGCTTTCTTCATGCCAATAAGACACGCTCAAGGTGGGCTACTTAGGTCTTGATGATAAATTATAAAAACACTAAGACCAAAACATTTTCTAAACAAGGGCAACTTCATCTTACTTCTAAGCAGCTTCAGTTAATTTCCAAATTCTCCAGCACGGCAGGACTAACCCCTTCCCACCCATTCCTAATTTATTTGTTTTTATAAAACACAATCCAAATATATCATAGGAGATGCACCATAGCTTTTCCTTTCTTTCAAGTAATGCATTTTTATGTAAACACGTTGTTTATGAAAGAGCCTTTCATAGATGCTTTGTGTTGCCTTTGCTCAAGAAAATACATTTTAAAAGAATTCTCCCCAGCCTGGCATGTACTGTTTCATTAGCCAACATAACCTTGTTTATTTGCTTTTTAAAATTTTATTTGGGAAAGGAAATCAATTTGCACCCCTGACATGTTGCCAGGTTCCTGTTTATAAGCACACAATAGGCGGCTTGGAGGGGGTAAAAATATATAGTTTATGATTTCGGCATTAAGTATGACACAATCTGTATATGAAACCATAGAGGCAATCCTGTTTTCCTGTCCCTGCAGCCACACTCGGCAGTTTAAGCTTTTTATCGGAACATTATCCCAGCGTGCACGGAGTACACGGCCCTAATTGTGCTGGGCACTGTTCGTGTGAGGGGAAATTGTCAGAACAAAGGCAGCTCTTTGCTGGTTTTGTTTTTGCTTTTTTGTTTGTTTGTTTCTGAGAAAATACCTTAAGGAACTGACTGGGACTCAGCCTTATAACTGTGCTGTGTTTCGGGGAAGCCTGAAGTATCTTTCCAACGTAGTTAAGAGTGTCCCCAGGCTTCTGTTGTCAGAGACCCCTTGGACCCGAAGGCCAGCCCGTCCATCAGAGAGGACTCCTTTCACTTCACTGCAGCCCCCAGTGGCAATGCCCGGCAGAAAGGCATCCGCCAAACTGAACCCTGGCTGCTGCCTCTTTGGAGTGCCCCCCTCGGCTTTCCTCTTCCCCACGATGAAATACTGACCTTATTGGTCCAAATGTGAACATTAAATCAAGTCATTCTTTCTGCTTTGCAGAAATACAGCTCTCTACAATCCCTAGTCATAGCAGAAAGAGCACTGGATTAGGAGTCAGGAGATCTAAATTCCAGTCCTGGTCCTGCCTCCACTCAGACGTGGGCCATGGTCTGGTCACATCATCTCCTTTGGCTCCATTTTCTTCTCTGTCAGGTCAGGGGGTTGGATTTCAGCATCTCTATGGTATACTTCATCTCTGATGTTCTCATTACAAAAATCTTCACCTGAGACTTCAAGCCTCTTCCTGCCTGTCCTCCCAGCCTGCATCCCAGCCTGGTTTCCTGTTTGGGGCTTCTCTACCTGAAGTCCTGTCCCCATTCCTACTCAGGTAGAGCCTTCTTCCCTCCTCTTTACTGCCTCAGCTTCCCCTTTGTTGGTACTTATTGTAAATCTCGTGGATCTGCTTTTTTCTTTGTTTCTTTCCATCTTCCTAAGTTACCACTGAAACCTAGCAATGACGTCCTGCATGTCGGGTTGTTGTAACTCTGCTGTGACATCCCTTTGGTTACAGGCACTGAGTCTGGAGGCAGGATGGGGTCCCTTTGCATCCCCCGCTGCTATTCACAGGGTCAGCTGTCAGTAGCAGCCTCTCATCAAAGGCCCAGAGGGCTTTTCCAGTTGTTTCAGTGCCCCTTTATTTGGCTGAGCATGCCAGCGGCTCTAGGTATGCTCTATATGTGAATCTAGAATGTTCACATGGGGGAGCCAAGGAGGGAAGCGGACTTGGGGGAGAACCGAATACAAGGGGAATCTTTCATTATTCATCTCCGCTAGTAATTAGAGGGCACTATTGAATAGATATAATTGGATCATGTCACAAAAATTAAGATAAAAGACTGAGCACTCCACCCCCCACCCCCTTCCACCACTGGCTGAGTGTGTCTCTCCACCCCGCAGCCTCCACTGGAGTTTTGCTCAGCCGGTGCTAGGATCCAGTGCTTAGATCCAGGAAGCAGCACTGTGTGTGTACGTATATGTGTGCACACGTGTACAGAAAGCTTCCCCCAAGTGTGCTCACCTAAACCTCTATCAAGTGTGGGCGGTATGAAAGGCTGTTAGAATAAATGGAGCAACATACAAGACAAGGCATTGATGAGAGCCAGGGGCTGGTCTCTCTTCCTAGCCAGCAGATGGGGAGATTAGATTTTATCTCTGAACATTGTCCTTGTTCCATTAAAAGGGAGATGGAAAGGATTGAGAGTTAGCCACCCAGAGAAATCAGTACTAGGTACAAATGCATAACTGACTTGTAGGAAAAGCTGCTTCACCAGGGGAAGATGATACAAGAAATTCAAATACTGTGTGGTTCATCTTTTTCCCTAACATGCCTTTTCACCAGTGGTTATAAGCCTTTAAAAAGGCATTTTGTACTGAGGTTCTATTTGACTTCTTGGGCAGATATAAAGTTCTAATTCCATCTATAGGATTTGAAAACTATTCCAAAAAGTGATTAGTAAACTATATAGGTATGAAAGGACATCAGAAAAAACATTCACTTACTCATAGGTCTACAATTGGATTTCTTTAAAAGTAACCAGATGACACTCAAATATTTAAAGAAAACTATATGTGGAGTGAAAAAATAAACAGGCAAAACAAACGCACACACCATTAGCATTTCTCCAAAATCGAGTCCCGACAACTAATCATTTGTTTCTTCAAATACAAAGTATATTCTCTGATGGAAAATAAATAAATATATTCTGTATTTTTGCTCTCTGATGAATAAAAGAGCTTCTTCCATTAAAAAAAAGAAAAAAGGTGCAAAGGGAAAGCTATAGACCTTTTGTCCAAGGACTGACTTATCATTAATAAAAGCTCCAGCAATATGGGTGTAGAGCACATGTGGGCCCCTCACTCCCCTGAGATTTCATCTTATCTTTATTGTAGGTTTAGAAATATTATTTCTTAATCTATCAAATAATCAGTAAATTAGTTCCACCTTGAAGTTGTCAGTGGAGCACCATAAAATGAAAATGAACTCAAGATGGAATATAATAGAATGTTCCAGTTGCCGAAGACCAGGGCCCCATAGACTTGATGTCATAACACAAGAGTGAGAGGTTGCTGGGGAGAGCACCTAAATAAAAATACACATGTCATTAGCATTAGTGCTTCTGCTTAGCAAATCAACCCATAAATCCCGACTGTCTAGGGTAGAAAAAATGCAGTTTCTAAATGTACCCACTTTCCTCCTGCCCAATAACTTTGGTGGAAAGCAGAGTTGAGCTGGGCACGGTAATGGCTTTATGGTACATAAACACCAGGTGCCAAATTCTTCCTTCTGTGACTCCCATATATAAAGCCGTTCTTATTCCAAGCCCGATTGTTTCACCAAGAGGAATGTAGACAAATAGGAAGCTGTGGCCTTAAAGTGAGACCTGGTTTTCGGGGTGTGTTTCTGGGTTCAGAGGAACCATGCTTGTCTGAGCTCATCTTGGTGGGGTGGAGCGGGGTTACTTGAGCACACCATGGGATGGGCACGGCTTAGCTCTGCCTTCTATTGTTTTTTTATCAGTCCAGTCATGATGTTTGAAGTGCATAGGTAAATCCAGAGCTAGTTTGATTTTTTCTGTGTGTTAGGATGATGGGTGATTATTTTTCCTTCCAACTTATTTTTTTTCCTCCTATAAGTTTCCCCTAATGAACAAGTGTATTACAAATATATTGCTGGTAAAATAAAAATAATGGGAGTTTAATCAAAATATAATTGTATTGGGTATTTTCTGATTGTCCATCCAAGTCCATTCTCCCCCTTTTCTACTCTGCTCTCTGCACTGAAAGGCTGACCCGCTCACCCTGTATTAGCGAGTACCTTTAACTTGTGTTTTCCTGCTGGGTTTGGGCCTGTGGCCATGGGAACACCACACCAGGTTCCTGGGAGGGAAGAGAGGACTGGGCTTCTGTTCTCCCAGCCCCTTCAGTTGGCTGCCTTCTTTGACCAAGGGCCACAGTTCTGGTCAAGCACCCTCCCCACATGGCAGTCTCTGCTCCCCTTGGCCTGCTAACCTGTCTTTCTCTCTCTCCTGAGTCCTAGTAACCTCTGCCTTCTCTTACTCCTGTAAGCCTTGGGATGCTAACAGCTCCCTGCTGAAATTAGCCCCAGGAGACTGCACCACTTGCACCTGCAGTCTGTGCTTCCTTGCACTCTGCCCACACCTTTGCAAATAATCCCTTTATTAAATGCTCCCTAAATTACCCAGTTTGAGGGTGCCAGCTGCTTTCTACAGGGACCCCAGATGATACAGTAGTCAAACTCTACTTGCAATTGCATGTTTATTTGCAGTAAGTCTGCCCAGACTACCCACTTTCTTTCTGTTTGACTGGAATTTTATCAACACTGTGAAACAGTGGAATCTGAAGGTACAATGAAGTGAAATGAAACTTTAGAAATTAAGATATGTGATAGTTTCACAAGACAGGGAATTGGATACGCAAAGAAATTCATGACTGTTAAAAAAATATTTTGAAGACATGGGATCCAAGGGAGAAAAATCATAAAAGAGACCCTTGGTGGTTAAAAAAGAAAAATAGAGCCATTGGGTTTTCTGTGTATTTTTCTCTTCTTGAATTCTTGTTTTAAGAATAGGGATCAAAAGTAGTCTGGTGCTTTTGGATTAGGATGAATGAGGGAGGATGTTATGAATGGGAAAGGAAGGCGCAAATAAGGGGAAATGAAACCAAGGAAGGCAGAGGTGAAATTTCCAATAGAGTGGCCAGGCCTCGTAGGTGAACCTCATTGGAAGGTGACATTTGAGAAGACACCTGGAAGACGTGAGGGAAGGAGCTGGGGATATATGGGAAGAAGCCTTCCAGTTTGGGGGAACAGCCAGTGCCAAGGCTCCCGTGTGTTAGCGGAACATCGAGGGGATCAGCCGGAGTCCACAACAGAGCAAATGCGGTAAAGAGTGGTAGGAAGTGAGATCAGAGTAGTAATGGGTGGTATCATTTAGGTTTTTGGAGTACCTTGCAGGCTCTGTAAAAAGGGAAACTGTCACATTGGTTCCTGTCGCACTTTTCTGGAACCTAAAGGATCTAGAGAACCCAAGTTCTGCTAGGAGAAATTGATAAAATTTGCTCTTAATAGGCAGGATTTCCAGAAGCTTCTTTGGGGACTGTCATGCTCAGTTGTGGCCAGTGTGCCCTGTGCTGCATAACAAGTGCTGTTTGGTTTGTTATGGTCAAGAGAAAAATGTTATCTCTTTACATTACGATGTCATCAAATAAGATAAACTAAACCTCTCATTGACTTCTGTTGCATTACTTAGTTTGGTTTTTGCTCTAAGAATGCTCTAACAAATACTGGTAATGGTGATTCAGTTTGGTTGGAAGCAATGGAGATTCAAAAGTACTTGTCCTCCAGTAAAACAGCCACTTTCCAGGATAGAAACGAGCTGCTGAATTAACATCAATTCTTCGAACAGCACAGCAGTAACTTACATTTGCAAGTACTAGACAATTTACAATGCGAGGCCATTCATGGACAGCCAGCCACCTGACAGGTTCCACCAGAAGTGAAATGAAGTGCAAGCATGCTCATTCTCTATTGTTTTCGAGGAGGAAGTCTACCTTGTAGCACACTTTCCCTTCCACTGAAGATTGCATTTCTATTTTATGTTAAGAGCATAAGGTTGCCAAATATTCAGGAATGCAGATACCCAACCAATGCTCCAGGCAAGGGAGTTTTCAAGCAATTCCATCTTAGTGGTGCCAGCCCTACCCTCCAGCTTTTTTGGCTGGAAGAGAATAGGAGCTGAAAAAGGGCGCTTGGGCCCGGGAAAGGCAAAAGAGAGTTTCTTCTCAGATCTGTAAGGTGTCATTAGCAGCTTTCACAAGAGTGCTACATTTATATTTCTGGTCATTAAGTAAGTATGCATTTGATTCTCTTTGAAATGCTGAAGAAATAGACCCCTCAGCATCTTCGTGGTTGTTTTATTCATGGTCTTATTTTTAGTAACTCTACCGATTGCTGGTACGGAGGGGAGAGAAATTTGTTTAGTAATTCTAGAATGGACCTTTGCCTCTGGCATCGCTAGACCAGATCCTCAGCGTGACTGCTTGATGTTTCCCTGGATGCTCGGTGCCCCTTTCGTGATTTTAAAGCCCCTTCTCTTCCCCAACACTACTCAGGTGTGAGAGCTCCGTAATGTCACTGTGGCCATCCATTTACCTTCCCACGCCTGCCTCAGGGACCCAGTTCCTCGCTTGTTTCTGGTCACTTCACTCTTGCCTTTCTCTCCTCGGTGGCTCTGGTTTGAGTTGGCCAGACACATGGCAGACTGAGGACACTGTTGAGCTCTGTGCTGGGCTCTGTGTGTTGATATGACCAAGGGTGACTCGAATTAGCAAAAGTTATCTCTATGTTAGGATCTCGGGCTTAAGATGACTGTGCATGACTTAGACAAGAGGAAATTGTGTATCAGACTCTCTTTATTCCCTCATGACCTCAGAAATCACCATTTATTTATCCATGCAGCCAGCGGTCATTTAGTTCTGTGCCAGGCACTGAGCTAGGTGTTAGTGATAGAACAGAAAACAAGAGAGGCACTGTCCCTTCCTTCCTGGAATTTGTTGTACAGTGAACTGGAAATCATCGTAATAACAATTGCATATTGCGAAATGTGCTATAAAGGAAAGGATTGGGGTGTCAAGGTAGGAAAGAGCAGGTGGGATACCTTTAGACAGGCAGGTTACATTGAAAAGGTGACATTTCAGGAGAACCTGAAGAGCAGAGAGGAAGGGAGTCATTCTAAGAATGAGGGGATGTCAGAGGAGAGAACAGCAGGGTTATAAGATAATACATATGTTACTAAAGCTCTTTTCAAAGCATTACTACGTCTTAACTTCATAGGTCAAAGAAAGCAAGGGCACACTATCCTCATTTTGTACTCGAGAAAATGTCATCGATAAACCAACAAATTTATTGCCTAGAGGATGGGATTTAGCAAGGCAGCAAGGAAGAGAGAAAATTTCAGGCCTGGGGAACGTGCGGGCCAAGGCATGAAGGTGGGGGTTGAAAGTCACAAGTTGTGTAGTGGACGGACCAGCGCACCTGGAGTGAAGAGTTTGCATAGCAGACGATGGTAGGAGCTAGGGCAGGACACATAGGGTCATGGAGGCAAGGCTCAGTGTGGGCATTTGTTGTAAGTAATGGGAAGGCACAGCAGGTTCTTGAGCTGAGAAGCAGCACTAGGAAAGTGCTGAATTATATCAATTAATTGGACAGTGGAGGCTGGAGTGGTCTGGGAGGAACCAGAAGGATTGGAAGCTGGGAGAACAGTAGGAAACAATTGTGTGATCAGGATAGGAGGTGATAAACTTCTGGAGCTAGTGGGATAGCAGAAACAAACAAGCAAACAAACAAAAAAAAACAAACAAACAAAAAAACCCAACCCCCCCCAAACAAAACAAAACAAAATATAACAAGACAGATGCGGGAATTATGAAATAAAGTTGGCAGACTGGAGAAGTTAAGCAAGATCGTGTGCTATGGTGGAGTCTGGATGAACACACAGACCCGTTAACCAGCCCTTTGCCCTTCAGAACACGGAACTCAGCAAACGTCTATGTGCCTGGCATCACAATAGGTCCTGAAGAGAACGATATGAAATCAGACCCTGTCCCTGTCATCAGACTGTTCACAGCTGGCAGGGGAAGACTGACCTCCAAAATACGTAAATATACCAGTGTGTTCTAAGAGCTTGAAGTGTGTATGGGCTAAGGTGGAGGACGGAGGAGTAGTTAACTGATTCTACCTAGTGGAGAGCTGGTGTTAGCATTGGAGTAATGATGATAAGAATCATGACAATTATAATACTGGCTACTAACATTTCCTGGACACTTAATGTGTTCAACGTCACCTGAAGTGCTGGACTTTTATTACTTTTATTTACTTTTTGTAAATTTAATCTTTACAAAAACCATACAGGATAGGGTTGTCCTTATTTAACAGATGAAAAAACTGAAGCTCTGAGAAGCTATAAACTTGCTAAAGATCACACATCATTTGTTTATTTGCTGCATAATTGAATCCATCGCATAGCTACCCAGTGGATGTCTTGGAGGGAGGCCCTGGCTATTCTCAGGTGAATGTGATGTATTTCCTGCTCCCAGTTTACTGGAGGAAGCACCTGGTGGAGGTAAGGCAGGTTCTCTAAGGGAGGTGTGGACAAGGCACTGTGGGAACACAGAGCGGAGAAAAATTAACCTGGCCAGAAGGAATGTGGGCAGGCTCCATAGGGGAGGGTCATCAGAGCTGGATCTTGGTGAATGAATTGAGTGCAATGAAGAAATATTATGTGCAAAGGTGAAAAGGAGGCACAAAAGGATGTGGAACAGTCAGGAAGCATTGAAGCCTGTGCTTGTGAGTGGGAGGTGGAGGGGATAGGGAGGACAGGTTGCCAGGAGAGATGTTGCAAAGATTGGTTGGAACCAGATTTGTAAAAGGCTCCAGTCAATGAGAAGGCGCATGTAGGAGGTGATGGATGACCAGAAAGGCATTTCAGTAGGCTGGGGCCATGAGGGAACATACAGCTTTCTGGAAGAAGATTCTTGAGCCATGAGGGACCTTACCAGTGGGCAGTGAGTGCAGTAAGATCATTTTTGGTAGCATGAGACTAGTTTCTAATGTCCAGGGTATCTGTAGGTACATCAACTGCAGAAATGTGTTCAGTTTAGTAACCCGAATAAAGTAGAGTCGTTTCTTTCCTTTTAACCCATGTGATTATATTCAGCAAAAGCAACCAAGACAATGAAGTGGGACAAAAACATGGATAGTCCAAGACGTTGAGGACCTGAAGAGGAAGGGGTGGGATCTTTGACAGCCATCTGGAAACTGTCTCTCACAGTCAAGGCTGGCACCTGAGAAGACATTTATTGTCTTGAATATTTTACTACAGTATGAAATACATAGCCATAAAATGCTCAGAGGTATGGCTCAGGACTCCATCACTCAAACCTACTATTAGAAAGAATGATGGGCTGGGCACGGTGGCTCACACCTGTAATCCCAGCATTCTGGGAGGCCGAGGCGGGAGGATCGTTTGAGCTCAGGAGTTCGAGACCAGCTTGAGCAAGAGTGAGACCCCGTCTCTACTAAAAATAGAAAGAAATTAGCTGGACAACTAAAAATATACATAGAAAATAGCCGGGCATGGTGGCGCGTGCCTGTAGTCCCAGCTACTTGGGAGGCTGAGGCAGGAGGATCGCTTAAACCCAGGAGTTTGAGGTTGCTGTGAGCTAGGCTGACGCCACTGCACTCTAGCCCAGGCAACAGAGTGAGACCCTTTCTCAAAAAAAAAAAAAAAAAAAAAAAGGAATGACGGAGCTCTGGGGATGGAAGGGGAGCCTAGGCCAGTTGGATGGATCTTGCTGCTCAAGAGCCTACAGCCTCGAGTCTAGACTCTGCCTTAGGGAGGCTGTCTGTTTCTGGCAACAAGTGAGTGGGCCAGGGCCAGTGAGGGTTACATCAGGGTGCAAGCTGTCTTTCTGCCTACTGCAGTTTCTCGCCTCAAGTCAAAGGAAAGTTGCCAATGCATTCAACATGACCTTTCGACGAGAGATACTAATCAAACATTTTGAAATGAATTAATGGTGTACTGTCACATGTGAAGGTGATGGTGATGACATTGGTCCAAATTAGTGGTATTCTAGATATGCTGTAATTCTCAGACCATATACCAGCACTAATTAATCATTTCTTTTAATGTCCATTGTAAGGATAGCAGGTATACTTTATTTTTTGCCTTGTCACTTTTCGCAAGAAGATATTTAACAAGACTATAAGGCAGTATGGCCTAGTGGTTATAAGCCTGATGAAGAGCTCTGAAGCCAAACTACCAAATGGATCTGATCTCTTCCATTTATTGGCTGTGTGACTTTCAGCAAGTCACTTAACCTCTCTGTGCCTCAGTCTTTCCACTTGTAAGTGGGGTTAATAACCATCCCTATCTCCTAGACTGTTAAATGATTTTTTTGGACATAGAGTAATGCTGTATAAGTGTTAGCCATTATTAATATTATTAATATTAACATGAGTCATGAGGAGTAGCCACCAGAATGTACTTTTCATCTCTGAGCCTCATGTTTGAACATTACTGAAAGGAAAGAAGTACGTATTTGCTGTTGGGCACTTTGCTGGAACATCTGTCATCTCACACAATCCCGACTACAAGCTTGTCTATTAGATAATTATCTCCATTTTAAAGATAAGGAAGGCGTAGCTCAGAGAACTTCAGTAATATGCCCAGGTGATACGGAGCTGATGTAAACTTGAACCTAGGCCTGGCTGATTCTAGTGCTTATGTTTTCCTTCAGGACCATGGCACCTTTTAGAATTTTTTAGAGCATACTCTGAAAAAGCAGAATTTAAATGTGCGTATCAAGGATGGAGTTTTCATAGTCCCTGTGCTGTCTTCTCCCTTCTCTTCCTGAAGGGGTTACTTGAGAAGGTTTCTTATTTTATATTGTCCACCTTGCCCCGGGTAACTCTGGGAAGGAGAATGCTAGGAGAGGGAGGCAGCCCACGTGGTCCCTGATGCCCACTCCTACTCCATGTCTCCCCTGACACCTCCCGATACCCCCAGTCACGGAGCAGCCTGCCCTGCTGGTAACATCCCCAAATATCTGTACTGATATTATAGCTCCTGAGAACACCAAAAGTAGGAATCAAGACCCTCTAACATCCTTCCTGTACTTCCAGAAAGCCTAGTATCTTCTAGAGGGTTAGAACCTTTGTTATTCTGTGACCATCTTAGACATCTTTTGGATGCAGTTCATGGATGTTTACTTCTGGGAAGTTCTGAAAAGTCTTCATAACTGCCCGGGCATCATTAAGATGCAGACAACTCCAAGATTGCACAACTTGACTTGTAAATACGAGTCGGGATGACCCTGGCTCTTTATGGAGAAACCCATAAAGTCTGCACACCTTGGCGGTTGGACGGAATATAGATTTGAAGATAACATTTTGGGACCTTATGGGAATCAACATCATTTTGCCTGTATGTTCCAACCTTCTCCTTCAGCGTTGGTCCACTTCCCTTCATCCTTCATTACCACACCCTGAAATTATAGTTATTTTTAAGAACATGGACATATCTTCATATACATCAGGTTGTTTTTTGTGTATTGTATTCCAAGCCCATGCATGCAGAAAGACAATTACTACTCTACCTCAAGCTCACTGGGGATGCAATCAAGACTCATTATTCTGTCGGTTCTCATCCCATTCACACCCTTTTTGTCTCAGAACAACAATGAGTGGAGAGCAAAGTATTCCAGAACAGGAAGAGGGGGAGTCAGAGGGCATGCTGAGAAATATGAATCAAAGAAGGAGAAATTTAGGTGAAGATAGTTTGTTTAAAGTGGAGCTTTCATCTTTGATGGTTTAGAGATCACACATTTTCTTAGACCCAGTTCTTGAATCATGATCCCTTGGGTCTGGAAGAAAGCTATAATTTTCAGAAGGCTTACTTCTATAAAAACTTATGGTTATGGAGAAAAATCAACATTCGTAGGTAATGAATCAGAGTCCAAAAATCTGTTTGGATATTTAGTGTCTCATAAAATGTAACATAGGAAGAGACTTGTGGAGTATCAGAGCTGCAAAAGATCATGAAGACATGTGGTCCAACACTTCTTTTTAATGATGAAGCTACTGAGCCCAGGGAGGTTGAATGATTCCTCCAGGTTACGTGGCTACAAGGAGAGGCAGAAAAACTGGACTAGAAGAGACCTCTTAACTCCCAAGCCAGTATATTTTCAACATTATTACACATTACTAATCATATGGAAACATTTGAGCCAAAGTATGAACCACGTATCATAAATGAGAGAATCTTAGCCATAGAAGAGACCTTGGAGGTCATCTGGTGCCATCTCCCTCCTGATGCAGGAACCCTTCTGGTGACATCCCTGATTGATGGCCACTAGTCCTGCCAGGAAGCTCAGAACTTTACAAGGCAGCTTGTTTTGTCTTTGTGTATCTCCAGATATTAGTACATTTAGCCTGGCCGAAGGTTAAATGTGTATCTTCAAAGCATCAGCCCCTAACCAGTGAGGGTGGTCACAGGTGAGTGGCATGGTATTGGTGATGGTGAAAAGTTTTACTTTTTTTCTTATCTTAAGAAATGAGGACAGGCTGGGCTCAGTGGCTCATGCCTGTAATCCTAGCACTCTGGGAGGCTGAGGTGGGCAGATCGTTTGAGCTCAGGAGTTTGAGACCAGCCTGAGCAAGAGCGAGACCCTGTCTCTATTAAAAAAATAGAAAATTAGCTGGACAACTAAAAATATATATATAAAAAAAAAAAATTAGTCGGGCATGGTGGTGCATGCCTGTAGTCCCAGCTACTCGGGAGGCTGAGACAGAAGGATCGCTTGAGCCCAGGAATTTGAGGTTGCTGTGAGCTAGGCTGATGCCACGGCACTCTAGCCTGGGCAACACAGTGAGACTCTGTCTCAAAAAAAAAAAAAAAAAAGAAATGAGAACAATAATGCCTACCTCGTAGAATCATTGTAAAGATTAGACATGAGGTTTATAAGCATCTACCATAGTGTCTGCTTCAACATAGGTACTCAAATTGTAGTTATTATTGACTTTTATCATCATGATTCCATTTTTTGAAATTATGCCCTCTGGAGCAACACAGACTATGTCTAATCCTGCAAATATTTGAAGGCAGTTAGCATGACCCTCTAAGTCTTCTCTTCTTCAGACTAAATATTCCCTGATTCTTCCACCATTCTTTCTGTGGTGCATTTTGGATGCCTTCATTGCTTTCATTCCCTCTCATTTATCGATTTCCCCCTTAAAATGTGGCGGCCAAATGTGGTCAGCCCAACATACTCTACAGTGGAATAATTACTTCTCTTGATCTGGACATTTCACTTCTCCTAAAACAACCTAGATTTATGTTAGCATTTTTGGAGGCCAGATCACAGGGTTGGCTCAAGTAAAGCCTGATCCTGCTATCCAGAACATTAGCTCTGCCTCCCAACTTTGTGTCAACTACAGAGTTGACAAGCACAATTTTCACATCTTTATCCAAGCTGTTGATAAAAATGTTGAACAAGAAAAGGCCAAAGGTTGAGCTTCGAGGAACACCTCTGATCCTTCCCTGCCTATTGACATCTCTGCAGTGGTTTGGTGACATTGTTTCACTGGCTTCAAATCTACTCACTTGGACTATCAAAAATAACTCAGCAAGATAGAGCTACTCTTTGTGTTTTTGAAATTGGTGACTTAATTTACCCAGAGGTAAAATGCCACACTTTTATCAGTGAAGACAGGTTTTGAACCCATAATTGGGACAATGTGAACTCAGAAAATAATTTCATGTTTGAGTTACTATGTAATGCTTAAAGAAAAAAAAAATCACTTTCTCTTAATGTGAAATGATAATGCTTTTGCTGGGTTGTTTATTTTTCCAAAATGTTTTGAAATTACTCTCTGGATCTGAGGGAAGAAGGCTAGAGAATTTACAGATTTTATATGTAGGGGAGAGAGGAGATTATTGAAGAGTTAGAATGTGACTTTCAGGAGCCTTTTCTGTCTCTGGTAGAGATCACAGAGAAGAAGAGATGTCTTTAAAGCATTGATGGGGAAGAGTGGGAGATACATTCCTAGATAGTAATTTTTATTCTTTTTGATGATTCTCAGAAAAGATTTTTAAGCTTTTTGTGGGGGGAGGTTGGAGATTACTTCTTTCTCTTATTAAAGATACTTGACTCTGAAGCAATCAAACCAAGTTCTTTGTGCTACAGCACAAATCAGTTTTTCTTGGTTTTTACAGTAGATGTAAAGAATGGTTGTCACCATCATTTGAGCCAAAGTGCTTGAAGATTGGAGGCTCAACTCTCAGCATCTTTCTTCAACGACTTCTTTAATATTTTTTTCAAAGGTTTTGCTGTTCAGTATACATACCATGTTTGTGGTTTTCTTCTTAATTCTGATACTTTCTATTTCTCTAGCTCATATTTGAACAAGTACCTTAATGTCTAAAACTCTATTATGGTGAGCATACTTTCGGATTGCAAGGTGAACAGGCAGGACATTAGCACTCTCAAAAACTGACCAGGAAATAAAAGATAATATTTCCTCATACCGAATATTCTAGGAATGGTATCTTAAGAGTTCACACATTCACTCCATATTTATTGAGCACCTATGATATGCCAGGCACTGACATAAGCAACAGAGACACAATGGGGAGTAAAATCAGATTTAGTTCCTTCTCTCATTGGGTGTACAGTCCGGGGGAGAAAAAGCTATTAATACAATAATCAAAAATAATTGTAAACTTGTTAAAAGTACTATAAAGGAAAAGGAGATGGTGCCCATCACTGTAGGAGGAGGCAGAGGAGGCTTCTCCATGTGACTGGACCACTGTCTAGTCCAGGAAAGGAAATGATGGTAGTTGGGATGTAGGTTGATAGAAGGAGGGATGGAAAGATAGAAAGAGATGAGAGATGCTTAGGTTAAATTTGAAGGACTTGGGGACTACATATGGGGGTGATAGAGAAGAGATGCCCAGTATAATTCAAGGAGGGTTCATACATTTGTATTCTTCATTGTAAATTTAAAGAATATGATCTTGAAAATTAAATCGTATAACTGTACTGAAAATCTCTGGTAGCACAGCACAGTGGAAATAATTCTAAAAAGAGAAAAAAAATCATTCATTGCCTTGGATCTATTATTGACAGAGTGGATGACTCTAAGTAAGATGAACAACTTTGAGTGTCTTTAAGGACTTAAACAATGGAAAAAATTATACCTGTAATTACTTACCTAATTAAGACCCAGAGAAATAAGTTTTTCGAGGTTCACTTTCAAAAGAGATAACACAAGTATCTTTATTTTCGTTATCTTTGTACAATTTTATTTTAGTACAATTGTCTAAATCTCTAGATCCTATAAAAAGAACTAAAGTATATTCCTGCCCTGCCACCCCAATGCAAATCACCATTTCCTTTCATCTTACTCTACCCAACCACGCCAGGAAACCTTTCCAGTGTATAAGAGGAACCTTTGGACTGTGTGCGCATATAAGCCCGTCATGCCTTTGGGATCTCACGGCAACACAGTCGGCTCACAGTCTAAGCCAGGTGTCCAGTTTCCATCTGGGCTCCTGACAGACTGTGTGGTCAGGATTTAGAAATCAGAAACTTGGGAAAGGTGCAATGTGATGGACACAGCCACCCCAAATACCATATATGTTATCACCATCATTTAGCACATGGTGCAGGAAATCCTGTTCTTTGCAGAAGAACTTCAAAGAACAACTTCTAGTTCTCTTGGGTACCATTTATTTTTCCTTTGCTAACACCAAAGCGCAGACAGATATATATTTTTTCTCTAGTAAATTGCTAGTGACACACCATTTTCCCCCCATCCTCAGCCTATTGTCCAGCTGACCTCTGGAATTTCCCCACCCTTCTAGGCTGAAGAGCTGCACCTAGCTATTCACAGGGACCTCCTTACTGCCCTTGCCTATTAGTTCATGTGGCTCTGCATTTTCGCTTTCTTTCCTGGTTTCTCAATTTCTTCTTCTCTTCCAGCCCCGCTGTGTTGACCAGCCCTCTCTGGCTTAGTGCGAATTTCCTCTGGTTTTCCAAGCGACTTTCTTTTCTATGAATAGCTGTCTTTTAAACCCATTTTATCTTACATATTTTACCTTTTTTTTTTGAATTTTAAACAAAGAAGCATCCATTCGAGTCATCAGAAATAAATACATGACATTAAGTCCCTAAGTGACTCAGATGTCTCATTTGTCTCCTCATTAATTTATTCATGCTATTAATGTGTGGTTATTGAATGGCTACTGTGGTCTGAGCCCTGCAAGATAGACTCATGAACACAAACATTCTGTATTCTAGAGGAAAAGACAGCCAACAAGTGAACAGGTCCTCAATCATTGTTCCATATTCCACTATTCCACGTGGCTGGCCACTCTTGTAGGATTGAAAATAAAAAATAACCCAGTGTGCTTGTCATGCAAGAAGGATGCAGAACAGCTATCCACTAAATCACGGTGTTATGTGCTTACCATAGAAATCATTTTCAAACTCGGTGTATATCCCACCAAGTCAGAGGAGATATGCACTAAACATCCCTGTTGCAAACCTCACATCAGGATGGCAGCAGAGCGATAAGTAAACTTCAAGATATTGTCCCGTGTGCTTTCCTGTAAGGGTGGGTAGTTATTTTTCATCTCTTCTTAGCTGTGAGTTATAACAAGATGAATGGGCCCATGGCTTGCCAGAAGCCATAACTCTATTTAGTTGACAAGACCAGATTCCCAATTTTTGCCTTTGAGAGCTTGAGAGTAGAATAAAACATTGACTCCCTCTGACCTTTCTCCTCTGTCTTCTCTGGGCAGAATATCTCGATGCATAATGCAGTTGGTGGGGCCCTGGCGGGGCCTGGAGCTCACCAGCTCGGCAGTGCCCGGCTGCCCAACCACGACACCAGCGTCGTGATTCAGCAAGCCATGCCGTCGCCACAGTCCAGCTCTGTCATCACTCAGGCACCTTCCACCAACCGCCAGATCGGGTAAGGAGCCCTACTCGGCTGCCTCTGGGTCAGACGGAGCTCAGGGAATGTTCTGGACTTTCTCCTTGTTTCTGGTGTGCAGATTGGTTGGTTTTCCTGGCTGGTGTGATATTGTCTAGAGCTTTAGAGTGATGGTTTTGATGGGAGAAGGGAGAGGGAGTCTCTGTTTGGTGAAAGCTGTTTCGATCCTGGACTTTGCGTGGGGAGTCGTGTGGGGAAACAAGTCATTCTGTGTCATGGTTTCTTCAAACAAGATTTGTGAACTTTAAGATGACTGTGGAAAAATCTACGAGTGTTATGGTGACCAGAGTGTCTTCTGTGTACAGTAGTCCCCCCTTGTCTACAGGGGATCCGTTCCAAGACCCCCAATGGATGCCTGAAATCATGGATAGTACCAAACCCTATATATACTATGTTTTTTCCATCTGATGACTGAGATAGCTACTAAGTGACCACTGGGCAGGGAGCATATACATTGTGGACGTGCCGGACAGAAGGCTGATTCGCATCTTGTGGGGGATGGATCTGCATGGTGCAAAACTTCATCACACTACTCAAAACAGCATGCAATTTTAAAACTCATGAATTTTTTATTTCTGGAATTTTCCAGAACAAAAATATTAAATATTTTAACATTTTTGGACCTTGGTTAGTTGAAACTGTAGAAAGCAAAACTGCAGATAAGGGGGCTCTATTGTATTTCCACAGTTCTCCTTCCCTCTGGTCATTCTTCCCTTCTCCTCTTCCTTGCTAATGCTGCCTATTAGCTCTCCCCTCCCTCTGCATTGGCCCATACTCATTCCTGGAGTAAACAAAACAAAGAAAGCAGCCCTCTCTTCTCATTTATGCAAATAGACAATACTGAAGCATTGGGGGAAATTGGTAGAAAGATCCTGTATTGACTCCCAGCCACCCATACCATGGGATAGAAAGAGCTCTCACTTCCTGGCATCATGTGATCGCTCTAGCCCCTTGCTTTGCAGAGTATGATCTGAGGATCAGCAACGTGGGCATTATCTGGAAGCTTCTTAGAAATGCAGAATCTCTGGCCCAGCTTCCTTTTCCCCAGAATGAGGATGGTGTCTGTTCTTTCCTACCTCACAAGAGTAAAGATGCGATAAAAGATTTAAGAGCACTTGGGTTCTTAGCAAGAAAAGGTAGTAACTTAAGCCAAAGAGCCATGATAAATTTATATTGATGGTTGCTGGGAGCTGGTTGCTCTATGTTCCCAGAATTCTTCATTTGAAATAAGAAGGGAGCTCACTGTGTTTGGGACATGCATCAGAATTCAGTTTGGATTTTCAGTTGAATATTAGACATGGTAGTTTTAAAAAAACTTAGAAGCTGCCCTACAATTTGTCAGTACATTATTTCCCCCTTGTTTTTAATATTGTAAGAATCCCAGAGCAACAGTGAGCGCTGAGGACAACACTAGTTTATTCCTCCTTAGAATGATCCAGAAGGGACACCTTGTCTCTCACATTTCTCAACTTATCCTGTTGTGACACGTAAAGACCCACCTTAAGAAATGACAGAAGCAGGTGACAGAAGCAGGTAATGACCATTTTGTGAGTTTGCCATGGGTACATTTGGTTTCCCATTCAAGAAATAAAAAACAAATCTGGCCATTTGAATGTTGGGCTTTGTTTAAAGAAGCCAATGCTAAATTAGCAAGTGTATCTGTTAAAGATTTCTTTTCTTCTCAAACGACTATGAGAGCAAATGTTGCCACCATCTAAATCAAGAACCCATAATATGCTAAGAGGGTGGGGTGGATTCATTAAAGACAGCATCTAAATCTCAAAGGACTTCTTCACTCTAGTGGCTTGGCTTTAGGCAGACAATTCACAGTTAGGCCACCTAATTATAATTATTTTATTTTTCTTTCAAGGGGAAAAAACATAAAATGTGCTAAAGTTTACTAGCAGTTTTACAGCATTCCTTCTCCCCTGGAGTTCTCCTGCCTCCCTCTTCCCCCCACCCCCCACCAACTACCCTCTGGGAGGCCCTAGTGTTCAGCCATTGTTAGTACAAAGCTGGTCTTTATGAAACAGTCTTTTAAGGGTTAGCACTAAATTTTAAGATGAGTGCTGACTCTGTCAATAATTTACCCAGCTGGCCTGGGACTGTACATGTGGGTGACACTGGTAGGCTGTGTCACATGCCTAGATGGATGGGGGTGTTTCTGTGGTGTAGATACCCTCCCCAAAACCCCCAACCTCCCATTTTTCCTTGCTCCTGGGGTGTTGTATGTCTCTCCCGGGGTGTTCTAGGAGATAATTGTCACTTTTAGGACTCTGTCTCATTGCCAAGCTCGAGGGGAGGCTATTTCTTTTCTTGAGATTCTTCCCTGTCGTGCTTACCATGTTGATTCAAAACCACACTTCCTGTCATTTCCATTTTTCTCCACGTGACCCATCCAAAATCTTGCCCAGATGATCTCGGGGGCTCAGCAAGAAACAACCCAACCCATCTCACCAGTGGATTCAGTATGAAACTCTAGGTGGTAACATTTGGGGATGGTTGACTCTTATTTCTCTCAGGAAAGAGGAAATGAGTACTTATTTTAAAACATGAGTTCCCTCTGGAGACTGTGTCTTTAAATGAGCATTTGAAATTGCAGATAGCTTTTTTTTTTCTACTTTATTTTATTTTTTTGAGGCTGCACAGAACCATATTGTAGTAATATTCTGATTTTTATCACAACCTCAAATATTTAAGTGTCAAAATCTGGCCAAGCCACCTGCAAATGTTTGCCATGGCTACCGGCCAACAAAAACAGCAAACAGCAATGAAAGTCTTCATTCAGGCTCAGTGCTTAAGCTGCATCCAGCCAGAGAGGCTGGGACCCACCTGTGCCCATGCACAGTGCTCTTGTGCCGTGGCCAGGGGGTGTGTTCACGATTGGGGCTTTGTGGGAGAGGGGGCCGCCTGGCTCCTGTCCCTGCTCTTCCCTTTGCTCTACCAGTGCTTGGCTTCTGCAGACAGCCCCATGTTTGCTCTCTTTTCTGTCTCCCTCCTTTCACACTGTAAAATTTAAGCTTAGAGACTTGAATGTATCGGGAGTGGTATTGACATAAAGGACTAGAAAATGGGAGGGCGCCAGTTGGGAAGGCTTTGGGGACAAAGGGTAGGCATCCTTGTAAGCATTCGATTTTCATGGTTTTTGAGCAGGCACCAAGCCAAAGCAGACCAAAATGAGTGGAAATGCAAAAATCCAAAGAAATAACATGAAAAGTAGATAGACAAGCAGCGTGCAACTTCCATTCCATACCATAGTGACCTGTAGCATGCCCTGTGCCCAATTCTGTAAAAGTGGTGCGATTATCTCTATAGAAACTGGAGCTATGTATAAATATCCCAAATTGCTCGTGTGTGGTTAGTCAGGCTAGAAAAACACACAGCTCTAGAGAGTGTGGGAGGCATCCCCAAACTAGTGACTACTTGCGCTTCATCAAACTGGCAGACACCCTGTCGGGAAGAGTGTCTTTGGCTGATTGATGGTAGCATTTTAGGAGATAAGTTTCCCAGATGCAAAAAAGAGTGAGCCATGGGCTGTGGGGAAGACAAGTGAGACAGAAAACAAGCATGTATTAAATAGAGATGAAATCGATTCCTCCTTGAACCAAGTATGTGGCAGAATCCAAACAGTATCTGTACTCCAGTCATTTTTATTAGATATCACGTAACAGGCTCATTAATTCAGGATCAAGTCCGAAAAGCCTGGGAAAAATAGTGGTTGAGTAGGTAGCAGTGGTATAAGTTTGCTCTCTGTCTCTTGGTCTCTTATCTCATGAGACATTTTTGTAGGAGCCAATGATCAGTTGAGTAGGTGGCTGTGGTCTTAACAGATCCCAGGTTTCCCAAAGAAGTTGATTTCTCTTTATGGGGTAAGTGATAGTAGATAATTCATGCTCCGTGATTCTTCAGGAGAGCAATGAAGGTAATATGGAGTGCAGAGTTCTACAAGAATGGATGTCAGTACAGAGTTCTGACAGGTTATGGGAGACGCTGCCAAAATAGTCTACCAATTTTCTTCTTGCTGTTCAATTCTTTGTAGGGGATTGGGCATATGCTCGTTAGATTATTGGTGAGAATTATTTGACAGTAATTGTTTACAGTGGAAGTGTTGTACGTCCAACATCAGAATATACAATGTGGAGTATTCTGGTTGAGATAATGAATTGGCCAGCTGTATCAGGAAACTTGGAAACGTGTTCAACAGAATTCATATATGAAGGCATTTATGTATGAAACCCCTCCCTGATTTTATACCAATTTTAGTCCTGGCATGCATATTTCCATATGATATGTAGCTATTAGGCATTTGTTCACAAACCCTATTTGCATGGGGCTGTAGCTAGGCAGTTGAGATCGAATTACTTAGCCAGAAGTTTATATAAAATACTGTAGAAGAAAATCTTGTGTTATGTAAAAATAAAAAGGTGCCAAAACTCATCATAAATTGTACCTCCTCTCCCACTTCCTGTGCTTGTTTATCCTTTTTCCGTTTGCAATCCCTGACACTGTGTGTCAGGCAGAATATCAGATGTAGCTCAATGGGTATGACCAAGCAGAACAAACAAGCAAACAAAAATCATGATAATTAAAAGAAAAGCTGATTACGTCTCAGAACTTGTCAATGTCAGAAGGGATGCTACTTTATCAGGGAGTGTCATGTGGCTTTGTTGTGTGAGTTGAATGTTGCTGCCCAATGTTCCATCAAGATGGGACTTTTAATAAATTTGACAATTAATTTGTTAATAAATTGTATCATTGCTCTGGGGGAAAAAAAAGGAGAGAAGTTGGGAAATGATGCCATCGCAGAGAGCCATTGTTTAAAGAAGACCTAAATAACAAAGCCGCTTACAGTTTAAGAATGTACTTGCTCTGTAAATGTGTATGTGCATGAATCCATGGGTAAGAGCTTTCTTAAACTTCTCAAACCAAACCGAGCGTGACTAAGACTGTCACGTCCACCACAGGCTAATGCTGGGGACATCCAGGCCAGCCTCCTTCCTGCTAGAGGCAACAGGGCAGCAGGTCCCAGGTTGTCACTGCTCCTCAGCCTGTAGCCAGGACAACTTGAAGCTCCTTTGAGTAATTCAGACCAGAAGTCATTATTTCCTGCTTTGTGTTTTGCTGAATATCATGGCTATGAATATAGCTTTATTGTTGGAAAGTTGCTGGATCTTTCACAGCCCCGAGAACATTTACGAGGGCCCTTCAGGGGGATGCTTTCTGGGAGGGTTGACAGATTTAACCATATGGCTCCCGTTAAATCCCATGCAGAGCCTTGAGAAATTACCTCTGACAAGGGGGCCGGCAGCCTTCCACTCACAGCGTTTTATGTGTGGAACGAAACATTAAGTACTGATACTTGAGGAAATATAATGTTTCTTAACATTCAAAAGTTGTAACACCACATGGTGTTGTGGTCAGGTGAAGGGGGCAGAGCCAGAACCCGGGAGCACATGGCTGGGTGTTCCAAGAAGCAGAAAAATACCCCGGCTCTCGTCTCCAAATCTGGCTCTTGCCTCCTGATTCCTTAGGCAAGCATCTTAGTGTCTCAGCTCCTCACTCGGAGCACGGCAAGTCTCGTCTGCTTGGGAGAGAAAATCGGAGATCACTCCTGGATGGCTCAAGCCCTTTGTTAGAAAAGTCCCTGATTAGCGAGCTGATACTTAAAGAAGAGGAATGAAGATAATATTTGTGCAACATCTACTATGTGCGAGGCACTCAGCTAGCTTTGCATGTTATTGCCTATATTTCTTCAACAGCTCAGAGAGGTAGGCGCTATCTACCCCAAGTAACTTGTCCAAAGTCACCCAGCCAGTGAGATAAACAGAGTTTTGACTGCAGGTCTGTTGGACTTCAAAGCACATGCTTTCCCCGTGCTCCTGACCCTGTGACACCAGTGCTCTGGAAGACACATGAGCATGTCTGAGACTTGGGAGAGTCATCTGCGCACGGGAGTTGCTAATGCTCAGTCCGCCTGGTTATGGGGTAAAAAGCTTCTCTGCGTTCATGCACCTGCAGGGCAGCCCGCAGAGCGGGCATGCGCTAAGTTGCCAGCTGCTGCTTTGATCCTTCCGGAGAAATAGACAGGATTTCCCTGCCTCTCAAAGGAGAGGAATCAGGGAATGTCTTGAGCACATGGAAGCACAGAATGGGAGACCTTTTAGCTAAATCCCCTCATGTGCAAGACAACTGAAGCTACCCAGAGAAGTGACTGCCCTTGTCTCCAACATGTGGTCGCTCTACATGCAGCTTCTTAGCTTGCAGGAAGACACTAGCTCCTGCCTGGGTGCAGTGCAACTTCCAGATTTGTTCCAATTCCTGCAGGGGTAGGTGACTTTGCCTGTGTGCTCCTGTTGGAGGAGGACTTTATTTCTGGAGCTTACAAACAGAAGCTTGCCTCACAGAATTCCTGAAGCTTCCATATAAGTGTCTCGGTGTGCATTTCCTCACCCCTATTTTTGGAACATAAAGGCACAGACAATGGTCTCCTGCCACAGTGACTAGCTGCGATCATCCAGTCTGTGACTACAGTAAATCTAACCATTTGTTCTTTTGTGCAGCGTGTTGGAAAGATATGCCTGGAAAACAAGAGCTTGCTCAGAGCAAAACCATGTCAGGTCAGAGGGGAAAAGTATTGGTTCAGAGGTCATGGATTTTGGATAGCCCAGGCTCTGCCATTTAATAGGTTTGTAGCGTTGGCCAAGTGTTCAGCTTCCTGAGGCCTGATTTCCTTCATCTACATGTAAAGTGGTTAACCAATTAATAAAGAAAGTCAGTCCCAGCTCCAAAATCCTCATTCACTGACTCTTTTTAGCATCAAATTTATTTTCTCCTCTGGTTTAGTTTCCTCCAGGAGCCAAGTTTGGTGGGAGCTCTAGATGATCTGAGCTCCAGGATATGTTCACACATCCTAAAGAAAGAGAACAGAATAGGGCCTGGGAAGAGAAGGCCGAGGCACTAAGAGAGGGGTCCTGACATCTGAAGCCAGAGAGACTTGATGTCTAGGCACAACTCCTAGGTGAATAACAGCAATCTCTTCTCTTTGTCAGGCGCTTTGTTTACAGGGCACATTTTCCTTTATCATTTACCAATTTAGTGTTCACAATTCTGTTACATGAGAATTGATACACTCATTTTGCAGTTGAGTAAAGTGAGGCTCAGAGGTTAAGTGACTTGCCCCAGGTCATACTGATAATGGCCAGAGTCAGAACTAGAACCCAGACCACCCACGCACACGTCCCATAGGTCCAAATAAACTTGACTTCGCCAGGTTTAAGTTTCTTCATGTGTAAAATGGGGAGGTATCACTAGAAAATTCTCAAGGTCTTTTTCAGCACTGTATTGCTAATGATCTTTTTTTAATTTGTTTTTTGTTTCTTTTTGCTAATGATCTTCATAACAAATTCAATTTTGAAAACTGGACAAAGTAGCTTCTTTGGGGGCTCAGTGCTGTGTGCATGACTACGTATAGTTGCCTCCCTTGAACTAATTTTTTTTTTTTTTTTTTTTAAGAGACAAGGTCTCACTCTGTCGCCCAGGCTGGAGTGCAGTGGCATGATCATAGCTCACTGTAACCTCGAACTCTCAGGCTCAAATAATTCTCCTGCCTCGGCCTCCTGAGTACCTGGGTCTACAGGCACATGCTACCATGCCTAACTAATTAAAAATATTTTTTGTAGAGACAGTGTTTTGCTATGTTGCCCAAGCTGTTCTCAAACTCCTGGGCTCAAGCGATCTTCTTGCCTTGGCCTCCCAAAGTGCTGGGATTACAGGTGTGACCACCACACCTGGCCTAATCTTATCAGGAAATTGTTCTCATTTTCCTAAAAGTGGCTTATTTTTGGAGCTCTGTCTAGAAAAATACTTAAAGCAGTAAAAGCTGTAAAACAAGCCTGATGCAAGAGACCTGGATGACAATTCTGCCAGACATAGCTCTGTGGGAAAATGCAGTCCACTGTCTTATATTCTGGCCTTATTATTATTTGGGGCTTCCTTTGTGGAAGACCTAAAACACAGGACTTTAGCTTATATCACTATGTAGTGTCTTCCTATGGGTAAGCTTTGGATAAGGTGCCAAATGATTGACTATTTGGGGTCGAGAGTATATAGTCTCCCATAATATAAAATGCAAGAATTGACTATACTTTTTTGTACTTGTCAAAGTTCCTATATCGGGGTTGGCTCAGTATTTCCTGTTTGCAGAGCCAGAAGCATGAATGAACACCTAGCAGGTTCACAGGGCTTGTGGTATGGTGTTTAGAGAGAGTCCCATGACTAAGTGTAAGCATTCATTGAAGAATACCAAAAAGGGTATTAACCTGGGAAAATGATTAATGTGTACAGTGCTCTGTAAGCTGAGCATGTTACGAGAAGTGAACTGACAAAGCTGAGCTGGTCCTTTGGAACTGCAGTGCACTTTGCTTTTACGAAGATTGAATATGTCTAAGTATCACAGCAGTGTCTCAGTGGACATTTCGGATTATTTAGATCTTTATATTCCATAATACTACATGTCTCATAAGGTGTAAATAACTCTTGTTTGAACTGATTGACTGATAGGTTCAGAGTTAAGAGAGAAACACATTCTAGGAATTTGCAGATCGCTTATGGTGCCCTTCGCATGTATGATATAGTCATATAATTGGGCACTTTGGGTTTCAAAAGATAATTCATTCAACAGGTTCTCTCACATACAGTTTTTATTTATGTTAGACCAAATAGATTTTCTCTACTATCATTTTTTATAGCCTTTCTAATGGGTTTAGTGAAAGATTATATGAAGTCTAGGGACATTTTACCTTTGGTTGAATGAGAATAACACATAAACATCCAATTTGGTCTCAAATTTGGATGTAAAGGAAATCCTGGATATTAAGATTCAGTTATATGCAGATGGAATCCTATTTCAATGAGACAGTGTGAAACCATTCCATGAGGGATGGGGAGCCATGGCTGGTGGCTCTGACTCTACCATTCACAGGCTCTGGGACTTTGAACAGGCCTCTTGACCTTGCTGGGCCCTACTTTTCCACCTTATAAAATGAAAGAGTGAAACCAGATTATGGGTAATCATATACCCATAATATCTTGGTTTAGATATAGTCATTCACAAGCCAAATGCACAGCACTTTACAGTTGACCTCCAATGTATCATTTTCAGTCCATTAGAACTCACAAACATTTTCTACATGAATAATCATGATAACTGCAACAAAAAATACGCATTCCCAAGTCACTGAGCCATTGAACACTTGTCAAATGCACAATGTGATTCTCAGACTCCAGAGGCAGGAAGCCAAGCATTTGGCAAACTTTCAGCGATCTCTGCTTAGCATGACACTGCCTCTCATTTCTCTCAAAAGTCTTGCTCAAATTGCACACTTAAAGAGATAAGCAGGGCCGGGCACGGTGGTGCATGCCTGTAATCGCAGCACTCTGGGAGGCCAAGGCGGGCGGATCACTTTAGGTCAGGAGTTGGAGACCAGCCTGAGCAAGAGCGAGATCCCGTCTCTACTAAAAATAGAGAGAAATTAGCTGGACAGGTAAAAATATATAGAAAAAATTAGCCGGGCATGGTGGCACATGCCTGTAGTTCCAGCTACTCGGGAGGCTGAGGCAGGAGGATCGCTTGAGCCCAGGAGTTTGAGGTTGCTGTGAGCGAGGCTGACGCCATGGTACTCTAGCCCGGGCAGCAGAGCCAGACTGTGTCTGAAAAAAAAAAAAGAGATAAGCAGTAACGTGCTAGATTAAAGAAAAAGTAAATGAAGATTCCACTTCAGCGTTGTTTGGGTTGCAGGAATGAGGCCGTTTTGATGAACCTACAAACTCGATGGAAGCCAAGTCTACCTCCAAAGTCTTTCTAGAACCCTATGTTGAGTCAGGGTATATTTTTAATGACAAAACTAAACAAAAGTGCAACTTCATAGATGCATATTCCAAAATCATAGACTTTCTAAAACATTGAAAGGATGAATTTAAAATAATCCAACTAAACTGCCTACTGTTAAAGGCGACTGAGGAATTTTACAGACCAGGTGTACCCAAATAAAAATTGTGTGTATATGTACACACATTTCATAATATTGTGCTTTACTAGAACGTAACTTAGGCCTTTTGACGTGCAAATAACCTATTCAAAACACTTGAAGAATTTTCCCAGGTGTATTCTGTGTATTTTACATAGCACGGTTTTTCATAATACCCTGTGTGATCGTCTCCTTACATGACAATAAACCACGCTAGCACCTTAGAGCCACTTTTAAAGAATAGTCCCAGTGATGGACAAGCATAATAAGATTAAAAGAGAAAAAGCTCATATAGATTCACCTTGGTCCCTTTGCTTAATTTTTAGGAAATGGAAACCATTCCTAATTATCTAGAAAATGACCATTCGGTCGACAGATTCTGTTTTCAGCGGAAGCTACTTTTTATTTCTCTGACACCTTGACATCATTGGCATGCATGGCGAGAGATTTAAGTGTTAATGCTGACGTCCTCGGAGGGTGGTGACAGCCAAATCCTAGACTGAGGGAGGGAGCGTGAGCTTAGGAGGTGATTCCCTGCCTATGAGGAGAAGGGTGAATACTTCCTAGGAAACTGACTGTGGCACTAGCCGTGGGCTTGGGGCTTCCAGGAAGCTCGGAATCAACCAGGAGATTCTGCTTTATAGTTGGAAGGGAGTGGGGTGGGGGCCCCTCAGCCAGCACCCTAACTCTCTCTTCTCTCTCCCTCCTCCGTTCTTCCCTAGAAAGAAAGGAGGAATACATCAGATTACTCATGTCTGTCATCTGGCTCTGACTTTGGGTGTGGAATTGGAGAAAGTTGAAGACTTTTAACTAAAAGGAAAATGAGAGACTTGCGTGTGTGTGTGTGTGTGTGTGTGTGTGTGTGTGTGTGTGGTGTCAATGACTAGATGTGTCCCAATCCTCTCCCCTCCGCTCCCACTCGTTGTGTGGATAGCTGCTATTTATTTAATTTAGCTCTGTAGTCAGGCACTTTGCAGAGAACCAGAAGAGTGAGTTTGTCCAGATCTCTTCCGGCAAATGTGTGTATGTGTGCGCGTGTGTGTGTATGAGAGAGAGAGATTTTTATAAAAAGAGTGTGTGAAACTTTGGCTGCCCCACCTGAAGCCACAGACAACCAACCTTCTATTGGGTCCACTGCATTCCATAATTATTATTGCCATTAGGAATAATTATTATTTGCTTCATCGAGTTGGCAGTTTGGAGCCTGCCTGAGACAGCGGCTTCTCACAGGAGCCACAGAACACAAAGGACCAGGCAGTCTCCCACAAGTGCTTCAACATGTTTGGACGACGTCCTTCTCCTGGTTCACTTCATTGGGTTTCATACCCATTGAGCTTCCAATTGAATGAAAAGTTCATCAGATACAAACCCAGCATGAATGAGCGTCGGCACTCGGGACGCTTTTTTGATTGGATGGATGTCTGAATTCTTGGCTTTTCTCAGGTCTGGGGATGAAAGTTCGTTCTTTTCATGCCGCTGTGTTCCTTTCATTAAAAACAGAAAAATAAATAATCAGATGGGCCTTCATTTCGAGGCTAGGTTTGAAATGGTCTGGGAGGGAAAGCGCAGAACGATGTGTAAACACCCGGTGGAAAAGCTGCAAGCCTATTTAGGGGTCAGAACACTGGCAACTTTCACTTTAGTTTTTCCTGGTTCGTTTAGCCTTCTTGCACACAACGTCCCCAGATTCCAGATTCTCTATTGCTTCCCTTTCCTTTGCTCTAGCATTTTCAAATAACTGTGGCCTGGATAGTTATTTCTCCTTCCTTAGATCCCCAAATCCTCTTTGAGGATGCCAGGGAAAGCGTGGCCAGACGTTGTTTAACCGTAAGGGTGCTCACCACAGAAGCTGTGCCTGGCAAAAAGGTTCACCAAGCCATTAAAGAAAAAAAAAGAGCATGACAAGACATTCTTCCAGACGTTATTTTTCCCATAGACTTCGTTGGCTCCTTGCCAAGGCCTGTCCCACAGTCACAGGCAGAGGCCTGCGGGCACTTAAAGAGAATCGCACACGCCCTCGAGTGCAGGGTGTCTCTCTGCTCCCCTTAACCTCTTCCTCCCTTAGCTGTTGTTTGTAGCTCAAGCTGCGGATCAGACTCCTCAGGAGTCTCCTAAAAACTGCCGAATCAGAAGAAGGCAGCAAAAACCCAAGAGCCTCCGGTTGCCATCTCAGACCCAACACAATGGAGCGAACGTCAGCCTTGTTCCTGCGGATCCCCAGTCTGCCCTTCATCCGAAAGCCAACTGCGATTCCCAGACAGGGTTAAGGAAGACCAGGGTGACCGTGCCAGGAGTGGGGAGGGGGAGCATCCTGTCTGGGTAATAAATGCCCTGTCGGTCAGGCAGGGATGGAGGCAACTTGGTACACACCTTGTCACAGATGTGGTCCCGGGACAGGGTGAGCAACAAGAATCTCCTCTCCTGTTCTAGGCATTGAAAAAAGACTTTTTTTTTTTTTTTTTTTTTTTTTGAGACAGAGTTTCACTCTGAGTGCAGTGGCGTAATCATAGCTCACTGTAAACTC